>NC_091564.1:9453293-9458293 GCF_042767895.1 Penaeus vannamei | reverse complement strand
TTTTTCATTTCTTCCCCTCTCTTCCCTGCATTAATTCCTCTGTTCTAGGTTTATTTTTCATGTCTCTCTTAATTCGTTTTTTTCGTGATCTTGCAGTCCTCTCCCTCACCCTCCCTCTCTTTCTCCCTTTCTTTATTTCTGTCGTTTTTTTCCGCTTTCTCCGCCTCTTCCCCCCCTCCCGTCCCCTCCGCCTCCCCTCGTGCTCATCAGCCTCTGCTTTCGCTGTCGCCGCCGCCCAATTGGGTGCATCGTCATTACCATTTTTCCGCTCTCCGCGCCGCCCACTTCCGGCACATGGACGCCATATACGCTTACGCCTCGTTCTCCTCTCTTCTCTCCCTCTCTCTCCCCCCCTTTTCTATTTCCTTTCACCCTTTTTCTCCCTCTTTCTTTTTTCTCCTTTCTTGCCTGGCTCCGCTTTTTTTTCATCGTTGATTTCTTTTCTTGTATTCTCTTTCCCATTTCCATCATCTCCTCCCTTTCTTTATTTTTCTCTCGTCCATCACTTTTTTCTTTCTATTCTCTCTCTATTTCCCTGTGGCTTACTTTTTCTCTTTCTCTTTTGTTTTTCTTTTCTTTTCTTTTTCACTCTCTGTCTATCTTTCTCTTTCTATGTCACTTTGTCTTTCACTTTCTATGACACTTTCTCTTTTTCTTTCTAGTCTCTTTCTCTATGTTTCTCTTTCTCTTTCTCTTTCTATGTCTCTTCCTTTATCTCTCTCTACGTCTCTTTTTCTATGTCTTTCTCTTTCTATGTCTCCTTTATCTCTTCCTGTGTCCCTTCCTCTTCCCCGCTCCGCCCCCTCCCTCGCCGCCCGCACACCCTTCCGTCTTCGGCCTCCCATCACTCAAGTGCCACATTCGTTCGGATGGGCGGAACCTATCCCCCCCCCCCTCTCGCTATGTGTCTCTCTTTAGTTTCGAGTTCCCGCTGTTGTTTTGCTATCTGTTTTGTTCTCGGGTTTCTGTTTTTTTCTGTTTTCTTTCTTGGGGTTTTTCTGTTGTTCTTCTCTACATGGTGTTCGATTTTCATCCCTCCCTCCTCGTTATTCACTTCTGTCATTCTATTCGTATTCTTTCTTTTCCTCCTCCTCGCCTCCATCCTTATCTCCTTTCTTCACGCCCATCTTTGGCCCTCCCCTACTCACCCCATCTTTGTGGCCCTATCCCCTGTCTCCCCCCCCACACACACCCAGTCTATACCCCAGCCCCAATTTTCTTCCCATCCCCATTTCACTCACCCCCAGTCATCCCTCATCCTCACCCCCTCCCTCCCTACATCCTTTCCCATACCTTCCCCACCCTTATCCCCACATCCTTCCCCATACATTCCCCACCTTCCCCTTACCCCCCCTCCTCCCCCATAGAACATTCCCCACCCTTACCCCCCTCCCCACATCCTTCCCCATACATTCCCCACCCTTACCCCCCTCCCCACATCCTTCCCCATACATTCCCCACCCTTACCCTCCTCCTCCCCCATACATTCCCCACCCTTACCCCCCTCCCCCCTCCCCACATCCTTCCCCCCCTCCCCACCTCGCGCCGTTGTATCGATTAGGTTCGGCAGAGAACAAAGCCCCCGCGAGGATAATTCCTTGATTTGCATCCTGCACGACGCCACTTGAGAATCCCCGGAGAGGAAGGGGTGGAGGGGGGGAGGAAGAGGGGAGTGGGAGGGGTAAGAATGAGAGGGAGAGGGAGAAAATGAGAGGGAAAGGAGGAGAGGGGGGGAAATGAGAGGGAAAGGAGGAGAGGGGGGAAATGAGAGGGAGAGGAGGATAAGGAAAAAATAAGAGAGAAAAGAGGAGAGGGGGAAAATGAGAGGGAAAGGAGAAGAGGGAGAAAATGAGAGGGAAAGGAGAGGGAGAAAATGAGAGGAAAAAGAGAGGGAGAGAAGGAGGGGGATAGAGAGGAGGAAGAGGAGAAAGAGAGGATGAGGGAGAGGGAAAGGATCAGGAAGAGAGGGAAGATGGGAGAGAGGGAAAGGAAGAGGAAGGGGAAGAAGAGGAGGAGGAGGAGAAGAATTAGAAGAAAAAGTGTGTATAGATAAATAGATGGATGGATGGATATATATATATATATATATATATAGATATATAGATATATAGATATATAGATATATAGATAGATAGATAGATAGATAGATGAATATATAGATATATAAATAAAAACAGCAGCATATAAACATTAACATGAATATATAAGCATATATATATATATATATATATATATATATATATATATATATATATATATATATAAAGTATATAGACATAAATAAACATGTAAATCTGTGAATATATATGTGAATATATAGATATATAGTTATATAGATATATAATTATATACTGTATATATAAATATATAGATACATACATACATACATACATACATATATATATATATATATATATATATATATATATATATATAATGTATATATACATGTGTGTGTGTGTGTATGTATGTATGTATGTGTGTGTATGTATATATATATATGTATTGAGACCCGAAGATGAAATCTAGTTTGATATCGAACTGTCGCCCCATCTTTTTAACACATATCTCGTGTGTCATGTTTTTTGTGTCATGTTTATTTTTTTTGTGTCAGTGTATCAACATAGGGGAATATTTTCCCATTCGTATATATATGGATATATGGAGAGGGGAAAGCAGACATTAAAAAAAAGAAAAAAGAAAAAAAAAGCTCATATACATACATGCACATCAATACACCCATCACTGTTACCATCCATCATGTACACAACATTGGCCCACATACATAAAATACTTAAAATATATAAAATACATTCAGAGCTGCACGCGCATTCATGCTGTATCGGCATCAACTTGCAATGTCTGTTGACCTGTATGCATGCGTGTGTGTGTGTTTGTTTTAGTGGTTAAACGATGACCTTGCTCTCTGCAACGAGATGGTGATGTCAGTGTGCGATTAGATATGATTATAGTTGGTGATGCGAGGATGGCGATGGTGTTGGTGGTGCGGTGGTGGTGATGTTGATGGTGTGGTGGTGGTGATGGTGTTGGTGGTGTGGTGGTGGTGATGGTGTTGGTGAGGATAAGAGTGTGGTGGTGGTGGTGAGATAAGGGTGTGGTGGTGGTAATGCTGTTGGTGAGGATAAGGGTGTGGTGGTGGTGATGGTGTTGGTGGTGATTTTTGTTTGTGATGATAAGGGTGTGGTGGTGTTGGTAATAGTGTTGGTGAGGATAAAGGTGTGGTGGTGGTGATAGTGTTGGTGTTAAGGGTGTGGTGGTGGTGATGGTGTTGGCGAGGATAAGCGTGTGATGGTGGTGATGGTGTTAACGACGATTGTGATTGTGACGATGAGGATTAGGAGACGGTGATTGCGATTAAAGTGACGTGGATGATGAAGGCCATGACAGAGTGACAGCGGACGACGACTCTGACTCTGCTGGCACGACTTGCGGTATCTGGGTATGGTGTCAAGGTGAGGCGAGGACTGAGGAGGACGAGGAGGGCGACGCGAGAGGAGCACCGCCTTTTCCCTCCCTCTCGCCCCGGCTCCGAGTGGGAGAGGCCGTTACTTGTGATTTATTCACACGAGGGATAATGGGCTGCTCCATCGCCTTTACTCTTCCCCTCCTCCTCCTCTTTCTCCTCCTCCTCCTCCTCCTCCTCCTCCTCCTCCTCCTTCTCCCTCTCCCCGCTCTGCCTTGAACTGCTGTTCCCTCCCACGTGGCGCCGTCTTGGGCTTCTCGTCCTCCTCCTCCTCCTCTTCCTCCTCTTCCTCCGCGGTCTTTCGTGCTCGTTCGCCTCTCTTCCTATCTTTCATTTTATCTGTTTTTTGCCAATCACACATTTTTATCATATTTTGCTGTTTTTTTCTCTCTTTCTTTTCCTTGTCTTGGTTTTCTTTCCCTTCTCTCCTCCCACATCTCTCTTCTCTTGCTGCTTTCCTTCCTTTTTTTCTGGTATTCTCTTTCTCCATTATCTCCTCTCTTTCCCGACCCTCTTCCTTTAGTTATCTGTTCTTTTCCAATGCACACCATATTATAAGTGTGCCATTTATTCTGTTCTCTTGCCTCCTCAATCTCCATCAACTTGCTCATCTTCCTGGTCTTCCTCCATCTCCTTTCTCCATTCCCTCCACCTTTCATATTCTTCTCTTCCACCTCTTCGTCTGCTCCATTTCCTCGCCTTCGTTTATCACTTGTGTCCACGCCACCTACTCGGTCATTCTCCTCCTCTTCCATCTCTTAGATTCTCTCTCCACTTTCCCTCCACATTCCACCTCATCCACGCCCATTTCCCTCCAGCGTCATCTGCGTTTTTCACACTTTTCTTCTTCTTCCTCCAGTTCCTCAGATCTCTTCGGAGTCCCATTTAGTCATTCCCCTTTTTCTTCCTTCTTATTTTCGAACTTCCCTTCCGTTCCTGATCCTCTTCCTAAATTCATCAAAGTCAACACCTTTTAGCCAACACCTTTTAGCGAACACCTTTTAACCAACTACCTTTGTAATTGATGTCTTTGTCAACAGCCATGGCAGGAACCTCCCATTCCAAACTCGCTGCTCAGCAGCTTTTAGTCAGCACCTCCCGGTCAGAAGGCCCCCTCCTCTCCCCTCTCCCCTCTCCCCTCTCTTCCCACTTCCCTCTCCCCTCTCCCCACTTCCCACTTCCCTCTCCCCACTTCCCTTTCCCCTCTCCCCTCTCCCCACTTCCCTCTCCTCTATCTGTTCATCTCCCTCATAAGTTCTCCCTCACTTCTCTCCGCGCTTTCCATCTGTCCTTTGCTGTGGCCTCTTCTCTTTCGTCTGCTTCTTATCTGCCCCCTCCATTTTCTCACCCCTCTTTCCGTTCTCCTCTCATTTTTCATTTCCCCTCCCCATTCGCTTTTCTTCCCCCGCTTCTCTCTCTCTTTTCTGCAAGGACCCCCCCCCCCCCTACTCCTCACTCCCACCTTCGAGAAGGAACGATTTCTGCAGTCAGCACCAGTGGAAAATGATAACGTGTG
>NC_091564.1:9435254-9452793 GCF_042767895.1 Penaeus vannamei | reverse complement strand
TTTTAACTTCCTCGCCCTTTTCTCCTTGTCCCTTTTACTCCATTCTCCATATCCCTTTATTTCTTTCCCCTGTTTTAATTCCTCTGTCCTTTCTTCTCTCTTTACCCCTTCTCTTCTCCCTGCTTGCCCTCCTTTCTTCATTTACGCTCCTCCCTTCTTCTGCTGTATCCTCTACATCTTTTCCCCTCTCCTCCATGCCCTTCTTCTGCTCTATCCTCTACACCTTTTCCCCTCATCCTTCTTCCCTTTCGTCTGCTCTATCCTCTACATCTTTTCCCCTCATCCTTCTTCCCCATCGTCTGCTCTATCCTCTACATCTTTTCCCCTCTCCTCCATGCCCTTCTTCCGCTCTATCCCCTACGTCTTTCCCCCTCTCCTCCATCCCCTTCTTCCGCTCTATCCCCTACGTCTTTCCCCCTCATCCTTCTTCCCCCTTCTCCTATCCCTCCCTTGCCTCGTTTTATGTCCCATTTTATTTTTCTCGAGAGCAAAGTCATGCGTCCCTCCACGATAGCGTTTCCCCGCGGCTCTTGATCGCGAGAGAGGAGGGGATGGCGGAAGGAGAGATGCTGTGCGTTTTGATTGGCGGATTAAGCGCCCATATCAAGACCGGGATGGCTCATTGTTCCTTGAAGAGATGGGCGGGTGGAGGGGGAGGGATAGTGGGGGTTAGGGAGGGTATAGGAAGGTGTGTTGGGAGAGGAGGAGAGGGGGGAGTGGAGGAGGAGAGGGGGGGAGGAGGGGGGTGGGGAGGGATGGAGAGAGGGAGGGGTAGGAGGTAAGGCGATAGAAGATTGGGAGGGAGGGAAGGAGGGAGGGAGAGAAATATAGGAATAGGAAATGGAATTAGGTTTCACTGCCTACCTCTCTTTTTTTTTTAGCCTGGGAAAAATAAAATAAAATAAAAAAAGAGGAGGAAGAGCAATGAGCGAACGGGCAACCATAATATGGGCGAAGCGCTTGTCGTTTGATGGGATTTTAGGAATGGTTTCATGGTGCTTCGTTTGGGCGGGCGGGCGGGCGGGCGGGCGGTGGGATGGATGGGCGAGGTTGGAGTCGGGCGTTTTTCTCTTTTCTTTTTGATTGGTTGAGATACGTGATGGTTTTATCCGTTTCCTTCGTGCGTCTGTCCGTTTTGTCTTTTACGATCATCATTAAAATCTTCGTGTTCGTGTTTTTATTTGGGTTTTATTATCGGAGTTGTGAGTTGTTGTTTTTTCTTGGTTAGAGAGTCATTTTTTGTTCTGTTTCTTCGTCTCTCCCTTCTCCTCTTTCTCTCTTCTCTCCCTCACCTTTATTTCCTTTCGTTTCACCCATCTGTTCTTTCTCTTTTCTCTCCCCCGCCTTTCTTCCCCTTCGTCTCCCCCATCTCTTCTTTCTCTCTTCTCTCCCTTGCCTTTCTCTCCTTTCTCTCTTCTCTCCCTCGCCTTTCTCTGGTCTCCCCCATCCCTTCTTTCTCTCTTCTCTCCCTCTTCTTTCTCCCCTCTCTCCCTCGCCTTTCTTTCTCTCTGCTCTCCCTCGCCTTTCATTCCTCTCGTCTCTCCCTTCTCTTCTTCCTCCCCTCTCTCCCTCGCCTTTCTTTCCTCTCGTCTCTCCCTTCTCTTCTTCCTCCCCTCTCTCCCTCGCCTTCCTTCCTCTCCGCAAACTGGATTGGCGGCTTGGGAATTAAGAACCGATGAAGCTGCGTGACATTCTATCTTGTGTATGCATTTTCAAGGAGCTTTTAAGAATTTGTGTTCTGTTAGGGATGGGGGAGGGGAGGAAGGAGGGAGGGGAGGGGAGGAAGGAGGGAGGGAGGAGGAGGGTGAGGAGGGAGGGAGGAGGAGAGGGGAGGAGGGGAGGGGAGGAGGGAGGGGAGGAGGAGGAAGGAGGGATCTATGGGACGGAGTGGAGAGGAGGGAGGTAGGAGGAGGAAGGAGGGATGGAGGGAGGGAAAGAAGGAAGAAAGGAAGGAGGGAGGAAGGAGAAGGGACGGAAGGCAGCAAGGAAGGAAAGGAAGAAAGACAGACAAGAAAGAAGGAAGGAAGGAGGGAAACGGGGCGATCAGATAGACAGTCAGATAGACAACAAACGGACAAAGGCAGAGAACAGAGAGAGCAATAGAAACAGGAAACAGGTGTCATAGAGATACAGCGATGGCCAGGAGCCTCTCTTCTCACCTCCGCCGGTGGTTGGCGGTGCTAAGGGACGCCAAATAAGTTATTTTTTTGATTGGTTTGGTGATTGAATATTGTCGAGTGTGATGGGAGGTGGGAACGATCGCTTCCTCCCTTTCCCTCTCCTCTCCTCTACTCTCTCTCTCTCTCTCTCTCTCTCTCTCTCTCTCTCTCTCTCTCTCTCTCTCTCTCTCTCTCTCTCTCTCTCTCTCTCTCTCTCTCTCTGTCTCTCTCTCTCTCTCTCTCTCTCTCTCTCTCTCTCTCTCTCTCTCTCTCTCTCTCTCTCTCTCTCTCTCTCTCTCTCTCTCTCTCTCTCTCTCTCTCTCTCTCTCTCCCATTCTCTCTCTCCTCTCTCCTCTCTCCTCTCTCCCTCACTCCCTCTCCCTCCCTCTCCCTCTTCCTCTCCCTCTCCTCTCCTCTCTCCTCTCTCCTCTTCCTCTCTCCCTCTCTCTCTCTCTCTCTCTCTCTCTCTCTCTCTCTCTCTCTCTCTCTCTCTCTCTCTCTCTCTCTCTCTCTCTCTCTCTCTCTCTCTCTCTCTCTCTCCATCTCTCTCTCTCTCTCTCTCTCTCATCTCTCATCTCTCTCTCATCTCTCTCCTCCATCTCTCTCCATCTCTCTCCCTGCCTCTCTCTCCGTCTCCCTCCCTCTCTCTCTCCCTCCTCCCTCCCTCATTTTCCCTGCTTCTCTCCCGTCCAATAGAATTTCTCTCTTCCTGCCTTTCCCCCGCACGTCCTGCTTCCCTCCTTTCTGTGTATGTATTTACATCCATCCGTATGCATCTCTCTTTATATATCCCCCCGTCTCCCTCCCTCTTCCTTCCTTTATCCCTTATCGTCCTCCTCTCTCTCCCTCCTCCTCTCGTCCCCCAAACCGTTTTATCAGTCTCCCTTCCTGTCCCTCTATCTTCTTCCCTCCATGCCCTCCCTTCCCTTTTCTTCCCTACCCTCCCTTCGCCTCTCCTTCATACCCTCCCTTCCCCTCTCCTCCCTACCCTCCCTTCCCCTCTCCTCCCTACCCTCCCTTCCCCTCTCCTCCCTACCTTCCCTTCTCCTCTCCTCCCTACCCTCCCTTGCCCTCTCCTCCCTACCCTCCCTTGCCCTCTCCTCCCTACCCTCCCTTCCCCTCTCCTCTTCCTCCCTCCCTTCTCCTCCTCCTCCCTCCCTTCTCCTCTCCTCCCTCCTCCCCTTTCCTCCCTCTCCTCCCTTCCCCTTTCCTTCCTACCCTCCCCTTCTCCTCTCCTCCCTACCCTCCCTTGCCCTCTCCTCCCTACCCTCCCTTCCCTCTCCTCCCTACCCTCCCTTGCCCTCTCCTCCCTACCTTCCCTTCTCCTCTCCTCCCTACCCTCCCTTCTCCTCTCTTCCCTACCCTCCCTTGCCCTCTCCTCCCTACCCTCCCTTGCCCTCTCCTCCCTACCTTCCCTTCTCCTCTCCTTCCTACCCTCCCTTGCCCTCTCCTCCCTACCTTCCCTTCCCACCCACCCACGGACATCGCGCTCACTGCCGGCCGGCTAGTCATGGACCAATCAAGTCAAATTCGCCAATCGCCGAGTCCCCTAATGGAGGGCTCTAATACGACCTCCTCTTCCTCCGCCTCCTCGTCACCGCCATCTCCGCACGGGGGAGGGGGCGGCGGGGAGGCTAGGGAGGGGAGGGGGCGGCGGGGAGGCTAGGGGAGGAGGAGGGAAAGAGAAAGTTGGCTTTGGGGTCGGAGCTAGAGGCAGGCAAAGAGGCAGACAGGAAGACAGTTGGATAGACAGAATGTTAGCTGTCATCGTCACGGCCGGTAAGGAAGGAGGTGGCTCTTGTGGTTCAGCCACCTGGCACGGGCCACCTGCAGTCGAGGCAGCAGGTGGGGTCGTAGGCGGGTGAGCAGGAAGGGAAAAGAAAGTACGAGCAGGCTGTGAACAAGCAGATAATCAAGAAATCGTGGAAGCGAGCGCGAGAGCATATTATCCGCCAAGCAAAGAGGAGGCATGTGGGAGCAGGGATTAGTAGAACAATATAATGTAAAGGAAAACAAGACAGCAAACAATTAGCGAGAGACGTGGCACGTTGCCACCGCGGGATATAGCACCTCGTCGGCGCATGTGCTAAGCAGAATAATCTCTCACTTTGTTTGATCACCTTGAAGCTCGATGATTTAATTGCAGGATGATTAAAAAAAAGGGTCTGTTCAGGACTAATTATCGCTGGGAAAAAGTGAGAGATTATTTTTTATTGTTTCTTTTTTTCTTATTTTTTATTGTTAAGATTAGATAAAGAACTGATTGGATTTTTTTTAGGGCGGTGAGCAAGAGATCGGTCTTTTTGTGTGAGGATTGGAAAGATTAAAAATGTTTTGCTGGAAAAAAGGCAATTTGCTTAAAGAAAAAAATCGGTCGTCCAGAAATTGGATGAGATGAAAAATAACTCCGCCGCTCGTGCATGTACAAGCGCACGGGCTTTTTCCTTCCCGCTTCCCTCCTTCTCTTCTTCCCTCCTCCCTCCTCTCTCCTCTTTCCTCCCTTTTCTCCTTCTCTCTCCCTCCTCCTCTCCCCCCTCTCCCTCCCTCTCTCTCCCTCTCCCCTTTCCTCTCTCTCTCCTCTCTCTCTCTCTCTTTCTCTCTCTCTTTCTCTCTCTCTTTCTCTCTCTCTCTCTCTCTCTCTCTCTCTCTCTCTCTCTCCTCTCTCTCTCTCTCTCTCTCTCTCTCTCTCTCTCTCTCTCTCTCTCTCTCTCTCTCTCTCTCTCTCTCTCTCTCTCTCTCTCTCTCTCTCCCTCCTCCCTCCCTCCCTCCCTCCCTCCCTCCCTCCCTCCCTCCCTCCCCCCATTCCTTTCATTTTCTTCCTTTCATTCATTCATTCTTTCTCGTTCTCTTTCCCTTTATCTTTCTCTTTGGTACCCTCTCTTCGTCTCCCTTTCTCCCCCCTTCTCTCCCTCGCCCACGCTTCTTCTCAAAATGTATGTAAAATTATGTTCGTGTCTTTTCCCATTTTGTCGTGAATGATTCTAACATTACAGGGCTCGGAAATGCTACATTTTTCTTTTGTCGTTTTTGGGTATTTATATTGAGAAATGCTTATTGGAAATCAATACGTCCCTCCTTTTTCTCTCTTTCTCCCCCCACCCCTGTCTCTCCCTTCCTTCCTCTACCCACTCCCCTTCTCCCTCCTACCCCTCCTTTTCGTCTTCCCCACTTCCCCCCTCACCACACCCCTCCTTCCCGTCTTCCGTTCTCCCTCCTCCCCCTCCTTCCCGTCTTCCCCCCTCACACCCCTCCTTCCCCTCACCCCTTACCCTTCCTTCCTGTCTCCACTCTCTCCACACCCCTCCTTCCCGCCTTCCCCTCTCTCCACACCCCTCCTTCCCGCCTTCCCCTCTCTCCACACCCCTCCTTCCCGCCTTCCCCTCTCTCCACACCCTCCTTCCCGCCTTCCCCTCTCTCCACACCCTTCCTTCCCGCCTTCCCCTCTCTCCACACCCCTCCTTCCCGCCTTCCCCTCTCTCCACACCCTTCCTTCCCGCCTTCCCCTCTCTCCACACCCCTCCTTCCTGTCTCCACTCTCCCCTCCCGCTTTCCCCCTCTCCCCCTCTCCCCCTCTCCCCCTCCTTTCCTACTTCCACGCTCACCCCGAATCGTAAATTTGATACATGGCTTAATCCCGATGGCTAAAACGTCTTTGTTAGTTATCCAAGTGGCAGTATATGAAATCCATGCGGGAGGGAGTTATGTGCATTTTTCATGTTTATGGCAGGACCCCGATGTATAAAGAAATATCGAGCGCCTCCTGCTGTCATGCATTCTTATACATGCAGTCAGGAACGCACACGTACACAAGGACGTCAGGCACACGCACATGTGATGGTACGGTACACGCATACGTACTTTGCACAAAACCAGGGCCATCGGCAGGAACGTGAGTGCCAAGTTCAATCATTCAGGGGTGCCAACGACGCTTTTTTCTTCGTTCATAGAAGGTAAATTCAAGAACAGGGTTCGCAAGTTCATCGCTGTTGCGGCTGTTATTGATGGTTGCTATTATTATTGTTGTTGTTGTTGCTGTATTGCTGTTATTATTGTTATTATTATTATTGTTGTTGTTATAATCATTATTTTTTTCTATTGTTATTATTATTACTGTTATTATTATTGATATTGTTATTGTTTTTATTATTACTATTATTACTACTATTTCGTTATCATCATCATTAATGTTACTGTTACTATTACGCTTGCTAATATAATATGCTCTCGTTTCCTTTCGTTGTTACCATTGCTGTTATTACCATTCCTTCATCTTTTCATTTTTCCTCGCATCAGTATTAATTTATTCGCCATTTTTCTTTTTTTTTCCTTCTCGTCGTCCGAAGCGAATAGCAATGAATTTGTTTACTCGGGGGAAAGAAAGTATCTAATTACCAAACTTGCGGCGAAGAAGACAAAAAAAAATGGCCCCAAAAAGTTTGATAACTCGTATGTAGGTCAGCCAGGATGGAAGGGACTCGCTTTTAAGAGGTGTGGGAAGATGGTAGGAAAGGAAGAGGGGGGGGGGATGGAGGATGCGCAAGGGTATTGGGGGGGGAGGGGAGGGTAGAGGTTAAAGGGTACTGGATAAGGGAGGGGGGGATTTATCGGTGGTGGGGGTGGAGAAGGTGGGGGGATGTGCTAGGGTAAATGGAAATTTCGGGAGGGGGTTTTGTGTCGGGGTCAGGGTAAGAAGAGCCACCTTATCATATATATATATATATATATATATATATATATATATATATATATATATATATATATATATATATATATTTTTTTTTCTTTTTTTTTTTCTTTTTTTTTCTTTTTTTTTTTTTTTTTTTTTCTTTCTTTCTTTCTTTCTTTCTTTCTTTTCACGTGCATGTGAATATCCGTGAAAATTGTCCGCAAGTGGGAGTAGTGATCTTTGGAATAGGCTTGGTCACCGTGCACTGGCTTGCTTATTCATTCCTTGTTTTATTACCCCGTGTTAACCATGAATTGATTTATCCATTGTGGTCACTGTAAATTTGTGCATCAATAGTTCTATTAGAATTGGCTATTTTTATACAAGACTCGGACTTAATTTTCTAGCTTGCGTATTGATGGATTGGCTTCCTTTGGCTTCCTTTGGCTGCCTTGAAGATGTTTCAGTGGCATTTTTTCACCCGCGGCTTGCTTTTCAGGTTCTTTTGCACCGCCCACGTCTTGCTTTTCGGTGTTTTTTTTTCTCATCCATGGCTCTCTTTTCAGTGGCATCTTTTGCTCGGCTTCCAGTGGCATTCAGTGGCTCGGTTACCACTGGGCTGCTTGTCCTCGCGCCCTTAATCCCGTTAGAATCCGTTGCCTTCTTGCGCTCTCACAGTTCGTTGCAAAAGTCTGAACTCGAGAAACTTCGAAAATGGAGAAGTTCGCGTGTGTGGGAGTGTTATGTGTGTGGTAGAATGATGTATACCTATGTACGTTTTTTGATAGTGATAGTCTGCTACTTTGTGTGTGATTGATTGTGTGGGGTTTTCTGTGTGTGTGTGTGTTTCTGTGAGGATGATACGTGTGTGTGTGTGCGTGCGTAGGCTAATTGTGTGTGTAGCACTGCCCATACCAGTGTCTGTGTATGTAAGTGTTTTTTATTTTGTGGGTAGTAGGAGGAAGAGGGGGGGGGGGCGATCGGTGGGGAGGACTCAAGGATCCAGAAACTTTGGGAAAACTTGGGTTGGCAGATTGTTGTAAGAAAAAGTTGCAGCGTACTTTTTGTGCAACTTGCATTCGTCTCTATACGGTGTGAAGGCATTTTTGTGGCTTCTGTTTTTCATACATTTTGCCTTTTTCTGATTTATATATGTATTTTTTCTTTACCTTTTTGTGAGCCATGTGACAGAATGCCGTACAATATTTAACCAAAATACAACCACGTGATACAATTTCCTGAAGAAGCTCCTCCTAGAAAAAAAAAATTCCCCTGAAGGTCTCTTTTAGAAGGCCTCTTTAAGAAACCTTCTCCATGACACCTCCAGCCAAGAAGGCCTCATCAGCAAGAGCTCTTTCAGGAGGCCTCGCCATGAAGCTTTCTTCAGTAATGAAACTTTTTCTCCGTGAAGCCTTTATTTGTTGGAGGTCTCAAAATATAAAGAAGCCCTCCCCGAGAAATCTTCTCTCACGAGGCCTCCCTCAGAAGCCCTCCCCGAGAAACCTTCTCTCACGAGGCCTCCCTCAGAAGCCCTCCCCGAGAAACCTTCTCTCACGAGGCCTCCCTCAGAAGCCCTCCCCGAGAAACCTTCTCTCACGAGGCCTCCCTCAGAAGCCCTCCCCGAGAAACCTTCTCTCACGAGGCCTCCCTCAGAAGCCCTCCCCGAGAAACCTTCTCTCACGAGGCCTCCCTCAGAAGCCCTCCCCGAGAAACCCTCTCTCACGAGGCCTCCCTCAGAAGCCCTCTCCGAGATTGCCGTGGCGTCTGGCCCGTAGTTTAATGCGTTATCTCAGGCTTCCATCCCCGTGGAGTGACCGCCGAGGCCTTGTCGCCGAGGGCTTTTATAGGGTGGTAATTCCTCGCCTGATGTTGTGCTCGGCGTGGAGGTGGCGACAGGCCTCGCGGTCAGCCTGTGTTCGTATCAGGGCGCTATATGGTAAGGAGCGAGGGATGGAAGGGAGGGGGGGGATATAGAAGATGGATGAAAAGGGGGAGGGGGAATATGGGAGATGGGTGGAAGGGTGTGAAATTAAAGTAAGACTTTGGATGGGAGGAAGGAGGAAAAGTTAAGAGGGTGAGGGGGTGAGGGAGGAAGGTGACGGGAAAGGAGATGAAAGGCTGAAGAGGGTAGAAGGGGACAGGTAGGCAGTAGATATATTGATAATGGGAGAGGAAAAGGGAATGGGAGGGAATGCTAAAGGAGAGGAAAAGGGGAGGGGAGGGAAGGCTAAATGAGAGGAAAAGGGAAGGGGAGGGAAAGCTGAGGGAGAGGAAAAGAGAAGGGGAAGGAATGCTAAAGGAGGAGAAAATGGAATGGGAGGGAAGGCTTAAAAAAGAAGAAAAAGGAAGGGGCGGAAAGACTGAAGGAGAAGGAAGAGGAGGGGAACGAAGACAGGAAAGGGGGGAGAGGGAGTGTTGGAGGGAGGAAGATACACAGCAACACTTTCCGCATCTGATCCATTGTACACCCCGCGTGCGGTGTGACTGGCGGGACCGAATTGTTATTGACACGCGGTAAATACTTACCACACTCCTGTATACACATGTGTACACGCGCGCGCCTGCGGGTCTCCGGGCTTTTGCTCTTTTTTGTGCGCGTTCTTTGGTTTTATTTAATTTGCTTTTATTGCGGTTGTAGCTTTTCCGTGCCTTATTTTTATATCTTCCTTTATCTCTTTCCCCCTTTCTCCTTTATCATCATTCTAACCCTCGCCGTCCTCCCTCTCCGTTATTCTCCATTCCCTCCCCTTCCCATTCCTCCTTTCGCCTCTTTCCTTTCCCCCCTTTCTTTTCCTTCTTCCTTCTCACTTCCCTTCCCTCTCCCCTTTCCCTTCTTCCTCCTCTTTCCCTCCCCCATCCCCTTTCCCTCCTCCTCTTCCCCTTCCCCCTTCCTTCCCGCCTTTTCTCTCATTTCCTTTCCCTTTCCCCTTTCCTTCTCCCTTCCCCCTCCCTTCTCGCCTTTCCAGTCCTTTCCCGTCCCTCTCTCCCTTCCCTTCCGCCTCTTCCTCTCCCTTCCCCCGTTCCCCTTCTCCCCTCCCCCCTCCAATTCCCAGGTTATATCGTCCTGTTTATGGCGACAATTACCGTATGACCCCTGAATAACAGAAGAGACCTGGGCTCATGTGATGTTATCTTGGTATCTGTTTAAAATCTCTCATTCCTTCTCGCCAGCACATGCTCCTCATAACTGTCGTCTTGTCCCGTTTTATGTTGCCTCGGTCGGCCCGGTGGGGTGGGTGGGGGAGGGGGACGGAGTGACGATAAGGCTAAAACCTCGGAGGAAGTTTGCGATAAGTTTTGTTTTCTTCTTTTTTTTTGTCCGTCTTTCTGGTTTGTCTATTTTTTGTTATTTTTTTTCTTACATTTACTTTCTTTTGTGTCTGTTTCTCATTCTCTCTCTCGTTCTCTTTCTCAATATTTCTCGGTCCCTTCCCTTTATTTTTATTTTTCTCTTCTCTCCCTTCTCCCGCTTTCCCTTTCATTTTCCCTTTCCCTCTCTCTTCCTCTCGTTCTTCGCCGCTACCTGTCTCTCTCTAACCTGCTCCTTCCTATGCTTTTCTCCTTCCTTCTATCTCCCTCTGCTTTCATCTTTTATGCCTGATCGTAATGCTGCGCCGAAGACACGAAATCCTCATTTGTTTTGGTTTGTATCGGCGAGGAAAGGAGGTGAAAGGGAGGGGGAGGGGGGAGGGAGGATCTTAGGGTAGGTGGATGATGTGTACTTATTGCTAAAGAGGCGGAGAGGGAGGGGGTTGGAAGGCACGGTCCCCTCCCCCCTCTCTTTCCCCCTCCCCCCCGCGTTGCATGTAGGGAAGCCATGTGTTGCAGCACCGTCATGCGTGCGAATGGTGCGTCGCGTTCATCTTCGCTCGTTGCATTAGCTGGGCACCCCCTCCCCCCTCTGGTGTATCGGGTTTGCTTGCTTGCTTGCAATTGGGGCGCGGTAGGAAGGAAGGAATGCCTCTCTTCCCCCCTCTCGGTGTATCATGTTTGCTTGCTTGCTAGCTATTGGGGGTGGAAGGGCAGGAAGGAAGGTAGGAAGAGGGAGGCCCCCCGATGGCGTATCGTGTTCGCTTGCTTGCAGTAGGAGGCGAAGGACAGGAATGAGACGAAGGAGTTGGGGAAGGAAAATAGACGGACAGACTGACAGGCAGGCAGGCAGGCGGACGCTGAGTGAGAAGCAGAGTACCCCTTCCGTATTACGAGTCTGCCTTGCCGTCCTGGTGCGGGTATTGACACTAGAATTCTTCTCCCCCTCCCCCCTTTTCACCCTCCCCCTTCCCACTGACCCCCCTTCCTCCCCCACTCCCTCTCCCCACCTGTTCTAACCCACGCCGTGTCTTCACCGCATCTTCCTCCACCGTTTCTTTCTCCTTTCTCCTGGGTATATTCCTGGAAAGGAGAAATACAGAGAGAGAGAAAAATAATAATTAGGAAGCAGTCAATGAGACGCTGAACAAAAGTCCCAATTGAAAAGATGAAAGTAAAGATAAGGAAGGTAAAGAAAGTTTTGTTCGGCGTCTGGCAGGAAGACCGTAGAAAAAGAGGAATAAAAAAAAGGTAGAAACAGGTAAAGGTGAGAACAGGAGGGGGAATGGGGAAATGGGAGTGGGAAGAGGAAGGGGAAGTAGGAAGAGGAAGGGGAAGTGGGAGTGGGAAGAGGAAGGAGAAGTGGGAGTGGGAAGAGGAAAGGGAAGTGGGAGTGGGAAGAGGAAGGGGAAGTGAGAGGAGAAAAAGGGGAAATTGGGGGGGGGGAGAAGAAGGGGAAGTGGGAGTGGGAAGAGGAAAGGGAAGTAGGAGGGGAAGAAGTGGGAGAAGAAGGTGAATGGGAGAGAGAGGGAAGGAAGGAAAGAGAGGATGGAAAGTGAGAGAGAGAAATAGTGTCTTGGAGGACGTCGATGACCCTCCAAAGTCTACCTAAGGCGACGGAAAGACAAACCCGTGATCAGCTGCATCTTTAATAATATTTTTAACTTCCGAATAAAGAAAATAAGAAAGTAGCCACAGCGATCTTCACTCGGAAGGAGACAGCAGGAGACGAGATTTTGATTTCCATTTTCAGTATTGTTTGGTTTTCGTTATTCTCTTACGTTTTATTTATTTTTTGCTTTGTTTTGTTTTGTTTTATCAGTCTGATTGGAGGCTCTCGAGAGGGCGGCGCTCTTGCTTCCGTGACTTTCCGAGTCGGGAGAAGGCCGACGAATCCGTGTTTGGGGCTTGTGGGACTTTCTGTTTTCTTTCGCTCTGTTTATCTTTCGTTCTTTCTTTCATCTCTTTACGATTCCTTTCTTTGGGGGGTTTGTTCTCTCCCTCTTGCTCAACGCGCTTCGGGAGGGAGGGAGGGAGGGTGGAGAATGCGAGGATGGAGAATGCGAGGATGGAGGATGCGAGGATGGAGGATGGAGGAGGGGAGGGAGGGAGGGAGGAAGGGAGGGAGGGAGGGAGGAAGGAAGGAAGGAAGGAAGGAAGGAAGGAAGGAACGAACCGAGGATGGGAAGAAGGAAGGAAGGAAGGAAGGAAGGAAGGAAGGAAGGGAAGGAGGACGGAAGAAAGGAAAGAAGGAAGGAAGGGAGAGGGGGAGAGACGGAGGGAGGGAAAGAGAGAGAGAGATAGAGGAGGGCGGGAGGGGAAGGGGGGGGCGTGCACACATTGCAATTTATTAGCAACCAAAACAATCTTCCCGGAGTCCCTTTCAAGCGGAAAGTCCCTTCCTCCGTAACTTCTCGACGCAAACTTACTTTTGGCGTTTCGCAATTTCTCGTTGTTGCACGTTTGCAACAGGCCGTAAAGCCTGATTGTTTCTCTGTCTCTCTTTGTCATATATGTTTTTTTTCTCTCTGTCTGCTTGATTTTCTTTCTTTGCTTCTCCCTTCCTTTATCCCCCCTGTCATCTTGCCTCTGTCTCCCTCTCTCCCTTGGTTCCTAATTCCCCCTTTCCCCTCCTCTCCTCTCCCCCCTTTTTATAGTTTCTCTTCTCGTCTCATTCTCATGCGTGATTTTGGTGAGAGAGAAAATGATCGTTCCGTCTTTTCGATGGTGCCGTTGTGGTTGGAGGCGCTGTAGAAACTTTTTGGGTTTTGAATATGTGTAGCGTGTGTGTTTTTTGTCATTTAATTATATTGATTTATAATGGGGTATAGACGGCTTTCGGAGGCTCTGGCCTTCATTTATGCATTATATTTATGCATTAGTTTTTTTTTTGTCTGAGTGCTTGCATCACTTATGAATTGCGAAAGAGATCTATAGGTAGTGATGTGTTTACTAATGTATTTTCGGTAAACGCATATATTTATGCGTGTGTTTTTATGTCTGTGCATATATTATAACGTTTTGAGAACGAATATGGAACATTTTATCCTTGGGCGAGCTAGACGTGACGTTAAAGTGCTGGAGCCTAACCTGGAGCTCTCTCGCTTCACTCCTTCGCGAAGTGGCGAGTGTCACGAGAATGTGTTTCGTTGTGGCAGTTTCTTTGGCTCTTCATTAAGTGGCAACGCGGTACTCTTGGCTCGCGTTAGGGGGCAGTGCATGTTTACATTTCATTTGCTGCTTTTTCCCCTCCCAGGGTTAAGCGGGGGTGGGATGGGATGGGGGGGGGGAGGGGGGAGGCGATTATGAATGTTGTTTATTCATGTTTTTATTCTTTTCGCATGTGTATTTCTACGTGTAGTTTGTCTCTTGTATGGCTATATGTTTGTTTGTATGTATGTATACATGTATGAATGTATGTGAACAAATGAGCGAAAGTATTGTATGGAAAATTAGAGAACCAATCGCCACTTCCCCTTCCACATCCACCTTCCCTTTCCATTTTCCCTTTATATCCCCTTGCCTTTCCCACATCTCCCTCCCCCTCTCCATCACGCCACCACAAGTAGGCATGACGACTTTCCCCCCCCCCTCCCGAATTAAATATCCTAGGGAGAAGGGGTGAGGGGGAAATCGATGTAACCTTCCTCCCTTCCTCCCTTCCCCTTTCCTGTCCTCCCCCTCTCTCCCCCCCCCTCCTTTCCCTCCAAACCACTTCTCCCTCCCTTTTAAAATATGAGCTGCATTTCCATAGTGGGTTTAACTCGCACTGATTGGATGGCGAATATCGGGTCCGAGCGGGAAATGTTTCAGCCGCTGGCCAGATCCCGCCGAAGCGAGCGCAGGTTTGATACAACGGGCCGGGTTTCATGGGGGAGGGGGAGGGGGAAGGGGGGGAATGGGAAAAGGGATAGGGTGGATAAAGGAGGGGATAGTAAGCAGGCGGTGGGTGGGTGGGGGTGGGGTGGGGGTAAGGTGTTCTCGGTGGGGGAGAAAGGTGAGGGGAAAAAAGGGAGGGGATAGGCGGGGGAGAGGAAGGAGGAATAAGAGCTTAACGGGTTAGGGGGATTGGGAAGGGAGGAGGGTGAGAAGAGGAGGAGGAGGTGGTGGTGTGGTGGCGAGGGATGATTGGGCAATTAGCGAGGACAATTAATCGTCTCGGAGGAGGAGTTTGTTTGGGTATCGCGATGGGATTGAAAACAAGGTTTTTGGATTGGCAGCGAAAGGGAGGAAGAGGAGAGTGAAGAAGAAAGGAGTGGGTTCGAATGGGAAGAGGAAGAGGGAGAGAAAAACATACGGCGGGTGATTATGGACTTGGAGGAATGATAGTTATGATATTTAATTGGATTCCATGAAAACGATTGGAATTATAACAAAAGATAAACTTCCTAAAATGACATCGGGACACAGTGAAATGGAAAAGGGCGTGCGGGCCAGAAGCGAGCAGTAAAGGGGATCAAAGGCCAGAAATCTAAGCCAAATGTATCACAGGAAGCGCCAAACCCCACAAGGAAGTAAGTCGTTTCGAAAGTAAAAACGGCCAACTTTCAGAATAAACAAAACCATAAAAGTTTTGAGAAATGATGGCGGATTATATGTACAGGAGCAGTCTCGCATGCGCTGGGATGCACACGCGCACGCACGCACGCATACAAGCTCACGCGCACACACACACACACATATATATATATATATATATATATATATATATATATATATATATATATATATATATATGTATATACATAGGCATATGCATATGCATATGCATATATATATATATATATATATATATATATATATATATAGAGAGAGAGAGAGAGAGAGAGAGAGAGAGAGAGAGAGAGAGAGAGAGAGAGAGAGAGAGAGAGAGAGAGAGAGAGAGAGAGAGAGAGAGAGAGAGAGAGAGGGAGAGGGAGAGGGAGAGGGAGAGAGGGAGAGGGAGGGAGGGAGGGAGGGGGCGAGAGAGAGAGAGAGAGATTTATAAGTCTACGTATGATTATATCTGTATAGATACAGATGTAGATATATATACATACATATACAGGTGCACATACAAATAAACATAACATGGACATATTCATACATATACATGTTCATATGCACTTGCAAGAGCTTGTACGTGCATGCAGTTACACAGACACAAGTATATTTACTTGTATCATACATATACATAAAACTACGTATATCTACATGTGCGAGTGCATTAGTAGTTAAAAGATATACGTACTTGCAGTCTGCAAAATGTATAAACGTTTTGAAATGGTAAGGATCTTTAATGACTTTTGTGACTCGTTAGCGTCCTACTCGAGGCAGTATTTTTCTATTTGTTTTTATTTTTATGTCTATGACAAGCTTATTTAATTTCATAGCCGGCGCAAGATTTAATTTCCTTGTTGGCCGATTAGATTACGGTTCAGTTGAGAAATGGCGGCGCGCTTCCGCATTCAAATTGCGACGGGCATTATTTTCTTCTATTTATACTTGTTTTTATTGAGTTTTCGTTTACTTGTTCGTTGTTCAGCGCCGCGTTTGTGAACAATGAAGGTCTGTAGAGACAGCTCTTTCAATCAGGCTTTATATTTTGCTTTATATTTTATTGGTCTATACTTGTTCATGGTCTTTTTCCCCTTCCCCCTTTGCCCCGCCCTCCCCTTGTGCCTCTACCCTCCCTTACCCTCCCTTCCTTTGTCCTCCCTCCCTCTTTTCTCCTCCCATAACCTGCTGTCCTCCCTCTGTCTTTCTTTCCCATAACCTCCCTTCCTCTGTCCTCCCTCCCTTTTTCCTCTGTCCTCCCTCCCTTTTTCCTCTCTCCTTCCTCTCTCCTCCCTCCCTTTTTCCTCTGTTCCCTTACCCCTCTCCGGCTTCCCTATCCCCCTATCCGGCCTCGCTATCCCCCTCTCCCTTCCCCATCCGGACGGCCGCCGAGGGTGTGGGCCGCCGCTGGTCAGGTGAGGTGGGCGGGGCTTCGTCGGGGTGGGGATCGGCGCCAAGCTGTCTGGCGGATCCATTTACCTCCCTCGCCACGTCTCGCTCCTTCTCGCCGGCCACCATTTTCTCGCGTGATGAGACGGAGAAAAAGGGGGAAGGAAAAAGTAAAAGAAAGGGAAGAAATAGCTAGCCGTGGAAGGGAAGATTTTGGTTTGTGTTGGTGCGGATTTGAGGTGGAGGGTTGAGGGGGTGTTTGTTGCGGAGGGCGATACTAGTTTGCGGCGCGCACTAGCTGGAGGAATGCAGCGGTTGGGAGGTTGCATGCGTTTCTTCCGACGGCGCTCACGAACGTTCCTGGAAAGGGGTGTCTGCTAGCGCATTGCACAGGAATGTATGCTTATGTCGACACGCACGATTGTTCTGTACATACATACATATACGCATAACATACTTTATGTACATATGCAGTATACGCGCGCATGCTCTCTCACTCATTCACACAACACAACGCGCCACGCCACGCGACGCCACACCACACCACACCACACCATGCCACACCACACCACACCACACCACACCACACCACACCACACCACACCACACCACACACACACACACACACACACACACACACACACACACACACACACACACACACACACACACACACACACACACACACACACACACACACACACACACACAAAGCACACACACACATAGCACACACACACATAGCACACACACACAAAGCACACACACACAAAGCACACACACACAAAGCACACACACATAGTACACACACGCACGCAACACACACCCAATTTACATAAATACAAATACACGCGCACATACACGTGTACATGCACACCCACATGCACGCACACATTCAAACTCTCTTATACACAGAAGCACACACGGACGTCAAGAATATATATATCCAGCACGCGGTTTGTTGACCCATTAGATTGATACAGATAATCGGAGCGGAGAGACGCGCGCGATGTTGGAGTTTCCTAATTAAAGCTTTCCGAGGCAGCAGATCTTGCAGTGTGCTGTGTCAACTCGGCGGATTCCGAATCAGCTTGATTATGTTTATTGCGGTCGGCGGCTCGCGCGGTCTCCAGCGCCGCGGCCGAGTGGTGAAACGTGGCGGGACGTTACCGTAGAGTTTCTTTTGTGCGGAGCGGCGTTTCGGTAGAGTTTGGGGGTCTTTTGAGGTTGTGATTAATTGATGCGCCTGCTTGGGCGATTTGTCTTCATTTTTTTCTCTTCGTTGGATAAAGTATGAGGAGAGTGATTAAATACCATCCCCCTTTGTCTTCTCTTCTGATTTATTTACAGGAATGAGTATTCTATTATAGGACCGCCTTTCGGTGGGTTTACAAATCACATGCGATCTGAGGCGTAATAACGCGAAGACCAACTTTCAGGTCATGAGCATAAGTTACACTCCTCTCCCTGCCCCCTTACC
>NC_091564.1:9417754-9422754 GCF_042767895.1 Penaeus vannamei | reverse complement strand
GCGAGTGAGTGCGGCGTCTGCAACGAGTCACCCTGGCGTCTGACCTCAATTGGGAGGGGGGAGGGGGGGAGGGGGGAGGATAGAGGGATGGGGGAGGGCCAAGGAAGGAAGGAGGGAGGAAGCGATGCCTTGACCTTCTTGTGGCCTTCTGACCCTGTTCGTCTTTTTTTTTTGAGGGGGGGGGGGTCATGTTCTGTACCACGCTACGTTTTTCCCTTTCTTTCGCTTCTGAAATTTGTTACTCGTCTCATTTTCTTTTTATTCTTCCTCCTTTCATCCCCTCTTTATCACCCTCTCTATCACTTCCTCTTCCTCTACCTCTTTTATCACGTTCATCTTTCATGTCTAATCTCCTTCCTGTGCTTCTCTTCTCTCTTTCTCTTCAGTTTTTTTTATCTCCCCTATTCGTCTCCTGCTCCTTAATTTAATGGCCGATAAAGATGTCGCTGTCCCATTAAAGCATCGATCGATTTGCTTCGTGAAATTTTGGTTTGGGAAATTATAAAAAAGATGGTGCTGGGGGGGGGAGGTAAGGGAAGGGAGAGGAGATGGGGAGGGGAGGGGGATGTGGGAAGGGGGAGGGGAGGGGAGGGAGAGGGGATGTGGGAAAGGGAGGGGAGGGGGAATGTGGGAAGGGAGGGAGGGGGGGAATGTGGGAAGGAGGGGAGGGGAGGGAATGTGGGGAAGGGAGGGGAGGGGAGGGGTAATGTGGGAAGGGGAGGGAGCGATGGTGTATAGGTGGAATTAGGGAGAGAGGGGCGGGAGGGGGAGGAAAGAAAAGGTAGAGGAATGACAGGGGAAAGGGAAGGCGGGAAGAAGAGAAGGGGTTAAACTGAAATAAATAGGGAGTATGCAGGGACGGCAAGGAAGAGGAAGCGGTTATGCAGGGATGCCATTGGGAGTGGGGGGGGGGAGTGGGACGGGAAGGGGAGGAGGGGGGGGGGAGGAAAGGAAAAGTATGCATTATGTTAATCGCTTTCCTGCGTGTGTTATATTTACAGATCTCGGGGTCTGGGATCACAGAGAGGGCAGGGTTTTTTTTTCACTTCGTGGCTGTGCGCGGCAGTAATGTGGTTTTTGTGGAAAAGAATTTTGATAACTCCAAAAAAAATCGAATATTAAGGATTGTTTGGGGGTTGATTTTTTTTTTTATCAAATATTAAGAAGGATTGTTTGGGTGATGAAAAAGAATTTTCAAAACTTAAAAAAAAAAAAAAATGATTAAGAAGGGACGGTGTAGTATTTTGCGGAGGGTGATTTCATGCGTTCTGTGTGACGGCCGGAATGAGCGGTGTGACTGCGCGGCGCTGATCGGAAGTGGTGTGGTAGAAAATTGGGTATTTGTTGGGCCGGGGCTCGGTGGAAGGGGGGGGGGGCGTAGGTCTCTGTTTCTCGTTCTACTTCTGTCAGAGCCTCTCTTTCTCCCTTTCTCTCTCGTTCTCTTTTTTTTCCCTCTTTCTCTTTCCCTTTCCCTTTCTTTTTCTTTCTTTCATTCTCTCTCTCTCTCTCTCTCTCTCTCTCTCTCTCTCTCTCTCTCTCTCTCTCTCTCTCTCTCTCTCTCTCTCTCTCTCTCTCTCTCTCTCCTCCCTCCCTCCTCCTCCCTCCCTCCCTCTCTCTCTCTCCCTCTCTCCTTCTCTCCCTCTCTTTCCCTCCCTCCCTTCCTCCCTCTCTCTCTCTCTCTCCCTCCCCCTCTCTCTCTCTCTCTCTCTCTCCCTCTCCCTCTCCCTCTCCCTCTCCCTCTCCCTCTCCCTCTCCCTCTCCTCTCTCTCTCTCTCTCTCTCTCTCTCTCTCTCTCTCTCTCTCTCTCTCTCTCTCTCTCTCTCTCTCTCTCTCTCTCTCTCTCTCTCTCTCTCTCTCTCTCTCTCTCTCTCTCTCTCTCTGTCTCTCTCTCTCTCTCTCTCTCTCTCTCTCTCTCTCTCTCTGTGTGTGTGTGTTTTCTCTCTCCCACACAAACACTCACTCCCTCTCTCCCTCCTTCTCCCTTCCTCCCCCTGCTCCCTTCCCTCCTGCACCCTTCCTTCCCTCCTGCTCCTTCCCTTCCCTCCTGCTCCCTCCCTTCCCCCCTTCCCCTTTCCCTCCTCTGCCTCATTAGCAAGCCCCTCCCCCCTCTCCCTGTCGCCGGCTGACTAATTGGTGCAGCAGGTAAACCAGGTAACCCCGAGTTTACAGGAGTTGTTTTGTTGTAGTACTCTGAACCACCCACCCCCACCCCCCACCCCACCCGCCGTGGCCCGCCTTGCGTGGATGGCCCATACAGAATCTAATTTTCCGCAGGAATTTGCTTGCAATAATGCCATCATGAATGCAATTATTCTCCTCGGGGTCTCCGGGATTGAACGGCGCCCCGTAATTGGCTAATAGGGACACGACCTGCTGCAGAGGAAATGGGTCGGGATGGGGTGGGGTGAGGATGGGCGGGGGGTGGGCGGGTTGTGGTGCGGCAAGATTGTGTAGAGTACCGTGACCTCGCCCCCCTCTCTTTCTCTTTGCCATTCTCATTCTCCCTTTTTCCTCTCTTATTTGCTCTCGCCTTAATCTCAACCCTGTCTCTCCTTCTCTTCTTCCTCTTCCTCCTCTTCCTGTACTTCTTCCTCCTTCTTTTCTACTTCCTCATTCTCCTCCTCTTCATATTCCTCCTCCTCCTCTTCCATCTATTCTTCTTCTACCTCCTGTACGGGCTCGTCCTTTTCGCCTCTTCCTCCTCCTCCTCATCATCATCATCATCATCGCCATCATCATAACTCAGTATCATCATCACCATCATCATCATTGTCATCGTCACCATCACTCATCATTATATTCATCATCATCATCATCATCATTACTCATCGTTATTAATCATCAATTTTTGCTACAGCATCAGGGTTTTTAATGTTCTTATTGCAAATACAATTATAATTTCGCACGCGTGTCCTAATTCCCCTGGACACCCACCGTCTCCTGGATTCCTTAAAGGAGATCGGGTTGGAACCTTTCTAGCCTTCCCTCCCCCACCCCACCCCTCCCCCCTCCCCCTCCCCACCCCACCCCTCCCCCTTCCCTCCCGAATCCGCCTTCTCCCTCTTCCTTCCCTCCTTCCCTCCCCCTCTTCTCCCTCCCTCCCTCCCCCTCTTCCCCTCCCTCCCTCCCGATTCCGCCTTCCCCTTGCCCAACTGGGAAGGAGGGGGGGGGGGAGGGGTAAATCAGCAGTTATTGGCGTGAAACTGTGTCATGTGATATGCAGATGGTGGGATTATTATACGGGTGGTGCGGATACGTTTGGGTGTGGGCATGCGCGTATGCAAGTGCGTGTGTGTGTGTGTGTGTGTGTGTGTGTGTGTGTGTGTGTGTGTGTGTGTGTGTGTGTGTGTGTGTGTGTGTGTGTGTGTGTGTGTGTGTGTGTGTGTGTTTTGTCACGCAAGGGAGAGGTAGGTGTAGATAAGTACATGTATATATTTGTATGTGTGTATATATGTCCGTATGTGTACCTTTAAGCGTGCATGTGAGTGCAGTGCCGCGCTCCCGGCCCGCCGCCTGCTGGCCGACGCCGTCGCCCTCTCGGGGTGGCATCTTGCTTAGCATCGCCGGACGGGCGCTATGGTGCCAGACACCATTACGCTGAGTATTACACACCATTACCTCCCTCTGCACTCGTTACGCACTCACCATCTTGCTCTCCTGGCCGATTATTGCAGCCATTGCACTACTGCCAGGGCTGCAAGAGGCCGTCTTGCACGGGCCGGCATTACGGAGGTCGCGGCGATGCTCGTCTCGTTGTTTTCCCTCTCTCTCTCTCTCCTTTTTTCTTTCTTTCTTACTTTCTTTCTCATTATCTTACTCTCCTTTTCTCTCTCTCATTCTTCTGTTATTTTTTATTTTCTTTATTGATTTTCACTCTTACTAACTCCCTTTCTGTTTCTCATTCATCTGTTATTTTCTTTATTTTCTTCGCTTAACATTATTCTTGCTAAATCAATGACGTCATCTAGGATAGGGAGGGGGGATGCCCTTGCGAGTGGCGCTTTATTATATTATTGGATAGTTACTCCTCAGGTGCCAAAGGCGGTGCCAAGTTACCTGGCGGTGTGAAAGGGGGGAGGGTTGTACTTGTGGCACTTTCTGCGGTGGCGTGAGATTGGGAAGGGAAAGAGGGGGTAGGGAGGCAGCAGAGGCAGGAGGAGGAGGAGGAGGAGAAGGAGAAAGAGGAAGAGGAAGAGAAGAAGAAGAGGAAGAGAAGAAGAAGAGGAAGAGAAAAAGAAGAGGAAGAGAAAAAGAAGAGGAAGAGAAGAAGAAGAAGAAGAAGAGAAGAAGAAGAAGAAGAAGAAGAAGAAGAAGAAGAAGAAGAAGAAGAAGAAGAGGAAGAGAAGAAGAAGAGGAAGAGAAGAAGGAGAAGGAGAAGGAGAAGGAGAAGGAAATGGAAGGAGAAAGATGAAACGAAACCTCCAACGCCAAAAGACCAGAGAAAGCAGCAGACGTAAACAGGAGATGCAGAGGCTGTGACCGACTTTAACCTAAATCTGCGCTGCTAGTACCGTGGATTCTAGCCTCCCCTTCCCCCCCCCCCCCTCCTGTGCCCCCCACCCGATTATCCCCTCATCCGCTTCCCTCCGCGCCCCCCGCCCGTCGCTGCCTCCCCCTCCCCCCTTTACGAGGTAAACCGGAAATTAGAGGCTGAAGGCGCTTTTTTCCCTCTCTTCTTATCTCTAAATTTCTTTCACCTTGCCGCCTTCCTTCCCCTGGCGGCAGAGGTTCCAGGGCGGTGGGTGATGGGTGATGGGTGGCGGCGGGGCCCCCTTGCCCATTTCTCTTCGCCTTCCCCTCTCCTGCCCTTCCCTCTTCTTGCCTTCCCTTTTCCTTGCATTCGTCTTGCGCTTCCTCTTCGCTATCCCCTTCTTTTCCCTCCTCTTTTTCACGTTCTGTTATTTTTCCTTCTTATTCCCCTTTCGCCTTTCTCCTCCCTCCTTTCGCCCTCCCCTTTCACGATTCTCTTTTGCCTTTTTCTCCTTTTCTTTCCCCCCTAT
>NC_091564.1:9392754-9412754 GCF_042767895.1 Penaeus vannamei | reverse complement strand
TTGTGTACCATGGGCACAAGCATATCCTGCAGATATTACTTTTTTGCTACATCGAAATGAAACCTGTCCCAAGTGACATGTTTTATTTACATAAAACATATCCCATGCGAGAAGTCTTTTACGCTTTTCAGGCATTGAAACCGTGTATGAATGTTCAAGTATCATGCTGCAAAGGTGCCACGTTGCAAGAATTGGCTGGTTTTATCTGGCAACTTTCTACGAACGCAGTATAATTGATCACAAAATGTATTTCGCAAAACCCTGCGCTATGGATGTGATAGATTTGGCTTTCAGTGTCGAGAATTTATCCGTGTCAGCTGTCCTTTCTCGTGTGAAAGCTAAAATTAAAATGTAAAAGATCTGGCGTCTCACCTTCCATGCGACGCTGAATATTAAGGAAAATATAAATGTGCGAGGTAGGATCCTTTTGCATATCCCTCAACTGAACAGGACGAACCCACAGGCGCTCTTATATGCGCAGATTTATACTTTTTATTGTTATTATTATTATTTTTTTTACTTATTCATCTTTTCATTCTGGAAATCTCGTTCTCTCCCACGCATATTCACCCCTTTCACTCTCTTAATGTCAGTTCCATTTCTCTCTCTCTCTCTCTCTCTCTCTCTGTCGTTCGTTCCTTTTTCTTCTCCTCCTCCCTCCTTCCCTCTCTCCTCATCTCTCCCCTCTCCCCTCCCTTCGCTCCATCCCACCATCACCCCTTCTCTTTTCTCCCTCCCTCTGTCCCCGTCCCCCTGTCTCCGTTCCCTGTCCCCGTCCCCTATCCCCGTCCCCATGTCCCTGTCCCCGCTCCCCCATACCCTATCCCCGCCCTCTGTCCCGCTCCCCTATCCCCGTCCTCTGCAAAGGAAGAAAGAAAGAAAGAAGAGAAAAGTGCACCGCGGAGAGTGGCAAACGACGCGGAATGGGCCCGGGAATCCGATACGTCTTGCATCTGCGGCATGCGAACTGTTTCGGGAATGCGGCGAAAGCGGGGGGAGGGGGGGAGGGGGGGGGGAGAGAGATGGGCCATATGCTGTATCACTGGACGCTCGCATCTCCTCCGTGGCACTTAAGGGGCTATCACACAGGGGGCGGAGGGGGATTTTTCGCTATTTTTTTTTTTTTACTCTTGTGTTGAATACGCACTTCTCGCTATACGCCTCGTGGACAGCGCCGCCCGTACTGGCTTTTCCGGCCGTAATTCTCGCTTCGGATCGAGAGGAAGAGGAGGAGAAACCGAAGAGGAAGGGAGGGAGGCGGAAATAGCCGACGAGAAGAGAAGAGGAAGACGTTTGGGGGAAATTAGCGCGAGGACTGGAATGGCGAGGAATTTCGAATAACGCGCGTCTGCTAAAACGAAAACGAAGAAGATAAATGGGCGTCGAAGTTTTTTTTTTATTTGGTATTACTAATAGATATTTAAGGAACTGTGCATGTTCACCCTTGTTCACACGTGTGTCTATGTATTTGTGTATGTATGTATGTATGTTACAATAAACAGTGGAAAGTATTCTTTTGGATGGAAAATCGATTTATATGAGATGCAGATTTTTAATTATTTTCAGTAATAGCAAAATTGTAGGCGATATTTGTATCGGTTATATAAAGTAGCGAAAACCTTACCCCCCCCCCCCTCTCTCTTCTTCTGGGTGGGCACATCTGCTTCACTCATGTCCTCCGCGGCGACCTTCTGTGTCACTCTTTGTCACGCTATGCCGTTGTGGGGCCTAGCGTGACAGGGTGTCAAAGGGGTGATCTGTCATGCTTGTGTTGCAGTGTGCCGCGGTAGGAGTCTTGGTCGTCATATCACGTGACTGTCACAGCTCTTGTGTCACGGCTGGCCATTGATGACAGTGGGAGTCCCGGGGGGGAGGGTGGGTACTGGTTTTGGGCTTCCCTCCTGGCGTGGCTTCTCCGGCGCTCAGCTCTGTGTGGGTTCTTGACGTGCAGCCCTCCCCCTCTTCTTTCTTTTCCCCCGTCTATTTCCTCTCTTCTTCCCCTTCCTCCTGCCTCTTTTCCCTTTTCTTCCTTTTTTCCTCCTTGCCCTTTCCACCGTTTCCCATCCCCCTTCCTTTCCTTCACCTCTGTTTTCCTCGGTCCTCCGCTTCCGCCCTCCTTTTCACTATCGCCCTTCTTTCTTCCCCTCCTCCGTCCCTCCTTCCCCTTCCTTCCTCCCTTCCCTCTTCCCTTCCTTCCTTCTTCCTCCTCTCTCCCTTCCTCCTATTTTTTCCTTCCTTCCTTCCTCCCTCTCTTCCTTTCCCATCCTCCCCCTTCCACTCCCCTATTATTTTGCTCCCCAGCCTCCCTCCCTCCCTTCATCCGTCTCTCCCTGTCCTCCCTGCCTCTCCCCTCCCGCCTCCCCCGCCGACCTGCAGGGATGGCTCGGTGTCCGTGCGCGGGTGACACCCCTTCTCCTATGGCTCGGCCCCAGTGGCACCCATGGCACTTTTCTGGCACAAACCAGCTTTTTTTCCCGTTCTCTCGCATCCCGGTAAGCGGCACCCGTTCGATGTGCGTAACCGAACAGGGCGCACTTATCCTAGCGGCGCCCGCACGATTATCCACGGGTAAATCGGCGTCGTTTGGATAGATGACGCTAATCGGCGGTTATGAATGAATGGGCACGGAGGGAAAGGGAAAAAATGTCACGTCCTGTGTGTTGTAACATTGCGGTGTAATTATATCGGATTACGCCCATTCGACGGATGGGGAATTTGCGGGTGATTGAGGGCGGCGGAATGGCGGAGCGCGCTGTGAGGCCTTGATAGCGAAGGAGGTGGATTATTGTTATTATTATTATTATTATTATTATTATTATTATTATTATTATTATTATTATTATTATTATTGTTATTATTATGATTTATTATTGTTATTATTATTATTATTATTGTTATTGTTATTGTTATTATTATTATTATTATTATTATTATTATTATTATTATTGTTATTGTTATTGTTATTGTTAATATTATTTTATTTTTTTATAATGGGAAAAAGATGTTAATAGGTAATATCCTGTGTATTTGTATATTTGATAACAAAAATGGATGAAAGAACCGATAAAAAGTCTTGTTTATAAATGGCAGTGTTATGTCATAAGTAACCGATTGAAAGGTTGATCTGTCTGTGGAAAGCGTGACCGCGATTCCGTGATCAGAATCTTCGTCGCGTGGGAAGGATCGCCGCGACGAAAGAGCATCATGTCGGAGATGAAACGATGGGGTGCAAAGATCAACAGATGATTGCACGGTTTCTGCAACCTGAACCGGAACTCGATTGCAAGTCTTGGGAAAAGCTCCAGGTGATAGATGCTGTTTCCTTCTAACCCACACACACACACACACACTCTCTCTCTCTCTCTCTCTCTCTCTCTCTCTCTCTCTCTCTCTCTCTCTCTCTCTCTCTCTCTCTCTCTCTCTCTCTCTCTCTCTCTCTCTCTTTCTTTCTCTCTCTCTCTCTCTCTCTCTCTCTCTCTCTCTCTCTCTCTCTCTCTCTCCTCTCTCTCTCTCTCTCTCTCTCTCTCTCTCTCTCTCTCTCTCTCTCTCTCTCTCTCTCTCTCTCTCTCTCTCTCTCTCTCTCTCTCTCTCACACACACACACACACACACACACACAAACACACACACACACACAGACACAAACACACACACACACACACACACACACACACACACACACACACACACACACACACACACACACACACACACACACACACAAACACACACACACACGTACATATACATATACATATACATATATAGCTGTATGTCTGTCTCCACTCCTCCTTTCCCTCACTCCTTCCTTCCTTCCTTCCCCTCTCTCTCACCCTCCCTCCCTACCTCCCTCCCTCCCCTCTTTTCCATTCCTGCTTCCCTCCCATCCCCTGCCCCTCCCTCCCTCCCTCCCTCCCCCCTCTTTTCCATTCCCTTGCTTCCCTCCTATCCCCTGCCCCTCTCCTCCACCTCCCTCCCCCTCCTTCCCCCTCCCCTCCCCTCCCTCCCCCTCCCTCCGCCATAAAAAAGATTCGCGTCCGTTCAGAACCGCAGAAACTTGCTTCGGGCGACGGACTGTCTACGCTCTCTCTCCTTTCCTAATATGCAACTATGCAACAGTGCAATGTCTTTCTTTTGTTTTCCCTCTTTCTTGTTACTTTAAGGCGTTTCCGGGAGGTTCTGTTTCACCGTTCGCTATTTTCTGTTTTTTTTTTGTTTTTTTGTTTTGTTTTGTTTAACCTTTTTATTTGATCTTATTTCATCCTTGTATTGTTTCGTCTCTTACTTTCTTTTTGTCGTGATGTTTTTATCATTTTTTTCATTATTTTTTTTGTTATTGTCGCATTTTTAAAGATTTTTTAGTATGTATTTCAGGATTTAAAGTTGTAAAATATAGTGTTTTTAATTACTGGCCGATTTTTCCTACCTTCGTATCTTTTCCGCCCTTTTTTGCGGTCTCTGCTGTCGTGTCATGGATAGTTCTTTGTCATATATTTTTCTTCTCTGTGCATGTATTTTCATTTATTTTTGTCGTCTCCTAATTCTTTGCCTTCAAAGAATTTCCCTTTATTGTCTTTTTTCCCTTTTACTATTATTTCTTTGTTATATATTCTTTGTTCTGTATTGTTGTATCAACTCCTCAGTCAGTGTTTTGCGGTTTTTTATCTTTGTTTCTCTTTATTGTCCTTATTCTCCCCCACCAGCGCTCCCCGCCCCTCACCCCACCTTCGTTCCGCCCCCAACACCCCCTCTTTCGCTTCGCCCCCAACACCCCCTCTTTCGCTCCACCCCCAACACCCCCTCTTTCGCTCCGCCCCCAACACCCCTCTTTCGCTCCACCCCCAACACTCCCGCCCCCAACACCCCTCTTTCGCTCCGCCCCCAACCAACGCACGATTTCTCTCGAGCATTTATTATCCTGAAATCACATGCCTCGGTCTTTACAATCTCCCCTCCAATCGCTCTCCTTATCCAATCCACCCTTTGTGTCCCTGGTTTCTCTTCAGTCCCTCCCTTCCTCTTCGTCTTTCTAGCCTTTCCCACTCTTTCCCTCCTCTCTTCCCTCCCCTTTACCCCTTCATCTTTTTATCTCCCTTCTCCTGCTCCCCCGCCCTCCTCTTCCCTTCTCCACTCTTTTTTTTATCTTTATCTTTACCCCCTTCTTCCTTCTTTCCCTCCTTCCTCTTAGCCGTCTCCTCTTTTCTTCTGCCCTTCCTACCCATCCCTTTTTCTCTTCCCTCCTCTGCCTTCCCTTCCCCCCACTTCCCTTCCTTTACCCTTCCCTTCCCATCCCTTCCTACCCTCCTCCCCATCCTTCCCGTCGCTTCCTTCCTTCATCTCTTCCCTTCCTTCCCTTTCTTCCTCCCTCCCTCCCTTCCTCCCTCCTCCCTCCCTCCCTCCCTTCCTCCCCTCCCCTCCCCACCCCTGCTTGTAGACGTCGTATGTAAAGAGACGCTTTCTCGCATTACCACAAACCCTTTTTATTAATTTCTATTAGTTCTGTTTATTTCTCAAAAACTTTTTTTTTTTCTTCGTCCGATTTCCCCCCGAGTGGTCTTTTCTTTTTCGTTTGTTTGTTTACGTTAGTACTTCAAGATCTTTATTTCCAGCTCGTTTTATAGTTCAGTTGTTCAGCAGTCTTTTTATCAGTTCCCCGCCCTTTTGTTTTCTTCTAGTTTGTTCTCCCGTCTGTTTGCTCTTTCGAGGTTTATCTGTTATTGGCACTTGTCCTTTTCTATTTGGCCGTCTCTCTTCCTTTCCCCCCTCCCGCACCCCTCCCCCTCCCCCACCACCCCTCCTTTTTTCCTCCTCACCGAGTGCCTATTCTGCTGTAGTGGCCATTAATAACGTTTAAAGGGGAAAATACGACCGGAAATCTCAAGTTCTCTCGGCTCCCTCTCCCTCTCCCTTTCCCTTTCTCTTCATCCCTCCTTCCCCCTTTCTCTTATTTCCTCAGTCCCTTCTTCTTTCACTTCGCCCCTCCCTCGTTCCCTCTCGACTTCTTTCTCGACTTCCCTCACATATTCCTTCCCTTTCTCTAACTTTCCCTCACTTCCAATGCTATTAATACATTCCCCCTTCCTCCTCTTCCTCTCTCATTCCCCTTCCTTTCCTCTCCGTCCTACCTTCCTCGTCTTTCCTTTCTCCCTGCTCCCTCCTCCCTCCTCCCTCATCCTTCCTTCTTCCTCCCTCCTCTTCATTCTTCCTCCCTCCTCTTCCTTCTTCCTCCCTCCTCTTCCTTCTTCCTCCCTCCTCTTCCTTCTTCCCTTCCCCTTCCCCCTCTTCTCTCCTTCACCCTCTCCCCTTCCCCTTTCTCGCGCAGGGAAACTTTTATGCTGATTATTATCGCGGATTCCCTTTGCCACTGCCCTTGGTGAGTTGCCATTGCCTTTGATAGATTATTATTGTTCTGTTGTGTTGCCGGCATTGTGGATTTATCATTATTGTATCCTATTGTTGTCTTGATTTTTTTATTGTTATTATTATTATTGTTGTTACTGTTGTTATTCTTGAATGATGGTGGTCTTTGAGAATAGGGATGATAATGGTAGTAATGATGATAAAGATGATAAAGATTGTGAGAATTGCGATTGCGATAATGACGATAAAGATAATGATTGATCATGGCAAATGATGATAAAGGTGAAGATAGCGAGAATTGCGATTGCGATAATGACGATAAAGATAATGATTGATCATGGCAATGATAATGATAATAGTTATGATGATAATAATAATGGTCATAATAATGACAATGATAATGATGCAGTTATTGTTGACTATTATTGTCATCATCTTTGTTATTATTTTTTATTCTTATGATTTATTTTTGTTAGTATTATTATTTATTTTTGTTAGTATTATTATTTATTATTATTATTATTATTATTATTGTTATTATTGTTATGGTTATTATTGTTGTTATTATTATTATTATCATTATCATATTATTATCATTATTATTATTACTAGAATGATTGTAATGTTTATAATTAATGGTAGTGTGATAATGATTATGATAATAATTATTATTATCATTATTATTATTAATATTATTATTATTATTATTATTATTATTATTATTATTATTATTATTATTATTATTATTATTATTATTATTATTATCATTTTTCATGAAATTGGTTAATCCTAACATACCAGTTTTTTTTTCTTTTTTTCTTCTTTTTTTCCCCTTGCTTACTCTTTTATTCCACTTTCGAGAAACGCACTTGACTAAAGATTCCAACCAGACGCCTCATTGACAGAGCATTTCAGAAATTCTCCTTCTTTCATTCCTCCCTCCTTTCCTTTCCTTCCTTCTTTCCCTACTTTCCCCCGGTCTCCCTTTCTTCACTCCTTCCTCTTTTCCTCCTCCTTTCCTTCCTTTCCTTCTATCCCTCTTGCTCTCTCTAATATTTCTCCTTCCTTTCCTTCTTATCATCTTCATTCATTCTATTTTTTTCTCTTCCTTTCTTACCCCCCTCCCTCCCATTTGTTCTTCACTGTCTTCCAACCTTCCATCTTTCCCTCCCTCCCTCTCTCCCTCCTATCTATTCTCCCCCCACTAACTTACTTACATCTTTCCTCCCTCCCTCTCTCCCTCACTCCCATCTATTTTTCTTCTCACCAACTTGCTTCCTTCCGTCTTTCCTACCTCCCTCCCTCCTTCCTTGCCGCCTTTGCTCTCTCTTCTTGCTTCCTTCCTTCCTTCCTTCCTGCCTCCCTCCTGTGCCCGCAGCTCTCGCCCACTCCCCGCGGGGAAGAACAATTAGAAACAGTCTCGGCAGATGTCAGGCGCAGGTTTTGTGGTCTGCAATACACGCATTGAGTGCCGGGGTGGGGGTGGGGGGGTGCGCTCGTATTATTCAGAGGGAAACTAACTCCCCCCACCCCCTCCTCCGGTTACTCAACGCTGGTCATGAAGTGTTATTTTGGTGAAACCGAAGGTAAAAGAAAATAATGCATCATGATTAATAATAAATTGATAGGGATGACAAGAAAATGGTAGGAAATGTACGGGGTTCGTGTTCCTTAATTGGATGACCTGATAATCCGCGTCTCCGTTCGGGTGCGCACGAGAGTGGAACGAGATGAGTAATGTGTGAGTAAATATTAATCGGGAGATGGATCTGTAGGCGGAGGCGATATGGAGAGGTTGGTTGAGATGGATGTTCATAGGTAGGCCTACGTGCTCCAGGTGGGCGCACAGGGACTTCTTATTTCGCAGTGGATGTACAGTACGTGCGGTTAGTCTTATTGTGCGTTTAGATCGGATATCGAACCGTAGAGGGAGGGAATAAGAAAGGCGAAGAGAAGCAGAATGGTATTTAAAAAAAAGAACGAATGTCAATTAACCACTATCAGAAAGTCTGTAACTTCATCGCGCGGGCTATTCCTTCTCGTTCGTACTTTCTTCTACAAATGCTGGAAAGTTCAAATCCTCCTGTCACTTGACCCCGTATCTTCCCTTCCCAGAACACATGCTTATTACGACCCACAGCCTCACCAAGCCTCTCTACTGCACGTCCGTCCCCTTGTATTGATCTGGGGTCTTGGCTCCGGTATCCTATCTCGTGTGCCTGAGCCTTCGTCGCCGCGCCCTGCCTTCCTCTAGGCCTCCGCGGAGAGAGAGAGGGAGAGAGAGAGAGAAGGAGAAAGAGAAAGAGAGAGAGAGAGAGAGAGAGAGGTTTGTTTACCTGCAGGAACCGCTCGCTCGCGATCTCCTCTCCCCCCCCCCCCCTCCTCCTCCTCCTCCTGCTGCTGCTCCTCCCGCACAGCCGTTCTCTCCGCCCTTCCACGCCCCCCCCCACTTCCCCCCACCCCCACCCGTCTCGAGCTTACAAGAGGCCATATGGTGTGCGTGTGTTCGGGAAGGGAGCGGGGGTTGTGTTCAGGGGGTAGGGGGGTAGGGGGGTCGTATGTATGTGTATGTCTGAGGAAGGAGGTGTATGCGGTCGTGTGTCCCTGTATACATTAGTGTCGGTGTCCGTACAGTGCCATTGTGTCTGCGTGTGTAAGTGTGTGCTTGGATTTATGTGCTTGTGTGCTTAACCCCACCCTTGGTTGTCTGCCCACTCCCCCACCCTCCCCCTCCCACGACCCGTGTGTCTGTCTTTGTATACCGAAGGCTCGCATACAAGGGGCACGTGCTGTGTCTGTATTTGCACAAGGGAGCTGTACACGCTCCATCTGTAATGTAGGATCCCACTTGGTTTTGTGATCTCTCTCTCTCTCTCTCTCTCTCTCTCTCTCTCTCTCTCTCTCTCTCTCTCTCTCTCTCTCTCTCTCTCTCTCTCTCTCTCTCTCTCTCCTCTCTCTCGCCCCCACCCTTTCTACCCCCTTTTCTCTCCCTCTCCCTCTACCACCTCTCTCTCTCTCTCTCTCTCTCTCTCTCTCTCTCTCTCTCTCTCTCTCTCTCTCTCTCTCTCTCTCTCTCTCTCTCTCTCTCTCTCTCTCTCTCTCTCTCTCTCTCTCTCTCTCTCCCTCTCTCCCTCTCTCCTCTCTCCCTCTTTCTCTTTCCTCTCTTCCTCTCTTCCTCTCTCTCCTTCCCTCTCTTCCCTCCCTCCTTCCCTCCTCTCCTCCCTCCTTCCTCCTTCTCCCTCCTTCTCCCCCTCCCTCTATCTCTCTCTCTCTCTCTCTCTCTCTCTCTCTCTCTCTCTCTCTCTCTCTCTCTCTCTCTCTCTCTCTCTCTCTCTCTCTCTCTCTCTCTCTCTCTTTTTTCCCCCTCTCTCTCTCTGCCCCTCCCTTTCTATCCCTCCCGTTCTTTCTGCCCCCTCTCTCTCTCTCTCTCTCTCTCTCTCTCTCTCTCTCTCTCTCTCTCTCTCTCTCTCTCTCTCTCTCTCTCTCTCTCTCTCTCCTCTCTCTCTCTTTCCCTTTCTCTTCTCTCTCTCTCTCTCTTTCTCTCTCTCTCTCTCTCTCTCTCTCTCTCTCTCTCTCTCTCTCTCTCTCTCTCTCTCTCTCTCTCTCTCTCTCTCTCTCTCTCTCCTCTCTCCCTCTCTCTGCCTTTCTCTCCCTCCCTCCCTCTCTCTCCCTGCCTTTCCTCTCCTCTCTCTCTGCCTTTCTCTCTCTCTCTCTCTCTCTCTCTCTCTCTCTCTCTCTCTCTCTCTCTCTCTCTCTCTCTCTCTCTCTCTCTCTCTCTCTTTCTTTCCCTTTCTCTCTCTCTCTCTCCCTCCCTCTCTCTCTCTCTCTCTCTCTCTCCCTCTCTCCCTCCCTCCCTCCCTCCCTCCCTCCCTCTCCCTCCTCCTCCCTCCCTCCCCGTCTCTTTCTCTCTCTCTCTCTCTCTCTCTCTCTATCTATCTATCTATCTATCTATCTATCTATCTATCTATCTATCTCCCGTCCCAACTCTATATCACTCTTCTTCTCTCTTGCTTTCTTTCTCCTTTCTTCCCCCTCGTTCTTTGTGCCTCCTCTCTCTTTCTCTCCTTTCTTTGTTTCTCTGACATTCGGTAAACACATTTCAAGAGAGTTGAAGTGAACACGGCGAGGCGGCGTGGCCCGTGTACAGAGGGTGTTCAATGCGGCTTGTACATCGCCGTGACGTCATCGACATGTGTCCCTCCCTTCCCTTCCCCCCCACCGTCTCGCCCTCCCCACCCCTTTCCTCCTCCCACCGTCTCCCCCTCCCCCACCCCTTTCCTCCTCCCACCTTTCCTCACGCAACCGGCTGCCACTCCCCACGCACGCAGGTTTAATCACACGCCCACTAAGCCCGCCGGTACTGTGTGTCTTGCGTCTGGGAGGCATTGGGGCGCCGCCGGTTGTCTCTTGAGGTTTTAGGCGTTCCAGCGTTCGTGGGGGCCTACGCGGATTCGGGTGTTTACCGACGCTTGCACGAACGCATACACGACTCATTCGCTCGCTCAGGCACTCACTCACTCACTCACTCTTTTTGGCTCTGTTCTTCCTGCTCTTTTTTTTCGTCTGATTCATTCGTCTTGTTCTTACTAGTCCTTCCTCTCTCTCTCCATCTATCTATCTATCTCGCTCTCTCTATCTCTCTCTCTCACTCTCTTTTTTTTTCTCTCACTCCATTCCTCCCTCTCTCTTTCTCTCCCTTTCTCTCTCCCCCTCCCTCCCTCCTCCCCTCCCCTTCACTCCCTCCCTCCCTCCCTCCCTCAACTTTCCCGAATTCTCTCAACTCCCTCACTCAGAAATAAAACCGCACACACCGACATACCAACACTACGCACACAGAAGCCCCTGCCCCTTTGGCTAGAGAAGCGGCGCTCTGAAACCCAATTGAAAAATCTGGGTTTCCATCGAGTGTGAGACTTCCCGTCTCGTCCCCCCCCCCCTTTTGCTAGAGCCCCCCCCTCCCCTCCCCTCCCCCCCTCACACCCTAGACTTCGTTACGCTCTAACCTGTCTCTAACACTCGCTTTTTATCTCCTTTTTCCCTTTTTCCTTTTCTCCCTCTCCCCTTTCGTGATGCAATTCCAGCACTGTTCTCTGTTCTTCTCTTTATCGTGTTCGCTTTCTTTTTCTCTCTCACTTCTATTTCTTCTTGTCTGTGGACTTTATTTTTCTCTTTGTTTTTTTTTCTTTGTTTCTCTCCCCCTCCCCTCTACACTTTCAAAAATTCCCTTCCATCATTTTTTTCTTCGTTTTCTTTATTTGGTTCTTCCTTTTCCTTCCCTTCTGCTTTCCTCCTTTTCATTCATCAGTAAACGAATTTGCCATCCATTCATTCTTGCATTCATCCATCCATTCATCCACCCATCCATCTATTCGTTCATCCATCCATTCGTTCATCCATTCATCCATCCATCCATTCGTTCATCCATCCATCCGTCCATCCATCCATCCATTCGTTCATCCATTCATCCATCCATTCGTTCATCCTTCCATCCATCTGTCCATCCATTCATCCATCCATCCATCCATCCATCCATCCATCCATCCATCCATCCATCCACCCATACACCCATCCACCCATTCGTTCATCCATCCATCCATCCATTCCTTCATCCATCCATCCATCCATTCGTTCATCCATTCATCCATCCATTCGTTCATCCGTCCATCCACCCATCCATCCATTCGTTCATCCATTCATCCGTCCATCCATTCGTTCATCCATTCGTTCATCCATTCATCCGTCTATCCATTCGTTCATCCATCCATCCATTCGTTCATCCATCCATTCGTTCATCCATTCATTTATCCATCCATTCGTTCATCCATTCGTTCATCCATTCATTCATCCATCCATCCATTCGTTCATCCATCCATCCATTCGTTCATCCATCCATCCATTCGTTCATCCATCGATCCATTTTTTCTTCAGATACCTTTACACTTCTTCAATTAGACCATCGCACTACATTCATCACTCCCCTTCTCTTTCTCTTCCTGTACGGCTATTATTCATTGTTCTGTCCTTTTCCCCTTTCTTTTATTCCTCCTCCTCCTCCTCCTCTTCTTCCTACTCTTCAGCCTACTCATCCACATCTTTAATCTTCCTCCCCTGCTCTTTCACCTCCTCCTTCTTCCCCTTCCTTCCTCTCATTCCCTTCCTCCTTCGCCTCCTCCACCTCTTCCTTCCGTCCCCTCCTTCCTCATCTTCTTACCTCTGCCCCTCCTTCACCACCTCGCCACCTCATCCCCTCTCATCCACCTCCTCCCCTTTGCTCCACCTCCCTATCTGTTCCTCTTCCTCCTTCCCCTTCTTCTTCACTGTCTTCTCACTCCTTCCTTCCTCTCATTTCCACCATCTCCTTCCACCTTCCCTCCTCTTTCCTCCTCCTTTCCCCTTTCTCCTTCCTCCTTCCCTCCCTTCTCCTCCTTCCCTCCCTCCTTTTTCTCCTCCCTCCTTCTTCCTTTCTCCTCCTCCTTCCTCTTCCCCCTCCCTCCCTTCCTCCTTTTTTCTCCTCCTCTGCTTTCTTCCTCCTTCCTTCCTCCCTCCGCCTCCCTCCCTCCCTCCCTCTTCCCCCTCCTCCGTTCCCTTCCTCCTCCTCCTTCCTCTTCCTTCCTTCCTTCCCTCCCTTCCTCCCTCCCTCCCTCCCTCCCTCCCTCTCTCCCCTCCCTCTCCTCCCTCCCTCCTCCTCCCTCCCTCCCTCCCTCCCTCCCCCTCCCTCCTCCCTCCCTCCCTCCCGGGCGACCGCCGAGGATGCAGGGGCCCGTCGAGACCCGCCGCGCCCCTATTTGTTCTGTGTTCTCCTGAGTGTCGGCCGAGTGTTTTGTGAAGGTTCCAGTGGCGAGCGACTTCCTGATTTCTCTGGGCGTTCGCTCCCTAGCCACAGGGGAGACGGCGAGCCACCGGGCGTTCTGCCCTAGCCACAGTGTAAATGGCACGTGGTAACAGCGGCCACCGGCGTCTGCCTCGCCACAGGGGGAGAGCGGGCCACCAGGGCTGGCTTCTGCTCCTCGCCACAGGGGAGACGGGCCACCAGGGCGTTCGCTCCCTGTACAGGGGAGACGGGCCACCGGGCGTTCGCTCCTCGGCCACAGGGGGAGACAGGCCACTGGGCGTTTGCTCCCTAGCCACAGGGGGAGACGGGCCACCGGGCGTTCGCTCCAGGGCCAGGGGGAGACGGGCCACCAGGCGCCTGCCCCCAGCCACAGGGGAGACGGCCACCGGGCGTTCGCTCCTAGGCCACAGGGGAGACGGGCCACCGGGCGTTCGCTCCTCGGCCACAGGGGAGACGGGCCGCAGGCGTTCCTGCCCCAGCCACAGGGGGAGACGGGCCACCGGGCGTTCGCTCCTAGCCACAGGGGGAGACGGGCCACCGGGCGTTCGCTCCTAGCCACAGGGGGAGACGGGCCACCGGGCGTTCGCTCCTAGCCACAGGGGGAGACGGGCCACCGGGCGTTCGCTCCTAGCCACAGGGGGAGACGGGCCACCGGGCGTTCGCTCCTCGCCACAGGGGGAGACGGGCCACCGGGCGTGCGCTCCTAGCCACAGGGGGAGACGGGCCACCAAGGCTCGCTCCTAGCCACAGGGGGAGACGGGGCCACCCTTGAGGCGTTCGCTCCTGGCCCAAGGGGGAGACGGGCCACCGGGCGTTCGCTCCTAGGGCCAGAGGGGAGACGGCCAACGCAAGGGCGTTCGCTCCTAGCCACACGAGGGAGACCGGAGCCACCGGGCGTTCTGCTCTCAGCCACAGGGGGAAAGACGGGCCACCCGGGCGTTCGCTCCTAGCCACAGGGGAGACGCGGGCCCACCGGGCGTTCGCTCCTAGCCACAGGGGGAGACGGGCCACCAGGCGTTCGCTCCTCGCCACAGGGGGAGACGGGCCACCAGGCGTTCGCTCCTAGCCACAGGGGAGCACGGGCCAACACCAGGCGTTCGCTCCTAGCCACAGGGGGAGCATCGGGCCGCCTGGGTGCTCCGCTCCAGCCACAGGGGAGGACGGGCCACCAGGGCGTTCGCTCCTAGCCACAGGGGGAGACGGGCCACCGGGCGTTCGCTCCTAGGCCACAGGGGAGACGGCCATCGGCGTTCTGCTCCTGCACCCACAGGGCGTTGCTCTGGCCACAGGGGGAGACGGGCCACCGGGCGTTCGCTCCTAGCCACAGGGAGACGGGCCGCCGAGCGTTCGCTCCTGGCCTGGGCAGGCACCAGGTGTTGGCATTCCTCGCACGGGATGGCCACCAGGCGTTCGCTCTGGCCACGGATGCGCAGGCCCGTTCGCTCCCTAGCCACAGGGGGAGACGGGCCACCGGGCGTTCGCTCTAGCCACAGGGACGGGCCGCAGGCGTTCGCTCCTCGCCACGGAGACGGGCCGCGGGCGTTCGCTCCTAGCCACAGGGAGACAGGCCACCAGGCGTTCGCTCATAGCCACAGGGGCGGGCCTGGGCGTTCGCTCCTAGCCACAGGGGGAGACGGGCCACCAGGCGTTCGCTCCTCGCCACACGGGGAGACGGGCCACCAGGCGTTCGCTCCTAGCCACAGGGAGACAGGCCTGGGCGTTCGCTCTAGCCACAGGGGAGACGGGCCACCAGGCGTTCGCTCCCTATTACAGGGGGAGACGGGCCACCGGGCGTTCGCTCCTAGCCACAGGGGAGACGGAGCCTGAGCGTTCGCTCCTAGCCACAGGGGAGACGGGCCTGAGAGACGGGCCACCGGGCGTTCGCTCCTAGCCACAGGGGGAGACGGGCCACCGGGCGTTCGCTCCTAGCCACAGGGGGAGACGGGCCACCGGGCGTTCGCTCCTCGCCACAGGGGGAGACGGGCCACCGGGCGTTCGCTCCTAGCCACAGGGGGAGACGGGCCACCGGGCGTTCGCTCCTAGCCACAGGGGGAGACGGGCCACCGGGCGTTCGCTCCTAGCCACAGGGGGAGACGGGCCACCGGGCGTTTAGCACCCTGGCTTGGAGACGGGCCGCGGGCGTTCGCTCCTGGCCTGAGGAGACGGGCCACCGGAGCGTTCGCTCTGTCGCCACAGGGGAGACGACGGCCACCGGGCGTTCGCTCCTCGCCACCTGGGGAGACGGGCCACCGGGCGTTCGCTCCTAGCCACAGGGGGAGCACGGGCCACCAGGCGTTCGCTCCCTAGGCCACAGGGGGAGACGGGGCCACCTCTGGGCGTGCTCTAGCAGGGAGACAGACTGGGCGTTCGCTCCTAGCCACAGGGGGAGACGGGCCACCGGGCGTTCGCTCCTCGCCACAGGGGGAGACGGGCCACCGGGCGTGCGCTCCTAGCCACAGGGGGAGACGGGCCACCGGGCGTTCGCTCCTAGCCACAGGGGGAGACGGGCCACCGGGCGTTCGCTCCTAGCCACAGGGGGAGACGGGCCACCGGGCGTTCGCTCCTAGCCACAGGGGGAGACGGGCCACCGGGCGTTCGCTCCTAGCCACAGGGGGAGACAGGCCGCCGAACGTGCTCTAACTGGGGAGACGGGCCACCAGGCGTTCTCCTAACCACAGGGGGGAGACAGGCCACCGAGGCGTTCGCTCCCTAGCCACAGGGGGAGACGGGCCACCGGGCGTCCGCGCCTAGCCACAGGGGGGGACGGGCCCCCCGGCGTGCCCTCCTAGCCACAGGGGGAGACAGGCTCACCAGGCGTTCGCTCCTCGCCACAGGAGCAGACCGCAGGCGTGCGCTCTAGCCACAGGGGAGACAGGCCACCGGGCGTTCGCTCCCCATACAGGGGGGAGACGGGCCGCAGGCGTTCGCTCCTAGCCACGGAGACAGACCAGGCGTTCGCTCCTAGCCACAGGAGACGGACCACCGGGCGTGCGCTCTAGCCACAGGGGGAGACGGGCCACCAGGCGTTCGCTCCCTCAGCCACCCAGGGGAGACGGGCCACCGGGCGTTTCGCTCCTAGCCACAGGGGGAGACGGGCCACCCGGGCGTTCGCTCCTAGCCACAGGGGAGACGGGCCACCGGAGCGTTCGCTCCTAGCCACAGGAAACAGGCCACGGGCATTCGCTCTAGCCACAGGGAGAGACGGGCCACCGGGCGTTCGCTCCCTGGCCACAGGAGACGGGCCACCAGGCGTTCGCTCCCTGTACCAGGGGAGACAGGCACCGGGCGTGCGCTCTCGCCACCGGGAGAGCGGGCCACCGGGCGTTCGCTCCTAGCCACAGGGGAGACGGGCCACCGGGGCCGTTCGCTCCTTAGCCACAGGGGAGACGGGCCACCAGGCGATTCTGCTCCTAGCCACAGGGGAGACGGGCCACCGGGCGTTCGCTCCACAGCCACAGGGGGAACGGGCCTGGCGTGCACTCCTAGCCACAGGGGCAGGCCGCAGGCGTTCGCTCCCTGGCCACGGAGACGAGCCGCCAGGCGTTCATCCTAGCCACAGGGAGACAGGCCACCGGGTGTTCTCCCTAGCCACAGAGACGACCTCGGGCGTTCGCTCTAGCCACAGGGAGACGGGCCACCGGGCGTGCGCTCCTCGCCACAGGGAGACGGGCCACCAGGCATGCATCAGCCACAGGGGGAGACGGGCCACCAGGCGTTCGCTCCTAGCCACAGGGGGAGACGGGCCACCGGGCGTTCGCTCCTAGCCACAGGGGGAGACGGGCCACCGGGCGTTCGCTCCTAGCCACAGGGGGAGACGGGCCACCGGGCGTTCGCTCCTAGCCACAGGGGGAGACGGGCCACCGGGCGTTCGCTCCTAGCCACAGGGGGAGACGGGCCACCGGGTGCGTCTGTGTGCTGGTGTGCTTATTTGGACGCGCGCGCGTGAGTGTCTGTGCGGAAGTACCTGTGTGTGTGAGTGTGTGTTTTTTTAAATGTGTTCGTTTATGCATGGAAATATACATTTATACATTAACATGTACATGTGTGTATATATAAATATATAAATGTATGAATATATATATATATATATATATATATATATATATATATATATAATTTTTATTTATTTATTTATTTATTTTACTGGTACTTACATAGACCTAAATGTGTAAATATATGTGAATGTGTATATGTGTTCATGTTCACTCACAAACGCACATGTATATATGTACATATATGTTCTAAATACCTCGTGTTTAATCACTGTCAAGGGGACGCTCAGGTCGACATACCGGTCATCCCGGAAGAGATAAGACACTCGCCCCCCCCTCTCCCTCCCGCGCACCTCTCTCTCTCTCTCTCTCTCTCTCTCTCTCTCTCTCTCTCTCTCTCTCTCTCTCTCTCTCTCTCTCTCTCTCTCTCTCTCTCTCTCACTCACTCTCTCCGTCTCTCCCTCTCCCTCTCCTCCTCCTCTCCTCTCCCTCCCTCCCTCCCTCCCTCACTCACTCACTCACTCACTCACTCCCTCCCTCTCTCCCTCTCTCCCTCCCTTTCCCTCTCTCCCTCCCTCTTCCTCCCTCTGTTTATCCGTTTGTCCGTCTGCCTCGTGTGATGACTGGGGCGGTGGCGATGGAGGTGAATTGTCATAACGAGTGTGACTGTGGTGTTAATGGCGACGGTTGGGATGAAAGTGAATACGGTAGTGGCTATGAGTGATGTTTTCGTGTCATCCGCTTTGGTGGGTTGGGTTCTTTTTGCTTGTTTGTTTTTGTTTTGTTTCCATATAAGGATTATAAAGTTCATTATGATAATCAAATAGTTCGTTATGAAGGTTATAGAGTTCCTTATGAGGATTACAGGGTTCGGTATAAGGATTATAGAGTGTTATGATCGCATTAAATTGAGATAAAGGAATGACTAATGTCGATTGCAATAAGACGGTTTGTGGTAATGTGGATATTAGTGATGGCCATTGTGATACAGGTGGTTGATGGCGATGGGAGAGGATGATGGTATCTTTGCTTATTATTTTCACCTTTTATCTGCATTAAGTGATGAGACAATTCATTATCAGTTGTGTTATTCCATTTTCTTCCCCCCAACATCCCGCTGTCCTTCACTCCTTCCCCTCTACTCATTACTCCCTCTTTTCACTATATTTGGCTTTCTCACCCCCATTTCTCCCCCACTTTTCCACCACCTCTCCCCCCCCCCATCCCCCTCTTCACCCTACACCTCCCCCTTTCACCCTATCTCCCCTTTCACCTTATCCCCCCCTATTCACCTGTCATCCCTCCCTTTTCACCTACTCCCTTTCACCTTATCCCCCCATATTCACCTTACCCCCCCCTCCCCCCATTTCACCTCACCCCCCCCCCCCACCACCGCCCCCCACCCCCCGGCGCTAACGCAGAGATATCGAAGCCTTCAAGTTTTATCGCTTTCCGCAAGTTTTCCCTTTGAAATTCAGATTATGGCAATTTCCCCGCGGGGAGGATTTTATTTTTAAGTGACCAAGTTTTAACGTATGATTATTACCAGCTGGAGAGTGCGCAGATAAGGAGAGGGAGGGAGGGGGAGGGAAAGAGAGAGGGAGAGAGAGAGAGGGAGGGAGGGGGGGGAGGGGGAGAGGGTGATAGAAAGGTAGAGAGAGGATCATAAGGCAAATAGGAGGGAACAAAAAGGGGGGGGGGAGGGGAGAAGGAAATGAGGGTAGAAAGAAGTATGCATACATACATACATACGTTTATACATACATACATTACATACATTAAATCCATCCATCCATAAATACACACACACACACACACACACACACACACACACACACACACACACACACACACACACACACACACACACACACACACACACACACACACACACACACACACACACACACACACACACACACACACACACACACACACACACACACACAAAGCAGGCAGAATGCAGTAAACGGAGAGAGGAAAAGGGGACAGGGAGAGCCCAGACCCCCGGCAGAGCAAGGGCGTGTGATGGGCCGCCGGTTCAAGTGTTTAAGGTCACGTGGATGGCCATACACCAGTGGGACGCCCTTTTCTTCTCTTTTCGTCGGTCTCTGTCTCTCTTTCTTTGTTTCTGTTTCGGTTTGTTCATTTTTTGTTTTTATTTTATTTTATCTTTTTTATTTTTTTTATTAGTATTGTTTTTTTTTGCTCTGTCTGTTGTTATAGTCGCCTTCGTTCTCTGTCTCTCTCCCTTTCTTTCTCTTTCTTTCTCCCATTCTTCCACTCTTTACCGTGACCCATTTATTTTCTTCTTTTATCTCTTCTCCACTATTCCTTCTTCCTCTCTCATTCTTCCTTCTTTTCTTCTTTTTTTCCCTCCCCCTCTCTCTCTTTCTTTCTCTCTCTGCCTCTCTCTCTCTCTCTCTCTCTCTCTCTCTCTCTCTCTCTCTCTCTCTCTCTCTCTCTCTCTCTCTCTCTCTCTTCCTCTTCCTCTTCCTCTTCCTCTTCCTCTTCCTCTTCCTCTTCCTCTTCCTCTTCCTCTCCCTCTCCCTCTCCCTCCCTCTCCCTTTCTCTCACTCCCTCATTCATTTTCAGGTGCGTTGGTGGAATTTAAAAGGTGACGTGAGGGTGTTCCTGATGTTCCATTCGGGTTTAAGCTGGTTGATTGAGGAAGATAAGGAGGGAGAAGGAAGAACACGAATTTTTTCTTTCTGTTTCTCCCCCAAAAAAGGTGTGAGAGTGCTGTAGTGTGCATGTGCAGAATGTTGTGAGTGGGGGTAAAAGAGAGAGAGAAAAAGAGAAGAAGAGAGAAAAAGG
>NC_091564.1:9388763-9392254 GCF_042767895.1 Penaeus vannamei | reverse complement strand
GGAACAAGGATGGAAAGAATATAGGAAATGAAAGAGAAGGAAATATGAAGATGAAAGTTGTAAGTTATATATATTTATATATATATATATATATATGTATGTATATATATATATATATATATATATATATGTATATATATGTATATATATATATGTATATATATATATATATGTATATATATACATATATATATATGTATATATATATATATATATATATATATATATATATATATATATATATATATATATATATATATATATATATATATATATATATATATATATATATATATATGTATATATGTGTGTGTGTGTGTGTGTGTGTGTGTGTGTGTGTGTGTGTGTGTGTGTGTGTGTGTGTGTGTGTGTGTGTGTGTGTGTGTGTGTGTGTGTGTGTGTGTGTGTGTGTAAGTATTCTATAATTCTGCATTGTGTTTGGATTATATGTAGATGTATATTTGGTTTTACTATACGGGGCTTGTATTTTCGTTTAATTATTTGTTTGTTTATTTTGTTACGTTGCTTCTTTTCTTGAATTCAGTTTGAATGTAATATGTTTTATTAGGCCTATTTCTATTTTATTTTCTTTGTTTTCGCAATTACGTTCTCGTTTTGTTTCGAGTGGTGCATTCATTGTGTTATTTATGTCTTTTGTTATTCAAAATTTTCTGTGTATTTTCATTTGCATTTTACATCCACACAAGTTTGATGTAATTTCATCTGTTTATTCTTACGCCTTATTTGCTCCTGCTGGTTTAATTATCATTTTCCTAACTATGGAATTTATATCTGTTGTATTGATTCCAATATCAAAAGTTTAATTTTGTTTTGATCATTTTTATGATAAATATTTCATGATTATTTTTTGGAACGTCAATGTTGTTGAAAAAATACATAGAGCTAAAAGATATCGTATATTTTAATGAAATCCATTACATCAATGATTACATGATATATTGCCGTATGTATTTCCCTTCAAATTGCAAAATACATCGACCTTTTTTGGCACTTCAGTGTAATGCTATTTATTAATTTCGCACATGTATTTTTTTTTCTCTTTTAAATGATAATCATTTTGTAATGGTGATAATAATAAAAGCTTTTAACTTTTGAAAAAACTTTTGAAATATTTAATTGCATTGTCATTTTAACGGAGGTGTTGGTGTTACTATTGCCGTTACCGTAATAATGTTAATGTTTTGGTTATTTCTTAATCGTAGTCATCATTATTAAGTCGTCGTCGTTGCTGTCGCCATAGCCATAGCTATAGCTATATCATCTTCATTATCATTATCATCATCATCATCAATTATTATGATCATCATCATTATTATCATCATCATCATCAGTCATCACCATCATCATCTTCATTATCATTATCATCATCATCATCAATTATTATGATCATCATCATTATTATCATCATCATCATCAGTCATCACCATCATCATCTTCATTATCGTCATCTTCATTATCATCATCATCATCATTATCATCATCAACATCAATTATCATCAGTCATCATCAATCATTAATCATCATCATCATCACCATTATTTATAAGCATCAGTCAACGTCAGTCATTGCCGCCGTCTCCTTCATTTTACCACACAAATCATATTTGGAAATCAAACCAGTTGATCTAGTGCGGTGATATTAAGCGTAGAGGCTAAGCCATCTTGTTTATTAATTAATTTGAATTTAATTCCGCTGCCTCCTCTCCCCTCTCCCGTCTACCTCCCTAACTCCTCACCCCCTCTTCCTCTGTTTTGAACCCTGCCCCCTCCTGCCCACTGTCTCTTTTGACCATCTTCGCTTTCGCTTTGTTCCTCTTCTCTCCTCCCCCTTTCTTCTTATCCCTCCCCCTCTCTTACCCCTTATATCCTCTTCCTCTCCCTCCCCCATTTTCTTCCCTTCTTCCCCCTCTCGCACTCTCGTCCTCCCCCATTCTCCTCCCACCGTCTCCTTCCCCCATTCTCCCTCACTCTACCTCCCTCCCTCCCCCTCTCACAACTCGTCCTCCCCCATTCTCCTCTTCCTCTCTCCCTCCCCCATTCTCCTCTTCCTCCTCCCTCCTCTCCATTCTCCTCCCCCTCTCCTTTCCCTCATTATCCTCCCCCTCTCCCTCCCCCATTTTCCTCCCTCCTCCCCCATTTCTCCTCCTCTCTCCCCCCCCCCCCCGGCTCCTTTCCCCATTCTCCTCCTTTTAATCGTCTCCTCCCCCATTTTCCTCTCCCCGTCTCCCTCCCCCATTCTCCTCCCCCCCCCCGTCTCCCTCCCCCATTCTCCTCTTCCTCTCCCTCCCCCTTTAAATATTAGCATATTAATTAATCGAGTGATGACAGAGGCTCAGCGACGATGGCTTATTGAACGCGAATGGAAGGGAGGAAAGGCGGAAGAGGGAGGGAGGGAGGGAGGGAGGGAGGGAGGGAGGGAGGCTGGTTAGGGAGGGTGAGGGAGGGTGGGTGGGTGGGTGGGTGGGTGGGTGGAGTGAGGTGGGTGGGTGGTGGTGGGGTGGGTGGGTGGGTGAGGTGGTGTAAGGTGTGGGAGGGGGGAGGGGGGGGCTGGAACCGTGTATTAAACAAAGGCCTTTTTTTCCTTATTTCTCTTGAAATCTGAAAGACGTATTTCAACGCCTTGGCAGATTTATCGGTTTGGGATTTCTCCGTTTCGCCCTTTTCTTGGATTCTCGTCCTGGTTTTTCGACTTAGTTATTGTTGTTTCTTCTGTCTTCTGTTTTCTTTTATCCTCTTCCTCCTCCTCCTGCCCTTCTCCTACTCTTCCCTCCTTCCTTTTCCTCTTCCTCCTTTCTCCCCTTCCTCCTTTCTCCTCCTCCTCCTCCCTTTCCCTTCTTCGTGCTCCTCTTTCTATTCCTTCCATCACTCCCTTCTACCGTTCCCCCACCCCTTCCGCTTCCACCCTTCCCTCTCACCCTTCCTCTTCCACCCTCCCTCTCTACTTTCCTTTCACCTCTCCCCCTCCCCTATTCCCTTCCATCGTCTCCTCTTTCTTTCCCCCTCTCTTTCCTCTACCTCCCCCTCCTCCTCTTCCATTCCTTCCTCTGTCACTGCCTACGTCATAGTCGTCGTCCTCCTCTTCCTGCTTCACCTCCTCCTTCCCCCTCCCTCCTTTCTCCTTTTTCTCTTTCCTCCTTTTCCCCTCCCTCCTTCTCCCGCCCTCCTTTTCCCCTCCCTTCTTCTCCCGCCCTCCTTTTCCCCTCCCTCCTTTCTCTTTCCTTCTTTTCCCCTCCCACCCTGTCGATCTCTTTCTCTCCCCCTGATAAACGGCTAAAAAGTTTTGTTCGGATTTTGAGACACGTTGAAGGAGACGGAAGGGAAGTGTCCAGATTTTTTCTCTCTCGGAAAGTGATTTGGAATGTGCATTGTTATTTTTATTTGTTGGTTTTGTTGATGGTGATGTTTTTATTATTATTGTTGTTGTTGTTGTTGTTATTGTTATTGTTATTATTGCTATTGCTATTAACAGGA
>NC_091564.1:9348763-9373763 GCF_042767895.1 Penaeus vannamei | reverse complement strand
TGAAGGGGAAGGGAAGGGAGGGTGGTGGGGTGGGGAAGGGAGATGAAAGGGCAGTGGGGGTGAGGGGGAAGGGAGATGAAAGGGCAGGGTGAGGGGGAAGGGAGAGTGAAAGGTCAGGGGGTGAGGGGGAAGGGGAGATGAAAGGGCAGGGAGGGGAAGGGAGGTGGAAGGGCAGGGGGTGGGGGAAGGGAGACAGCATGGGGGTGAGGGGGTGGGTGCAGTGAGGTAAAGGCAGAAGAGGGGGAAGGGAGATGAGCAGGCAGGGGTGAGGGGGAAGGGAAGCGGAAATACAGGGTGAGGGGAAGGGAGGTGGAGGGCAGGGGGTGAGGGGGAAGCGAGGTGGAAGGGGCAAGGGGTGGGGTGGGAGGTGGAGGGCAGGGGGTGAGGGGAAGGGGGAGATGAAAGGGCAGGGGGTGAAGGAAGGGAAGTGGGAGGGCAGGGGGTGAGGGGGAAGGGAGATGGAAAGGGCAGGGGGTGAGGGGAAGGGGAGATGGCAGGGTGAGGGAAGGGAGGCGAAAAGGGCAAGGGGGTGAGGGGGAAGGGGAGATGAAAAAGGCAGGGGGTGAGGGGAAGGGAGGTGGAGGGCACGGGCTGGGGGAAGGGAGGTGGAGGGCAGGGGGTTGGGGGGAAGGGAGGTGGAGGGCAGGGGGTGGGGGGGGGGAAGGGAGGTAGAAGGGCAGGGGGTGGGGGGAAAGGGAGATATGAAAGGGCAGGGGGTGAGGGGAAGGGAAGTGGAAGGGCAGGGGGTGGGGGGGGAAGGGAGGTGGTGGGCAGGGGGGTAGGGGGAAGGGAGGTGGAGGGCTGGGGGTGGGGGATGGGAGGTGGAGGGCAGGGGAAAAGGGAATGGAGATGGAAGGGCAGGGGGTGAGGGGAAGGGAGGTGGAACTGTCGGGGGTGGGGACGGGGTAGGAGCAGGGGATGTCACTACAGCTGATGGACTCGGCCCTTGAAGAGAGAACAACTCGGGTCCGGCGGCACCATTTCTGTCTCTGTATCTCACTTTTTGTTTGTGTGTGTCTACGTCACTTATTTTCTTTTCCTTTGTCTGTCTGTCATTCTCTATATTGTTTCTATTTTTCTACTTCCTCTGCCGCCTGTCTTTCTGCTAGCTGGCCGAAGGGCTAGATAGATGGATGGATGGATGGATGGATGGATGGATGGATGGTTTACTCTCCCTTCCCTCCCTTTCACCCACTCCCTCATCTCATCCTCTCCCTCTCCCTTCCAATCCTTCCTCACCTCCTCTCTCCCCCATCTTTCTTACCCCTCGCTCCCTCCCCTCCCCCTTTCTCTCCCCCTACCTTCCTCGCCCCTTCCCTCCCCTACCTTCCCTCGCCCCTTCCCTCCCTACCTTCTCGCCCCTTCCTCCCAACCTTCTCGTCCTTCTTCCCCTTCCTTCCTCGTCCCTTCCCTCCCCCTACCTTCCTCGTCCCTTCCCTCCCCTACCCCTTCCTCGTCCACTTCCCCTCCCTCTCCCTGTCTCCCCTTCCTTCCGTCCTTCCCTCCCCTACTCTCGTCCTTCCCCTCCGTCTCCGTCTTCCTCTTCCTCCGTTCCTTCCTCTTGACAGCTCGTGAGAGGCCACTATCGCGTCTTCACCATCTAGCGAGAGAACCATCTGACAGCTGGACAGTGTTTTTATCTCGGTTCCTGACTTCATCTTCTGGCATAATGCGGCGTGCAGGACGAGTTCGAAAAGGTTTTCTGACTTTTTTTTTAAATTTTGTATAATTTCTCTCTTTTCCTCTCTGTCTCTCTCTGTCTGTCTCTCTCTCTCTCTCTCTCTCTCTCTCTCTCTCTCTCTCTCTCTCTCTCTCTCTCTCTCTCTCTCTCTCTCTCTCTCTCTCTCTCTCTCTCTCTCTCTCTCTCTCTCTCTCTCTCTCTCACACACACACACACACACACACACTACTACACACACACACACACACACACATATATATATATATATATATATATATATACTCTCTATATATATATATATATATATATATATATATATATATATTTCTCTTTTCCGGTAAGGAAAGGACGCGAATATTTAACACTCTCGGGAAGAGCCGTCTTCTGCTTTATGCAAGGGGTCAGAATTGACAACCACTTTTCAGCTGTCAGAATATGTTTTCTTTCATTTGATTATTTAACGCACGGACGGAGATCGGAGGTGGAAAACAACAATAATCAAGACAATATAATAGCGAAAGGGTAGAAGAGCGGATAGGAAAAAGCCCTCCCGGCGTATCTCTCGCCTCGCGGACGGATCGTGAGAACGGAGAGTAAGTGGCTGCGGTAATAACTGTGAGAGCCTCATGATGGGCGCACGTCATGCTGTACGGGCATTAACTTATCGTGTTAGCGGCCCGGCTCTCGTCTGGCTGACACACACTCGTACACGCTCTCGCACTCGCTTCTTCTCGCCCCTTTTGTCTCTGTGTGTGTGTGGCTCTCTGTCTTTCGCTCTCTCTCTTTCTCCTCTTTTCTTCTTTTTGTTCTCGTTAGGGTTGTTTGCTCTTTCTCTCCCGTTCCTTCCCCCTTATTCATTTTCTCGCTTTTATTATCCTGTTTCTTTTTTGTTCCTTCTCTCTTTCTCCTTTCCTCTCCCTTCTCGCTTCCCGTTTCCCCTCTTATCCTTCCTATCTCTTTTCTCCATCCTCTCCCTTCTCCGTCGTCTCCCTCTTTTGCTCATCTAACATTAAATACCTGTTTTCCTTCCACCATTTTCTTCCTCCTCCCCCTCGCGTGGATACGCATAAGCATATGAGAACACTCGCATTAATTGGTGTACCTACGCATGTATGCACGCATGTATCCGCCCCCACGAACATTCCCCACCTTTCCCCCTCCCCCTGCCTTCCCTTTCCCCCTTCCTCCTCCCTTCCCCCTCCCCCTTTTCCCCCTCCCCCTCCCCCTTTCCCCCCTCCTCCTCCCCTTCCCCCTCCCCCTTTTCCCTCTTCCACTTTCCCCTCCCCCTTCCCCCCTCACTTTCCCCTCCCCCTTCTGCCCCTTCCCCTCCCCTTCAGCCCCCTTCCCCTCCCCCACCCTCCTTCCCCCCTTTCCCCTCACTTTCCCCTCCCCCTTCCCCCCTTTCCCCCCTTTCCCCTCCCGTGGCATCAAGTATTCATCCTGTTTTATTACGGCGGGAAGTTCTAATGGCCGGTGCTTTGTGTCGGGGAAGATTAGAGCGAGTCAAGTTATTCGCGCTGTGTATAGGCTTGGCTTTCATTGCGGCTTTTGCTCCCGGCGGCGCGAGGAAGCCGGGGTGGGGTGGGGGTGGGGGTGGGTTTGGACTGAGAGGAGGCTGGGCAAAGGTGCGGGAGAGGGAGGGAGGAGTGGTTGTGGGAGGAGCTGAGAGGGAGAGGACGATCAGGAGGGGGAGGAAAGAGGTGGAGGAAGGAGTGCAAAGTGGGCGTCTCCTAAGATTATTATTATTTTTTTCTTCGGGGTGGGGTGGTGTAGTGGGTGGGTGGGTAGGGGGGGAGGTGGTGAGTGATTGTGACGAGGGATGGTGAGTGGCGTGATCGATGATGGTGAGTCTACATTTTTTCTTCTTTGTTTTCTTCATTCTATTTTTGGAGACGGGTTTGTGTTTGCGTTTGCTATTGCTTTTGTTGTCGTGGTGGTTGTTATTTCTACTCAATGTTTTTTTTTTATATATATAATTGTGTTGACGTATTGACTGCCATTTAGCAGCTGGGATTGCGTTTTCTGTATTGATTTGTATCCTTATTCACCTTTCATATACTTGTCTCTCCCTCCTTCCCTCCCTCCCTCCATCCCTTTCCCCACTCCCTCTCTCTCTCTCTTCCTCCCCCTCTCCGTCTCCCCCTTCCCTCTTCCTCCCCCCCCCAACCTCTCCCCCTTCCCTCTTCCTCCTCCCCCCCAACCTCTCCCCCTTCCCTTTTCCTCCCCCCCCCCCCCAACCTCTCCCTCTGCGCGCACCTTCTCTCTTTTTTTGCGTTGAAGGTCACAGCTAGATTGGCCCTTTCAGTCTTCATTTAACATTTAGATTTATGGTTCATGATTAACACCCGGAATTAGCATTTAGATTTACGATTTACATACGCATTTAGAATTTGAATTTGAAGCTACAACGCTTCCAATTTCGGCTGTGATCTGGATGCGCGCAATTATGTATGGTGAAGTAATGATGGTGATGATGATAAATAGCAGTGGAAAAAATGAATAATATTTAAAGGATGAAGATGAGGATAATGACGATGATGATGATGATGATGACGATGATGGTGATGGTAGAGATGGTGATGGTGGTGGTGGTAAGGGATAATGATGATGATGATAATTATGATGATAGTATTAATCCCAGGTATGGGGATACAGGTGATCAAGTGCATAAGAGCAGTTGTGATAATGATGATAATTATGATAATGATAATGTTTATAATGGTATTACGCTGTCTCTTATTACGAATAATAGTAATGATAATAAGAATTATGATGATAAGAATAATGATAATCTTAATGAAAATAATGAGGATAAGAATAATGATAACAATGATTACGATAGGAGGAAAATGAAAAAAAGAAGGAAAATTGATACAAAAACAAAGTGAGATACTGTGTTCCTGGTCGCCAAGGAGCCCCAATGGCGGGGTAAAGTGGGAAATGGGGGGGGGGGGGGGCAATCGATAGCAACCTGTAGTCCTATTGCTATAGGCCTCTGATGAAGCCTATGACATTTTGGATTGGCGGTGCAGGAGCGATGGGGGGAGTTGGGGATGGGGGGGCGGGGCAGTTTATAGTTGTTGTTCCTGTTGCACTGGTCTCTCTTCCTCCCTTCTTTCCTCTCCTTCTTCTTCTCCTCCCCCCAACTCTCTCTCTCTATCTCTATTTCTATCTCTATCTCTATCTCTATCTCTATCTCTCTCTATCTCTATCTCTATCTCTATCTCTATCTCTATCTCTATCTCTATCTCTCTCTCTCTCTCTCTCTCTCTCTCTCTCTCTCTCTCTCTCTCTCTCTCTCTCTCTCGCTCGCTCCCTCTTTCTTTCTTTCTTTCTTTCATTCTCTCTCTCTCTCTCTTTTTCTCTGTCTCTCTCTCTCTCTCTCTCTCTCTCTCTCTCTCTCTCTCTCTCTCTCTCTCTCTCTCTCTCTCTCTCTCTCATATATCCTCCCCCCCCCGCTTCCCCTCTCTCCCCCTGCCCACCTCTCCCTCTCTTACTCCCCCCACCCCACCCCACCCCCACTCCCCCTCCCTCAAAGTCAAAAGGAATTAGAACTTTGGCGGCGAGAATTTTCTGTCCCTTTTATGATTTTGTTGTTTAAAGTTTGTCTGATACGACTATATATTTTTACGTGTTTAGTTTTGTTTTGTTTTATTTATTTAGGTGTTTTTTTTACTTCCTCGATGTTATTGTTGTTGGCAGACGTGCCGCGTTGTATTTGTTAGTGGCCTTACAACAGTCTGTTTTGTTTGTTTGTTCTTGTTGCTATAATTCATTTTATTTTCATTTGTTTGTCTTGGATATTGTTGGATTTTATGTGCGCGCTACACAGAACAATATAACGCCATGCACAATTCAACACAACAACAGAGAGAGAGAGAGTTGGGGAGAGAGAAAGAAAGAAAGAAAGAAAGAAAGAAAGAAAGAAAGAAAGAAAGAAAGAAGGAAGGAAACAGAGAGAGAGAAAGAAAGAAATAGAGAAGGAAAGAAAGAGAGAGAGAGAGAGAGAAAGAAAGAGAGAGAGAGAGAGAGAGAGAGAGAGAGAAAGTGAAAGAAAGAGAGAGAGAGAGAGAGCGAGAGAGAGCAACATATTAATAACCCCATTCATTAGCGACGCGTGGGTCTTATCCCCCCATGGCGTGACCTGGAGCAGTGTTTTGACAGTCTTGCGTTTCATATTGGTCGCCGCCATAACTGTTTCCCTCGCGTTTTTCCCGCTCTTTTTCCCCTCCATTTTTTCACTTTTTAAGGCCCGGTATTTTACGTATGTGTAGGCCAGGTTCAAACGTAGTTTCCACGGAGAGGTTTTTTGTTATTATTATGGTTATTATTTCGCAGATTTGTAAAGACACTTTATTAAAACTTTACGATGATTATGTTGGGCGCCGTCTGTCCCCCGAGGATGCTTAAAACCTTTTTTTTCCTTCTTTTGCCTATAACGTTTTCTCTTTACGTCTACGTGACTTGTAAATAGGGTGCGGTTATTTAAACACAGGGAAGGTTATTTAATTATGAAGACTTGACGAAACAAACTATCATTTTTGGGACTTATTTCCGGGTCGAGACCGCATTGGGACTGTCGGTTTTGGGGTTGCGGATTAGTGTTTTTTTTAAGATTTATTTGTTCATTTGCTTGTCTCTTCACTTATTCTCGTGTTTATTATTTTTTTTTTATTAATTTACTATTTACTTATTTTGGCTTGGATGGATGTCGGCGAACAAGCTTGTCCAACATCCCTGTCCTCCTGCTCCTCCTGCTCCTCCTCCTCCCCCTTCCTCCTCCTGCTCTTCCCCACCCCTCCTCCTCCTCCCACTCCTCCACCTCCTGCTCTTCCCCACCCCTCCTCCTCCTCCCACTCCTCCACCTCCTCCTCTTCCTCCTCTTCCTCCATCTCTTCCTCCTCCTCTTCACCACCCCTCCTCCCCCTCCACCTCCTCCCCCTCCTCCTCCTCCTCCTCCATCTCTTCCTGTCCCTTCCCCTTCCCCTCATTTTCCTCCTTCTCCTTCTCCCCCTCCTCCAGCCATCCATTCGAGATTTATTGAATAATATATGTATTTCTTGAAGAATATGATCACTTTCATGACCTTTTGTTTGATTCAAAAGCGAAGTTTTGTTTATTTTGAAAAATAATCCTTGATAGTAAAAGTGTTTTATTGCTTATTTACTTGGACTTGAAACCCCTTTTTAATCAAAGTTTTTATCTAAAAGTCATTTCGAATTCGCTTTTGATAATGAAATTGCATTCTTTATCAACTTGTTTATCTTTGGATTGTGTATTTATGTATGTAATGTTTGTATGCATGTATTTATGTATGTATGTATGGATATGCGCGTGTATGTATGTATATATGTATGTATGCGTGTGTTTGTCTGCATCTTCAGATTTAATTCCAGTCCGTTGAAATTTCTATGTTTACCTCTGTCTATCTGTCTGGGGGGTCTTGCTTTTAACTGCACATGCTGAATATGTAGTTTTTTTTTATCAGTAACCAGTCTGTCTGTCTGTTTTTCTGCCTCAATGTGTATTGTATACACGTGAAGCTGTCACTGTTTCCTTTTCTTTTTAGGCGTCTATTCTTGCTTTATTTTTTGTTTTTCATTTTATTATTTATTTATTTATTTATTTATTTATTTATTTATTTATTAATCATCATCCATGTGTTCATGATCCTCCGTTCGCCAGTGCATGACGACTTGATGCCGGCGAGCGGTCAGTTGCGTCGCGATATCCCTCCCCCCCCCCTCCTCTTTCCCCCCTCCTCCTCTTTCCCCCTCCCCCCTTCTCCCACAACCCCCTCCCCTCCCCCCCCCCCCTCCCCCCTCCCTCCGTATCGATTTCCCCGTTTTGCGAGGAATGTGTGCCGCCGCTGCCGTCGCGCGGGCATCGATTTTCGCGGAAGTTAAGGCTCCGTAAATTTGGCGTCGATATTATCTGCGTGCGCGAAATGTAGGCTCCGTTGGCGTCGACATCATTCGCGTGTCGGCTTGGATTCGCGTTTGTCAGTTTTTGATTGTGAGGAAATGTAAATATGCACACGCACGCACGCAAAAATACATACATACATACATACATACATACATACATACATACATACATATATGCATACATACATACACACACACACACACACACACACACACACACACACACACACACACACACACACACACACACACACACACACACACACACACACACACACACACACACACACACACACACAAACACACTCAAACACACTCAAACACACACATAAACACAAACACAAACAAAAACAAACATAAACACGTTTGTGTTTGCATGTTTTCGTAATATATATTTTCAGTCCATTTGTTACTGTTCTCTTACTTCATCCACGCACATGTTATTCACGACCACAGTCTCAATTATTGACCCACCCCCTTGTCTGTCTGTCTGTCTGCCTGTCTGTCTGGATGACAATCCGGTCACCCGGCTGACTACCGGTTATCTAGCTATACACACACACCTCGCCATATTACTTTTATTGTGCTTCTAACGGCCATAATTTCCGTGCATACACCCATACGTCAGTCTTTATACGAATGGGCTGCGATCAAGCTTATGGGTATAATATATATTTCGTCATTTCGTTGTTCGTGCTTATGTCACATTTGGCGGGAGTGGCAGGAGGAATTTACATATTTTTTCTATCATTCTTTCTGTTTCTGTTTCGTAATTATCGTTGTTTTTTTCTTTCTTTGTTTGTGTTTCTCCCTTTTTTTAGGTGTTCTTGTGATTATCGTGGAAAGGAGGACAGTTTTATGGTTGTGTTAAGAGTCAGGACGATTATTTTCCTTCGTACGGTTTCATATTTCCTAGTTTCGAAAATCCACCAGCGTGGGTTGGCGAGACGTAATAGTAATGATATTAACAGCAACGAGAACAGTAACATATGGCGCTGCTTGCTCTGGTGAAGGTTCGTCTGGCGTCTGTTGGAAGTGCCACTGGCGCTAGATATGTGACTGTCTTTTTAGATGTTTATTGTTATTGTTACTGTTATCGTTATTAGAATTGATTATTGCTATTATTGTTAACTTTCTTATCATGATTATTATTGTTGTTGTCATTATTATCGTTATTATTATTATTATTACAGTTATTATTATTATTATTATTACATTTATTATTATTGTTAGTAGTAGTAGTAGTAGTATTGTTATTAATGTTACTATTATTATTGTTATTATTAATATTATTATTACTACTACTATTACTATAACTATTATTACTATTGCTATTACCATTGCTATCATCATCATCATCACATCACCATCACCCCCATCACCATTATTATCATTATTATTATTATTATTATTATTATCATTATTATCATTATTATCATTATTATCATTATCATTATTATCATTATTATCATTATTATCATTATTATTATTATTATTATTATTATTATTATTATTATTATTATTATTATTATTATTATTATTATAATAATATACCGCCACCGGCCTGCTCCAGTCCGCCATTCAGTCGCTCATTACGACGGTTCTCTTTGGGTCGTCTATAACATCGCGAGGGATCCGACCCCTTTCAGATCGCGGATCGACGCTCACTTGTTTGGAGAAGAGGATTTGAGCCTTAGTGTGTTTATAAAAGGCTCGGTTTTATGCGGCGGGGCTAAGTCGGGTCGAGAGATTTTTTTTCGGATTTATATTTTCTTTTATTTTCTTTTATTTATTTTATTTTATTTTATTTTTTATAGATTGGTGTGTTTTTATGATTTAGTTTGGAAGTGCTGTCGGTCGGCGTGAAGGGGGGGGGGTTTGCTTTCGGGGTAGGTTGCCCTGTTGTAATTATTTGTGTTTTTATCATTATTATATGCCATCAAAACCATCCCCATCACCATCGTCACGGTCATCGTCGTCGTCTTCGTCGTCATTGTCATCGTCATATTATCATCACCATCACCATCATTACATCATATCATCACCATCATTACATATCATCACCATCATTGCATCATATTATCATCACCATGACCATCATTACATCATATTATCATCACCATCATTACATCATATTATCATCACCATCATTACATCATATTATCATCACCACCACCATCATCACCATCACCATCATTACATCATATTATCATCACCATGACCATCATTACATCATATTATTATCACCATCATTACATCATATTATCACCACCACCACCACCATCATATTACCATCGTTACGAACTTCATTATTAGCTCGGACAGGAAAAAGCGATGAACACAAGTATATCAAGGACGTGAAACTCCCTAATTGGCAACGGCGAGTTACGAAAGCGGGAGATAGAACGCGCGCGATAAAGATTCGATTTTATCAGGGTTATTTTCGATGTTTATTTCGCTCGCCGTTCGCAACAGATGAACGCGCGGGAGGGAATAAAAGATGAGAATAAAAGTCTGGGTATGGGGGGCGAGGGGGCGAGGGGAGGGGGGGGGGGACGAGGGGTAAATATTGAGTTTATTTTCTCAGATTCTATATATAGATTGATGTAGAAAGGATGAGTGGAGAGAGAGAAAAAAGAGAAGGAAGAAGGGAACAGCAAAAGAGAGAGATATGTTTTAAGACGATTATTTTTAGCGAAAGTCCGTTTTTGAAGGATGGCGAAGGATGGGGATGTCTGTTGTGCAATATATAGTGCTTATTGTGGATGTGTTGTTGGGCGGGGGGGGGGGGCTGTGTCGAAGATGGAAAGAGGGGGGGAGGGGGAAGGGGGGGTATGGTAAGTGGGATGAAGGGAGGGTAAATGAGAGAGGGGTGAAGAGGGTAAAGGAGGAGAAAGGGGAAGGGAGATGGGCGGAAGAGAGAAGAGAAAGGGAAATTGCGTTGAGGGGAGGGAAAGGGAAGAGCCAGATTGGAGAGGAAGAGGAGAGTAAAAAGGAGGGAAAAGCAAGGAAGGACAGAAAGAGGTAGAAGAGATATGGCGGAAGAGGAGGGAGAGGAAGAAGGTAAAAAACTGAGAGGAAGAGAGAAGAGTGAAAAGGGTGAGGAAGAGGGAGAGCGATTAAGGAGAGGAAGAAGGAAATGATTGGGAAGAAGGGAAGGAGACAAAGGAGTGAGAAGCGGAAAGAAGAGTAAAAAGTTAAACAAGTGAGGGAGAGGAAGAGGAAAAACTATAAGGAAAGATGAGGGAAAGAAAAAGGATAAAGGAGTAAAAGATTGAGGGGGAGGAGAATGGAGGGATAGACAAGTAAACCAAAAATAAGACACACCAAATGTTAAAAGATATGCAAAAAGAATGACGAAGAAGAATTGAAGAAATAGAAAAAGAGAAGTGGAAGAGAAAAAGCCGAGAGGAATGAAAGGCGAGGCGTAAAAGGAGTGAGCAAGGGACAAGGAAATTAATTAGAGGCAACAGAAGTGCCGACAAAGAGTTAACAAAAACGGATGCGTCTTTATAACTTAATTATCGGTAAAAACGCAAGGAAGACTTGAGGGAAAAGACGATAATTGCCCGGAAGCGCCACCTGTATTGCGAAAGAAACGAGCCTGCGCATTTCGACGCCTTGCCATCCCTTCAATAACCGTAAGTCAAGATCGAAAGCGCGAGAGATCGCATAAGCACGCCGAATTACCCATAAAAGTGACCATTCCAGGATCTTTGTGGATGGGGTCGAGGGGGTAGGGTGGGGGTGGGGGTGGGGGGGGGGCAGATGGGCGATTCGTTGGGTATCACCCCTTTCTCTCCCTCATTTTCCCTGCTCCCTGTTCCAAGCCTCTCCCTCTTCCTCCTTTCTCCTTCTCTTCCTCTATTCTATCCCTCTTTCTCTATTCTCTACCTCTTCCTCCTTTCCCCCCCTCTTCCTCCTTTCCCCCCCTCTTCCTCCTTTCCCCCAATCTTCCTCTATTCTCCCCCTCTTCCTCTATTCTCTCCCTCTTCCTCCTTTCCCCTCCTCTTCCTCTATTCTCCCCCCTCTTACTCTATTCTCCCCCTCTTCCTCCATTCTCCCCTCTTCCTCCACTCTCCCCCCGCTTCATCCATTCTCACCCTATCCTCCCTATTCCTCCATTCTTTTCATTCATCCCGTCTCCCTCCTCCTCCCTTTCCCCCCCTCCTTCCTCCTCCCTCCTCTCCATCACTCTCCATCCCCCGCCATGCATTGATAAAAGGCAGATGCATCTTCCTTGTTTTGTCGTTTTGTGGGTGGGTCTGTCAGGTTACGAGTGGGTGGGAGAGGGAAGGGTGAAGTGCTGGGTAATCTTAAATGGCTTATATTATTATGATTATTGTTGTTATGATTATTATTAATATTATTTATTTATTATCATCATTATTGTTATCATTATTATTATTGTTATTATTATTGTTGTTGTTGTTCTTGTTGTTGTCGTTGTTGTTGTTGTTGTTATTATTATTATTATTGTTATTGTTATTATTGTTGTTATTGTTATTATTACTATTACTGGAATCATGTTTGGGACAGTTTAGAGGGGAGGGAGATGAGATTGTGTTTAGAAAACACCTATGAGGTTGTGTCGAGACTGTATTGATTTGAGAGAGAAAACAAAATCGTCGTTTTTCTCCCTGTGGGCATCGCTATTCCCGTCCTCTGGTTTTTGTTTTCTATTTTGTTCTTCTCTTTTCAGGTTTTTCTCTGTACTTCAATTGCCCGCTTTCATCTTCCGTTCTCTTCTATAACCCACTTTCGTCCCCTCTTCTCTTTCTTCCTGTTTTCTTCATTTTCCAGGTTTCCTATCCCTCCATTTTCGCCACTGGCATGTTTTCTTGTTTTTCCTACCCCCTATGTGCCTCTCTAAGCTTGCGCTCACTCTCCCCCCCCCCCTCTCTCTCCCTCTCCCTCTCCCTCGCCCGCTCTCTCTCTCTTCTCCCTCTCTCCCTCCCACTCTCTCTCCCTCCTCCCTCTCTCCCTCCCTCCCCCCCTCCTCCCTCCCTCTCTCTCTCTCTCTCGCTCTCTCTCTCTCTCTCTCTCTCTCTCTCTCTCTCTCTCTCTCTCTCTCTCTCTCTCTCTCTCTCTCTCTCTCACTCTCACTCTCACTCTCACTCTCACTCTCTCTCTCTCTCTCTCTCTCCTCTCTCTCTCACTCCCTCACTCTCACTCTCACTCTCACTCTCTCTCTCTCTCTCTCTCTCTCTCTCTCTCTCTCTCTCTCTCTCTCTCTCTCTCTCTCTTCTCTCTCTCTCTCTCTCTCTCTCTCTCTCTCTCTCTCTCTCTCTCCCTCTCTCTCCCTCTCCCTCTCTCTTTCTCTCCTTCCCTCCCTCTCCGTCTTTCTTTTCCTTTTCCTCATTCCTCCACCTTAGTCCTCCCCCGCCTCCCTCCCCCCTCTCTCTTCTCCTTTTCCTCATCCCTGCGCCCTCCCTCACCCCCCCCCCTTACCTGGCCACACCCAGCCTACACTGACCCATAAAAGTTACTGCAACATATAACTTCCTCCAGCTGCGCTCTTACGTGCATCCGCCGGCTCTCCCTTCCCTCATCACCTGACCCCACGGGACCCCTAGCTCGACCCTGCTGACCCCAAACACGTTTTTAGTTTGCAATTGTGACCTTTTCTGGTATTTTCATTTTTTTGTTGGTGGCTGTGGTTGTTGTTTTTTTAAATATAGGATGGTGGGTTATTTTCATTTTTGTTGGTGGTGGTGGTGGTGGCTGACCAGAACCTTCCGCGCACCAAATGTGGTTTTATATTGTTTGTATTGTCTGTTGGGGGCTTCTTTGGTCTTATGCTCAAGGGGGTGTTTGTTTGTGTGTTGGTTCATAAGTCTGTGTATTTGTTTAGTGTTTTTTTTTTTTTGAGACTTTGGACAGGATGAAACCTCGCTCTTGTCTCCTGCAAACGTGTGTCACCTTTGTGTATTTTGCGGATACCCAGATATATGTAGCCTTTTGTTGGGCCCTAATTCTCTCGTTTGCATCATATGACCACGATATTTATTTATTTTATTTATCTTATTTATTTCTTTTATTTATTTATTTATTTATTTTATTTTATTTTATTTTTTATTTTTATTTATTTATTTATTTTTTTTTTTTTTTGGGGGGGGGGTAGTTTGCTCCTAGAGATAGTTGCGAGAAAGTGAAAAAAGAGAAAAGGATAAAACTGATTGTTCTTTCCGCCTCCCTAGCTCCCTCCCTTTCCCTCCTCCCTCCACCATCCCTCCCTCTACCATCCCTTCCTCCCAATCTTTCTCCTCCTCTCCGTCCGGCCCTTCCACACCTTCTCCCTCCCTCCTTCCCTCCCTCGCTCCCTCCACACCTTCTCCCTCCCTCCTTCCCTCCCTCGCTCCCTCCTTCCCTCCCTCGCTCCCTCCTTCCCTCCCTCGCTCGCTCCCTCCCTCCTTCCCTCCCTCGATCGCTCGCTCCCTCTCTCCCTCTCTCCGTCCTTCCCTCCCTCGCGAGGCCGCCATGCCATTCCCTCGGCCACACCCCGTTCGCACTGGCCTCTTCTGCTGTCCGTGTCGCTCGGGGGAATCTCGCGATGGTCTTTCTGGCTCTATGGCTTCCCTTTTTGCGGAGTTTTGCGTCTTGCTTTGTCTCTATGATGATATTCTCTCTCTGTCTCTCTCTTTCTCTCTGTCTGTCTGTCTGTCTGTCTCTCTGTCTGTCTTTCTGGCTCTCTCTCTCTCTCTCTCTCTCTCTCTCTCTCTCTCTCTCTCTCTCTCTCTCTCTCTCTCTCTCTCTCTCTCTCTCTCTCTCTCTCTCTCTCTCTCTCTCTCTCTCTCTCTCTCTCTCTCTCCCTCCCTCCCTCTCTCTCTCTCTCTCTCTCTCTCTCTCTCTCTCTCTCTCTCTCTCTCTCTCTCTTTCTCTCTCCATCTTTTTATCTATCTATCTATCTATCCCTCGTCCTCTATCTATCTGTCTATCCATCTATCTATCTATCTTTATGTCAGTCTATCTGTCTGTCTGTCTTTACCCTTCTCTCCCTATCTCTCTTTTCTCGCCCTTTTATGTCCTCTCTTCTCTGCAGTCGTAAAAATGCAAACGTTCCATTCATCTCTGCCTCCGAATTCCCTCAAATCTATCTCCCTCACATCCTCTCCCTCCCTTCCCCTCCCCCTTCCTCTTCTTTTATTCATTCTTCCCTCTCCCTCCCTAGTTTCCTTTCTCTCCCTCCCTAGTCTCCTCTCTCTCCCTCTCTAGTTTCCTCTCCCTCCCTCCCTCCCTCCCAACATTCTCCTCTCCCTCCCCCTCCTCATCCTCCTTACGCCATCCACATTTGCTTCTCTTCTTCTTCCTCTTCCCAACCCTATCCTTCATCTCCCTTTCGGTCCCCACCCCCTCCCTCAGCCCTTGCTCCTCTCCGTTCCTCATTTTCATCCCTTCCTCCCCCCCTCCATCTCCATCTCCCTTACCTACTGCTCCTCCCTTTCCCTGTTTCTCTCCCAAATAACCCCCCTCCCTCCCTCCCTCTCCCTCCCTCCCTCTCTTCCTCCCTGCTCCCCTCTCCCCTCTTCTCCCTCACCCTCCCTCCTCCCGTTCCCCCTCTCCCTCAACCTCCCTCCTCCCGTTCCCCCTCTCTCTCACTCTCCCTCCTCCCTTTTCCCCCTCTCCCTCAACCTCCCTCCTCCCTTTCCCCCTCTCCCTCACCCTCCCTCCTCCCTTTCCCCGTCTCCCTTCCCCTCCCTCCTCCCGTTCCCCCTCCTCCTCCCCCCTCCCCCCTCCCCTCCTCCCTTTTCCCCCTCCCTCCTCCCTTTTCCCCCCTCCCTCCTCCCTTTTCCCCCCTCTCCTCCTCCCTTTTCCCCCCTCCCTCCTCCCTTTTCCCCCCTCCCTCTTCCCGCTCCCTCTCTCCCTCCTCCCCCCCTCCCCCTACCCTCACCCCCACCCTGCCATTCTGGACTGCAGCATCAGCCTATTAGATTCCGTCTGGCTCCGAATTGCATTTCCCGCGGCACACCTGAGCTTTTTGATCGCAGCTGTATTGTATGTTGCGAGAGTGTGTGTCTGTGCTTTAGCATTTACTTTGAGTATGTGCGTATTATGTATGTATATATATATATATATATATATATATATATATATATATATATATATATATGTATGTATGTATGTATGTATGTATGTATGTATGTATGTATGTATGTATGTATGTATGTATGTATGTATGTATGTATGTATGTATGTATGTATGTATGTATGTATATATATATATATATATATATATATATATATATATATATATATATATATATATATATAATGTGTGTGTGTGTGTGTGTGTGTGTGTGTGTGTGTGTGTGTGTGTGTGTGTGTGTGTGTGTGTGTGTGTGTGTGTGTGTGTGTGTGTGTGTGTGTTATACATACACATATAAACATAGGTATGTATACTTATTTGTATTGTATATTGATGTAATTTTTTTCCTTTACCTCTGTATGTATCTGTTTTTTTTTTCTTTTCTTTCTCACCTGCCCTCGCTCTCTTCCTCCCCCTTCTCCCAGTCCCCCCCCCCCTTTTCCTTGCCCCCTGACCCCCCTGCCCTGACCCCCTCTCCTGCTATTGATCATATTATGTAATACTACCGTTCGGATTCTTTGCCGGGCGTTGAGCAAGACAGAAGCGGAAATACTGATAATGATAGTAAATAAGGAGACAGATAACCGTGTAGATCCGGTAATGAATAGATGAATGAAATGAAGTAATACGAAAGAAAATGAAGAAAATAGAGAAGGAAGGATAGCAGTAAATATAAAGGGAGAAAGTAGATAAGGAAGGAAAGCAGTAGATATAAAAAGAATTTTAGACAGATACACGTATGGATCCGGTAATGAATATAATACAAAAGAAAATTAAGAAAATAGAGAAGGAAGGATAGCAGTAAATATAAAGGGAGAAAGTAGATAAGGACGGAAAGCAGTAAATACAAAAAGAATTTTAGACAGATAAACGTATAGATCCGGTAATAAATAAATGCATGAAAGGAAGTAATGCAAAAATGAAATGCGAAGAAAATAGACAAGGAAGGATAACAGTAAATATGAAAGAACTTGACGAGTGGGCTAAGCCGGGCAACGAGCGACGCCGTGCCAGGTTTTTGAGTTTGTCATACTTGGGTTTCAGTGTCATCGCTAATTATTTTTCTAATGAGAGACTCGCGCTTGGGGGGTGAGTTTTATTTCTTGCTTTTTTCCTCGGTAATGGAAGGAGTGGAGAGGGTTGGATTTTCTTTTCTTCTTCCTTCCTTCCTTTTGCTTCTTCCTTCCTTCCTTCCTTTTGCTTCTTCTTTCCTTCCTTCTGCCTCTTCTTCCTTCTTTCTCCTGCTTCTGCTTCTTCCTCTTCTTCTTCCTTCCTTCTACTTCTCCTTCTTCTTCCTTCTCTCTTCTTCTTCATCTTCCTCCTTCCTTCTTCCTCCTTCCATCTCCTTCCTTCCTTCCTTCCTTCATTCATTCATTCATTCGTTAGTGTGTTTAAATTTCGTTGATGGGTGCTTGATTATCTGTCTGTCTGTTGGTTTCTCTGTGTTCGTATTTCGTGTCTGTCTGTTTGGCTATCTTTATTGTTTTTATCCCTATAGTAACTTAAGTTTGCACACACACGTATACATACATATGCATACAGATACACTCACACATACACATGCACCTTCACACGCACTCACACAAACACGCATACACACACTCACACTCACCTTTCTCTCTCTCTTTCTCCCTCTCCCTCCCTCCCTCTTTCTCCCTCTCCCTCCCTCTTCCTCTACCTCTCTCCCTTCCTCCTCCCTCCCTCCCTCCCTCTTCCTCTACCCTCTCCCTCTCCCTCTTCCTCCCTCCTCCTCTCCCTCTTCCTCCCCCTCCCTCTCCCTCCTTCCTCCTTCCCTCCCTCCTCCCCCTCCCTCTTCCTCCCTTCCTCTCCGCCCTCCCTCCTCCTTCCCCTTCTCTCCCTCTCCCTCCCTCCTTCTCCCTCTCCCTCTCTTCCTCTCCCCCTCATCCCCCCCCCCCCCACAACCCTCTCTCATATCACATTTATGTTGCCGTATTTCGCATGCAGCCAAGAGCCGGGAAAACTTAACAGAATTATGCTTATTCTGCAGTCGACTTTATTAATTAGTCCTATTAAGGGAAAAAGTCCTTCCGAATTAGGCTAATAAGCTGAGGCAGTGGCTGTGGCGTTTCGTTGGTTTATTTATTTTCTTATTTTGTTGATTCGTTTTGTTTGATTTTTTTTCTTTTTTGTTTATTTATTTTATTTGCTTTTTTATTTTTTATTTTTTTACTTATTTGTTTATTTTTTCCTTATTTGTTTATTTTTTCTTATTTGTTTATTTTTTTCTTGTTTGTTTATTTTTTTCTATTTCGTTTGTTTATTTTATTTGTTGTCTATTTGTTTGTTGTATCTTTTTTTGCTCCTCATGATGGTGTGGCTACTTTTGAGCTTTAGATATACTTGGCTTTAATGTTTCGAATGTTTTAAGATAGGAGAATGTTTTTTTTTAGGTGTTGCATGAGAGCATATATTACCTTTGCAATCTCTGCAGGATGAAGTCGTGTCTTGGTACTTTTATCCCCGATTAGCACGCATGATGGGGTTGAAACGAGTCGTAATTTCGTTGGCGAGGCTTGTGCATGGTCGTGTAAATGCATTAGCTTCTTTCTCCCTTTCTCTCCTCCACTGGCCTCGCCCCTTTTCTTCCTTATGTTCTCCTAGTCTTCTTCCTTCCTTGTCGTCTTGTTTCCCTCTCTTCTATTTTTTTTTTCCTTTTTTTTTGCCCTCTTGTCCTCACATCCACATCTCTGTCCCCCTACAGTCATCCTTCGCCCCTGCTTTCTAACCTCCCTCCCTCTCTCTCTCTCTCTCTCTCTCTCTCTCTCTCTCTCTCTCTCTCTCTCTCTCTCTCTCTCTCTCTCTCTCTCTCTCTCTCTCTCTCTCTCTCTGTCTGTCTGTCTGTCTGTCTGTCTGTCTGTCTATCTATCTCATCTCATCTATCCCACCTCCTCTGCTCTCTCCCTCTCTCACCCTCTCCCACTTCTCTTTCTCTCCTCTCGTATATATATATATATATATATATATATATATATATATATATATATATATATATATATATATTTATCTGTTTTTCTATCTATCCATCCATCCATCCATCCCACCTCCCGCTCTCTCCCTCACCCTCTCCCCTGTTTCTTTTTCTCCTCTCTTCCTTCTCTTCCTATTCTCCCTCTCTTCCCTTCTCTCTCTCTTCATTCACCTCCATCTCTCTTCCCTCCCTTCCTTTCTTCCCCTTTCCTCCCCCTATCTCCCTCACTTCCCTTCCTTCCTTCACCCCTCTCTTCCTCCCTTCCTTTCTTCCCCTTTCCTCCCCCCTCATTCCCCCTCTCCTTGCCCCCCACTCCCCCTCTCCTTGCCCCCCACTCCCCCCCTCCTTGCCCCCCACTCCCCCATCACTGCCCCCTGCCAAGGTTTGAAGCCTCGTTGTGAATGGCTTCTTCCCCTTGATATCGTGTGCCATAACATCCATCACGTGTATGCGTACATGTACGTGCACATGTGTGTGTGTGTGTGTGTGTGTGTGTGTGCGTGCACTTGTATTCGAATGTATGTGTTGGGGAGAGGGCGCGTGCGCGTGCCTGTGTGTGTGTGTGAGCGTGCGTCTACGTACGTGTCTTGTGTGTGTGTGTGTGTGTGTGTGTATGTGTATGTGTATGTGTATGTGTGCATGGGTGTGCGTGTGCGTGCATATGTGTGTGTGTGTGTGTGCGTGTGTGTGTGTGTGTGTGTGTGTGTGTGTGTGTGTGTGTGTGTGTGTGTGTGTTTACTTTACGAGTGTATGCATGGGCTCGTATGTGCGTGCGGCGCGGCCATGTGCGTTGGAAAGCAGCCGTTTAGCTTCGCTTTCGCTGCTCTCCGCGCTGATTGTTACGTCCGATCTGGCGATTTATGGTGATTGTAAGGCGTTCTCGGGCTTCTTTTTTGTTTCTCTGTTGTTATTTTTTGGCTTCTTCGTATACTCCATCATTTTTTTTTCTTCTTCTTCTTCTTCAATGTTTATATACGTCTCCCTTGAATGCTGAATGGCTAGGAAAAGACGGGGGTTCGGCCATCGCTCTGTTCGCCAGCGGGGATGTTTTTTGTGTTTGATCTTCCGTCGGGATTGATTTCTGCGTAAGGGGCTGGAGCCGAAGCCCTCGTTGTTGCTCGTCATCTACCTCATCGCTATTTGTCGGATAAGCTGACATTTTCTCTTTCTCGTCCTCCTCCTCCTCCTCCTCCCCCTCCCCCTCCACTTCTTCCCTTGTCTTCTTCACTTGTCTCCTTCCTCTCCTTCCCCTGCCTTCTCCCTCTCCTTCTTCTCTTCTATTACTTCCTAATTGAGCTTTTTTGTCCTGCTTCTATTTTGATTACTCTTTCTTCCCTCCTTCCCAGTTCCCTTATTTCTCCTTCTATCCTCCCTTTCGTATTCCTCCCCTTCTGTCCCCCAATCCCCCTGTTCCCCTCTCCTCCCCACTCCCCCTTCCACGTATTCCCCTCCCCTTTCTCCCGGAATCCCCTGATTGGCCTCCTTCCCCACTCTGCAATCCTTCCCCACTCTGCAATCCCCTTCCCCTCCCCCCCCAATTCCCCTTTTCTCTCCCTCCACCCCACCTCCCTCCAATCCCCCTTCCCTCCACCCTCCCTCCAATCCCCCTTCCCCTCCACCCTCCCTCCAATCCCCGTTCCCCTCACCCTCCCTCCAATCCCCTTCTTCCCCTCCACCCTCCTCCAATCCCCTTCCTCCAATCCTCCCTCCAATCCTCCTCCACCCTCCTCCACCCCTGTTCCCCTTCACCCTCCCTCCAATCCCCCTTCCTCCACCCTCCACCCTCCCTCCAATCCCCCTTCCCCTCCACCCTCCCTCCAATCCCCCTTCCCCTCCACCCTCCCTCCAATCCCCGTTCCCCTTCATCCCTTCCCCTGCACCTCCAATCCCCGTTCCCCTCCACCCTCCCTCCAATCCCCCTTTCCCTCCACCCCTCCCTCCAATCCCCCTTCCCCTCCACCCTCCCTCCAATCCCCCTTCCCCACCACCCTCCCTTTCCCTCCACCCTCCCCCGCCGCCACTGTGTCCACGGCGACGGATTCCTTTGGCGTGACTGTCTCGAGTGTTGACATTCGAGGAGGGGAGCCTGACCTCCTCGGCGATCCTTCGACAGTCGTTCGTGTGCCTTAATCTCGTAGCTATGCCCTCGTATCGTTGCACTCTCGGGCTACCTTGCTATGTCTTTGTATCCTGCGGTGCTAGGCTAAATGACACTGGTTTGGCATCCTGCTTCATATCGTGACGTCTTGTGCATGTCATGGTACCTTAGACACTGCTGCGTATCGAACAGTGTCATGGGATCTTATCATGACCATCTGTGTTGTTGTTTTACAGTGGCATAACCTTGATTTTACGATAATACGATTTGGCATATCACTCATTGCCTTGTACAGTGCCGTGGACTATCGTCTTCGTAGTCAGCCACAGTGTCTGAGAGACGGAGAGTCTTTCGGTCACTCCTAGTCCCTCGCAGTGCCGTAGCCTCTCGTGGGATCAAGAGCCTCTCGCAGTGCCATCCCGCAGTGCCATCGCCATAGTCTCTCAGTACAGTAGCCTCACACACTGTTGTATCTCCGTGCCGTTTCCGCGACATTGGCATTGACCTCTGGCAGTGGCGCCGCTCGTGCCGTGCCGTGGCCAGGCAGTGCCGTGGCCTCTCCCTTTGCAATAGCCCTCGCAAAGCCGCGGCCTCCCTCCCCTCCCGTGGCCGACGCGAGATGTGGTCTGAGTGATGAGTTTATTGATTTATGATGAACTGCCCCGCTCTGAAATATGGAAAGCAGCAGTGCCGGCATGTTTGAGGAAAAGCTTTGGCAGTTGAATTTATGGAGAATTTAAAGAGAATGTGCGATAGGGAGAGCATTGGGAAGAAGGGTGGTGATGGGAGGGGGTGGGGGCGAGGAGGGGGAATGTTGGCGATTGTGGAGGTGCTTTCGCCTTCTTTTTCTGCGTTCTCTCCTCTGTTTGTCCGTTTTCTTTTCTCTGTTTGTCTTTTTTAATGATTTTTCATCTTTATCCTCGGCTCTCATCTCTCCTCTCCTCTCTCCTTTGCTCTCCCCTTCTCTGCTTTCCTCTCCTCCCCTCCCCTCCCTTCTCCTTTCCTTTCCTTTCCTCTCCCCTTTTCTCCTCTCTTTTCATTTTCATTCCTTTCCCCTTCTCCCCTCTCCTCCCCTCCCTTACCCCTCTCTCCTCCTCTCCTCTCCTCTCTTCCCCTCTCCTCTCTTCCCTTCTCCACTCTTCCCCTTTCCTTTCTTCTTCTATCCTCTCTTCGCTCCCTTCTTTTCCCTACCCTCAACCCACAATTCCTTACCACAACTCGTCTTACTCCCTTCGTCCTTCCCTCCCTCCCTCCCTCCCTTCCTTCTTTATCCCTTCCTACTTGTATATCTCTCTCTATCTTCTGTTTTCCCCCTTCTCTCTTTATCTGTGGCTTAATAACACATAATAACGCATAATTGTTCAAAGCACAGGAGTCTAGTAGTGTCCCTCCAACTGGAACCGTTTCTGGGTTTATGCTTTGCGAACATTGTACATTGCTCGGTCTACACCCACAACCACGGCCAGACACACGCGAACTCTGTGCAAGGGTTCGGGGCGTGTAAGGCCCACTTAACGAGGCTCTGTGAGTGTTTTTTTTTCGACTCGTGTAGGTTGGGGTTGGGTCGTAGGGGTTGGAGGTTGGAGGTGAATGTGGGGGTTGGAGGTTGGAGGTTGGAGGTGGGGGTGGAGGTTGGAGGTGGGGGTGGAGGTTGGAGGTAGTGGTGGAGGTTGGAGGTAGAGGTGGAGGTAAATGTGGGGGGTGGAGGTTGGAGGTGGAAGGGGAAGGGGAAGGGGGAAGATGGAGGAAAGAAAGGAGGTGGGGACAAGAAGAAAGGAGGAGAAAAAACGGGGAAGGTTTGAGAAGAACGAGAAGAAAAGAAGGACGAAGCGGAGTTTGAGATGAAGACGGAGATGGGTGGAAGGGAGTAAAACAAGGGAGAAAGAGAGGTGCGCGACTCCATGATCAGGTGTGCTTGGAGGCGCCGTCATCCGCCGGCTGACTCGTGGGCGCTGGGCGGTCAGGGCGTCTGCCGTGGCACGTGGCAAAGGTGGTCGTTGTCGGTGTGACTGCATTGTTGGCGTTGTTTTGATGGCGTCTGGGGCTGTTATTTTTTGTTAGCATTGTTGTGGTTATTATCGTTGTTGGTGGTAATGAGGTTATTGTTATTATTGTTATTATAATTACTATTATTATTATTATCATTATCATTATTTTATTATTATTATTATTATTATTTTTGTTATTATTATTATTATTATCATTATTAATATTATTTATTGATAATTATTTTGATGATGGGGATTTTTTCTATCCTTATCATAATTCATATTGACGAAGTTTGTTTATAGTATTGGTATATATATATCATTACCTCCATTATTAGTTTTGTTGTTCTTGTTCCCATTGCTGTATTATTAAGCGCTTTTCATCAAGCTGAGAGAGGGAGCTGTCAGCCAGTGGCCCGGAGTCTCCTTTGTCGTTGCAGTTATTGTTGTTATTTATGGTGTCGTAACCACTGCTCTCGGGATTTCCCTTTTCCCTTTTTCTTCCTTTTTATTTTATTTTTTATTATTATTTTTTGGCGTTATGTGGTTGCGGTGGTTATGAGAGATTCGGTGGCGACATCCGTTGCGGTAGTGTGGTAGAAGGGATATGAGCGAGAAAGAGAGAGAGAGAGCGAGCGAGAGGAGGGAGGGAGGGAGAGGGAGAGAGAGGAGGAAGGGAGAGAGAGAGGGAGAGAGGGAGGGGGGGGGAAGAAAAAAACGAGAAAGTGTGTGTGTGTGTGTGTGTGTGTGTGTGTGTGTGTGTGTGTGTGTGTGTGTGTGTGTGTGTGTGTGTGTTATTCTCCTTTGCGTCTGCGAGACAGGATGTGGCACGAATGACAGGTCTAGTTGATATGATGTCGAAAGTTATAGTGTATAGTGATGAGTGACGTGTAATAAAGGGAATGGTTTGGTAGTTTGTGTATGCGAATGGGAAGGAGAGAGGAGAGAAGAGAGAAGAAAGTAGGAGGAGAGGAAAGGAATTGAGGAAGGGGAGGAATTGGGGGGAGGAGAAGGAGAAGGAGAGGGAGAGCGTGAGGGGGGGGGGAGAATGAGAATGAGAGGGAGAGCGGAGGAAGGAGAGCATTGGGGGGGGGGAGAAGGAGAAGGAGAGGGAGAGCGGAGGCGGGGGGGGGGGGCGTAGGCGGCGGGGGAGGAAAGTGTGGATGTGGAGAGCGAGCGAGAGAGAATGGAATGTCGATCGGGGCGTCGGGGCAGTCGGCGGAGTAGGTAGGTAGGGAGAGTAAGGCAGGTAGGCAGGTTGGTAGGTAGGTAGGAGGGAAGGAAGGAAGTGAGGTTGGTAGGAAGTAAGGTAGGCAGGTAGGTAGGTAGGTAGGGAGGTAGGAAGGAAGTAAGGTAGGCAGGCAGGTAGGTAGGTATGAAGGAAGGTAGGAAGGTAGGTAGATAGGAAGGAAGTAAGGAAGGTAAGTAGGTAGGTAGGGAGGAAGGAAGGAAGTAAGGTAGGCAGGCAGGTAGGTAGGTATGAAGGAAGAAAATAAGGTAGGTAGATAGGAAGGAAGGAAGGAAGGTAAGTAGGTAGGTAGGAAGTAAGGTAGGCAGGTAAGTAGGAAGGAAGGTAGGCAGGCAGGTAGGTAGGTAGGTAGGAAGGAAGGAAATAAGGTAGGTAGGAAGGAAGGTAAGTAGGTAGGTAGGAAGTAAGGTAGGCAGGTAAATCGGCAGGAAGTAAGGGAGGCAGATAGGTAAGAAGGAAGGAAGGAAGGGAGTCAGATAGGTAGGTAGGCTGGTAGACTGACTGACCGGTTGGTTGTTTGGTTAGTAGATATGAGGAAGGTAGTCGACGGTGGCTTTGCGATGGTGATTGCACAGTGGTACCGGTAGTTGTCAAGGTAAATGGTTCGCATGCTTAGCGAAGGGTTCATGGGCGTGAGGATGGCAGGAGGAGTGTGTTGTGGTCGTGCGGTGTCGCCGGGGTGTGGTTCGGGGGCGGACAGTGTGGTAAGGGGGTGTTCTGGCGACTGAGGGGGCGTGGCGGGTGTGTGCTGGTGCGAGAGACGAAGGGGAGACGAGGAAGGGGAGTTGGACGCGCGCGCGCACACACACACACACATACATACACTAACTGACCGACGTATACTGTATGCAGAGTGAAAGGCAAACAGGGAGACAGACAGGCAGGCAGCGAGAGAGCGAGAGAGCGAGAGAGAGAGAGAGAGAGAGAGACATGAACGGAGACGGAGACAGAGACAGAGACGGGCTATATAGACGCATTGTAC
>NC_091564.1:9336263-9341263 GCF_042767895.1 Penaeus vannamei | reverse complement strand
GATAGATAGACACAGACAGATAGACACACACACACACACAAACGCCGTGAATCGCGTATGAGCGAGGCTGTGGGAAGTGATTTGCCTGATTGTGAAGGCGGAGGCGGCATGCAGCGGGCGAGCGCTCGGGGGCGAGTGCCTTTGTCCTCGGGATGGGCGCAAGGCATACACTGCGGCCCGGCGAATTGCATCTCAAGGGTATCAATGCCGTAGACGTATGCGCTGTATATCCGGGCCGCGGACGTGTCGGGATGAGTTAGTGTTACAATCCTCCCCCCTCCCTATCTCCCTCTCCTTCTCCCTCTCCTCCCCCAATATCTCCCTCCCCTTCTCCGTCCCCTCCCATTCTCCCTCTCCTCCCCTTCTTCCTCCCCTCCCTTTCTCCCTCCCCTCCCCTTCTCCCTCCCTCCCTTCTCCCTCTTCTCCCCTTCTCCCTCCCCTCCCCTTCTCCCTCTCCTCCCCTTCTCCCTCCCCTCCCCTTCTCCCTCTCCTCCCTTCTCTCGCCCTGCCGATCCTCCTCTTCGGAATCCACTCCCGGCATGTCAGCGATCTGCCACTGTGTCACGCGAGGGGACGGCTCGACCTGTACTGTAGCGCCCTCGCCCTTTGCCTGTGTCTCCGGCTATGCATCTGTCTCTGTATCTCTGGGTCTTGGGTTCTGTCTGTAATGGTATCTACGTCTGACCGCCATTGTCCGTCGCCTCATCTTTTCTTAATCCTCTTTGTGCTGCTCATCTTCTTCTCCTTCTCCTTCTTCTTCTTCTTCTTCCTTCCCCTCCACCTCCTCCCCTCTTCCTTCTCCTCCTCCTCCTCCTTCTCTTCCCCCCTCCTTCTCCTCCTCCTCCTTCCCTCCCTCCCCCTCTTATTTCTTTCATTGTCTCTCTCTCCCCAACCCCTTATCCCATCTTCTTCACCTCCCTTGTTTCCTCCTTCCCCTTCCTTTTCCCCCTTCCCTTCCCTTCCCTTTGCCCCTTCCCCTCTTCCCCTTTTCCCTTCCTTTACCCTTCCTTTTCCCTTCCCTTCCCCTTTTCCTTTCCCTTCCCCTTCCTTTTCCTTTTCCCTTTTCCTTTTCCCTTTCCCTTCCCCCTTTCCCCTTCCCGTTCCCCTTCCCCTTCCTTTTCCATCTGTCCATTCAAACTCGGTCCTCCATAGCGCCCACAGCACCTGCATGTAATCCACTTTTAAACTTCTCTCGCCCACCCACTTCCATCGTTCTCCCCGCTCCTCTTTCCCCTCTCTTCTCTTCGCTATCCCCTCGCCCGTCTTTTCTCTGTGTCTCGTCTCTCACGCCCCTCTCTCCCGTCTCCCCCCTCTCTTCTCTTCGCTATCCCCTCTTCTCTCTCTCTATCTCGTCTATGTCCCTCTTTCCTTTTGATGCATTTCTTCTCTTCTGAAGCTTCTCTCTCTCACATCTCTCTCTATCGCCATTTCTCTCTCTCTCTCTCTCTCTCTCTCTCTCTCTCTCTCTCTCTCTCTCTCTCTCTCTCTCTCTCTCTCTCTCTCTCTCTCTCTCTCTCTCTCTCTCCCTCTCTCCTCTCTCTCTCCCTCCCTCTCCTCTCTCTCCTCCCTCCTCTCCTCTCCTCCTCCCTCCCTCCCTCCCTCCCCCTCCCTCCCTCCCTCCCTCCCTCTCCCTCCCTCTCCCTCTCCCTCTCCCTCCGTCTCTTCGGCTGAACATGTGTGCGTCCCTCCTCACACCCAACTGTCCCTCCTCACACGTCGCTGGGAGATTCCCTTCTCATCTTCCCCGCACTTCCACGTCCCTCCCTCGCGCTTTCATCTTTCTCCCCCGCATCATCAACCCGATTAGCATCAGTCCCACGTTCTACCCCTATGTCTCTCCCTTGCCCCCTCGTCTTCCTCTTCCTCTTCCTATGATCTTTTTTTGTTTGTTTGATTTTTTTTCATTCTATCGGTGTTTCTCATCCTTATCCCTCTCCTCCTCCTCCTCCTCCTCCTCCTCCTCTTTCTCCTCCTATTGCTTTTCGTCTTTGTGTTCCTTTGCTGTGTAATCTATTTGATCTATTCCGTATACTTCCTCTACCTCACTTTCTACCTACTTTTTCTAATCTTTCTCCTCCTCCTCTTAATCTACTACTTCCTTTTCCTTCTCCACGTCCACCTCCTCTACTTTCTCTACCTCCTCCCTTCCTCCTCCCCTTCCCACCTCCTCCCTCCTTCTCCCTTCTCTTTCCACCTCCCTCCCTCCTTCTCCCCTTTTTCCTCCTTTCCACCCTCCCTTCTTCCTCCTCCCTCCATCTTCCCTTTCTTCCTCCTCCCTCCTTCTTCCTCCTTTCCACCTCCTCTCTCCTCCTCCTCCTCCCCTTCTTCCTCCCTCCTCCCTTCTCCCAATCCATGTACCCCCCCCCTCTTACCCTCATTCGCCGTGCCACCTTAAATCAAACGGATCACACGGCGGCGGGCTGCTAAAACCGGATGATAATTGGGTCTCTCGCACAGCGCCGATGGCCACTGCGTATTTCATCGGAGGCCCAAGGTTTCCGTCGCGATGCTGCGCTGTGGCGGTTGCCGCTGCAGCGCCGAGTGGCCGTATTTTGTTTCGTTGTTGTTGGGAGGGTGGTTGGTGGTTCGCTGTTGTTGTGCGGTTGTTTGTTGTGATGCTGTTGGCGGTCGGGTTTCTGTTTTTGTTGTTGCTTTGTTGGTTGAGGCAGGGGTGGCGAGTCGGTGTTTTGGCGCTGGGGGGGGGGGGGGGTGGAGGTGGTGGCGGTTGTTTTTGTTTTACTGTAGTTATTCGGGCTTATTGTGGAAAAGGGATTTAGTCATTGTTTTTGCTGTGTTGTTGTTGTTGTTGTTTTTAGTTTACAGGTAGAAAGGTCGTTTGGTGTGACAGTCACGGTTGTTGTTATTGTTCCTGATGGATTTATGTTTACTTTGTTCTGTGATGTTGAAGATACAGGCTGTTGGCAGGGTTTTTGTTCTCGTGTTTTCTTTGTACAGGCTATTTTTATTTTTGATATTGTTACTGTGGCTTTTATTGGTGTTTATGGGTGTCGTAAATGTTTTATTGTTATTGTTCTGATAATAGAATATGTTGCTATGACCTTAATTTATTATTGTATCTTCATTTGCATCAATACACAGAAAGGAAAAAAAATAGATAGGTAAATCAAGCAAAGGAAAGGGAATGAACAAAGTGAATGGGATGAGGTACAATTAATTGTTATCAGTATGTCTGGCCGTTCTGCAAATCCGATAATTATTGCGCTTTGCAATAGAAAGTATTTTTGGCAGGGTGGAGTTATTAGTCGAATGGAGATGATAAATTCGACGATAAATGGATTTTGGTGCATTAATATCCGAGCTCTGTGTTTGTTTTAGTTTGTTCGTTTCTGTGAGTTTGGGCTAATTGATGTGTTGTTAGCGTAATAAGATGTCGAAAGATAGATGAATGCGCAAATGTCGGAGCATGCACTCATTTTGCGAGGAATTGTTAAGGTAAAACTAGATAGGCCTCGCACGCACGCACGCACACCACACGCGCACGCACGCACGCACGCACGCACTCACACACACACTCACACACGCACACACACACGCACACACACACGCACACACACACACACACACACACACACGCACACACACACACACACACACACACACACACACACACACACACACACACACACACACACACACACACACAGAGAGAGAGAGAGAGAGAGAGAGAGAGAGAGAGAGAGAGAGAGAGAGAGAGAGAGAGAGAGAGAGAGAAAGAAAGAAAGAAAGGGGGGGAGGGGGATATGTGTAATCAACCCCGTGTCCATCTCTATGTAATTAGTTGTCTAATCGCTCGCCATCGATATCTGACACTCTTAGAGATGAATTCTTGGAAACTTTTTCTTTCTCTCTGTCTCTCTTTTTGTTCCTCCTTCCCTCGCCGACACTCATCCTCCATCTTTCCCTTCCTCCCTGTCCCTCCGTTTCATTCTTTTCTCCCCTCCCATCCCCATCCCCTTTACCTCCCTCTCTCCCCACCATCATCCTCCATCGTCCCTCCCTTCGTATCCCTACCATCTCCCTCCTTCCCTCCCTCCCCACCCTCATCCTCCATCGTCCCTTCCTCCGTATCCTCCATCTCCCTCCCTCCCCCCCCCCATCTGGAAGCCCTCTGGCGTCCCCAACGACCTCCCGCGAAAAGGTTTCACTCCTGCTTCAGGATGCTTCTCATTGTTCTTTTTTCCCCCTTTTTTGGTATTTCTCTCTTGTTCTTTCCTCATTTCGTGTGCTTTTTACGTTCGCTTCTAGGGCTGCCGCATCCCCATTTTTTGTTTATTATTTTTTATTTTTTATTATTTTTTTACTTCCTCCTCTCTTCAGTCTTCTTATTCTCCTTCACTTGTTCCTCCTCTTCTTCTCTTCCTCTTCCTGCTCTCTCTCTCTCTCTATCTCTATCTCTCTCTCTCTCTCTCTCTCTCCCTCTCTCTCTCTCTCTCTCTCTCTCTCTCTCTCTCTCTCTCTCTCTCTCTCTCTCTCTCTCTCTCTCTCTCTCTCCCTCCCTCCCTCCCTCCCTCCCTCCCTCCCTCCCTCCCTCCCTGCCATCAGCTGATCGATCCTGCTGTTCCCTCCCGGCACCGCCATTACGCAGCACCTCCCTTTCCTCCCCTCCCCCTTTCCCTCTTCGTCCCTTCCCCTACCAACCCCCTAACCCCCCACACACCCCACCCCTTCCCCATTCTATCTGCTTCGTTATTCTCACCTCGTCCCTCTATCCTCCACGCTGCGTTGTTTGATCTAAATTTCTTCTCTCTCTCTCATACACACTTTCTGAAAAAAATCCCTCCTAGCTCTTTATATTGGGTTTAATGAGTATCTTTTTTAGAAAATATATATATGGTAAATGAGGAGTGAAAATGCAGTGAATGGATGAGGGAAGCTTTGTGGCAGCCAGGACCTTGATGCCTCTCCCTTCCCTTCTTTATCCCTCGCTTCACTCTTCGTTTCCCGTCCCCCTTCTTCTTCATTCCTCCTCTCCGTTCCCT
>NC_091564.1:9308763-9321263 GCF_042767895.1 Penaeus vannamei | reverse complement strand
CACCACCACCACCACCACCACGCTACCACCACCACCACCACCACCACGCCACCACCACCATCACCACCACGCCACCACCACCACCACGCCACCACCCCCACCACCACCACCACCACCACCACCACGCCATCATCACCACCACGCCACCACCACCACCCGACCACCACCACCATGCCACCACCACCACCACGCCACCCCCACCACCACGCCACCACGACCACCACCACGCCACCACCCCCACCACGCCACCACCACCACCACCACCACCACCGCCACCACCACCACCACCACGTCACCACCACCACCACCGTCGTCATCACATCCTCTTAATCACCGTCATCAATCAATCAATCCCCTCCGCGTTCGCCTCTATCGCCGTCGCCCGCTCTTCGGCGCCCTCCTCGTCACCTCGCCCCTCTCTCTTTCCCTCCTCCTCCTCCTCCCTCTCCTCTTCGATCTCCGGCTCCCTCTCCCTCTTCTCCTCTCTCCGTCTCCCTCTCCCCCTCCATCTCCGTCTCCCTCTTCCTCTTCTTCTTTCTCAGTCTTTTCCTATCTCCCACTCCTTCTCCAACTCCCTCTCCCTTTCCTTCCCCCTTCATCCTCCATCTCCCACTCCTCCCTCTCCTCGTCCATCTCCTTCTCCCTCTCCTCCTTTTTTTCTCACACTCTTTCTTCTGCCTTTCTTCCCATTCCTTTCCTCTTCGTCTCTGTCCCTGCGCCTCCCTCTCTTTTTTCCGTTTCTCTCTTTCTCCTTTCCGTTTCTCTATATCTTCTTTCCGTTTCTCTATATCTCCTTTCCGTTTCTCTGTATCTTCTTTCCGTTTCTCTCTGTTTCCTTTCCGTTTCTCTCTACTTTCCGTTTCTCTCTTTCTCCTTTCCGTTTCTCTCTCTCTCCTTTCCGTTTCTCTCTGTCTCCTTTCGGTTTCTCTCTTTCTCCTTTTCGTTTCTCTCTTTCTCCTTTCCGTTTCTCTCTTTCTCCTTTCCGTTTCTCTCTGTCTCCTTTTCGTTTCTCTCTGTCTCCTTTCCGTTGTTTCTCTCTTTCTTCGGCGGCAAAATTCCTCTCCAGCGTTCTCTCCCTGAGGCGCTTCCCCTCGGCTCCCCTCGTCTCTCATGTAATTACCCTCCCTTCTCTTGTCATCTAACCTCGTCGTCCTCAGTCGTCTAGTAACAGTTTCCTGTCATCCCTCCCCTCTCTCTCTCCCTCTCTCTCTCGCTCTCTCTCTCTCTCTCTCTCTCTTCTCTCTCTCTCTCTCTCTCTCTCTCTCTCTCTCCCTCTCTCTGTCTCTCTCAATTTCTCTCTCTCTTTCTCCCTCCCTCTCTCTCTCTGTCTGTCTTTCTCTCTCTCTCTGTCTGTCTTTCTCTCTCTCTGTCTGTCTGTCTCTTTCTGTCTCTTTCTCTCTCTTTCTCTCTCTCTCTCTCTCTCTCTCTCTCTCTCTCTTTCTCTTTCTCTTTCTCTCTCTCTCTCTCTCTCTCTCTCTCTCTCTCCCCCCCTTTTTCCCTCTCTCCCCCGCTCCCCCGCCCCCTCTCCCTTCTCTTGCCTGGCTCTCCTGGCTTCCTCCCTTCAACCTCACTCGTTTTGGCCGCAATCCTTTTTCCACGCTGATAATTGCCCTCCTCCTCCTCCTCCACTATCTCCTCCTTCATTACCCTCTCCTTCTCTACCTCTTCCTCCTCCTCTTCTTTTTCTCCATTTCCTCTTGATTCCTCCTCCTACACCCTCTCCCCTTCCTTCTCTTTCTCCTCCTCCTCCTCCTCCTCCTCCTCCTCCTCCTCCCTCCTCCTCCTCCACCTCCTCCCTCCTCTTCCATCACCTCCTTTACGACCTCTTCCTTCAGTTCGTCATCCTCCACTACCTCCTTCTCCTACCTCTTCTTTCTCTTGACTCTCCTCTTCCTCCTGCATCTCCTCCATCTACCTCGCTCCTCCTCCTCTTCCTCCCTTATCTGCTATCTCCCTCAATATCTCCACGTCCTCCTCCTCGTCCAACACCAGCACCACCACCACCTTCCTCCACCAGCACCACCACTGCCCCCACCACCACCAGCACCACCACCCTCCTCCACCACCACCACCACTGCCCCTTCCTCCACCATCACCATCATCCCCCCCCCCCACCACCACCACCACCACCCTCCTCCACCACCACCACCACCGCCCCCTCCTCCACCACCACCACCACCGCCCTCCTCCACCACCACCACCACCACCCCCTCCTCCACCACCAGCACCACCGCCCCTCCTCCACCACCAGCACCACCACTCCCTCCTCCACCACCAGCACCACCACCACCACCTCCACCACCTGCACCACCGCCTCCTCCTCCACCACCAGCGCCACCACTCCCTCCTCCACCACCAGCACCACCACCCCCTCCTCCACCACCAGCACCACGACCCCCTCCTCCACCACCACCCCTTCCTCCACCACCAGCACCACCACCCCTCCTCCTCCACCATCACCACCACCCCCTCCTCCACCCCCACCATCACCACCCCCTCCTCCACCACCAGCACTACCACCCCCTCCACCACCACCCCCTCCTCCACTTCTTCCTCTCTCTTTGCAGACGAAGTGCATCTTTAACATCTGCCATTCCTCGTCGTCTGTCCCCCAGTTTCCATCTCCCTTTCCCTCTTTCTTATCCTGTTTCCCTCCCTCTCTATTTCTCTTCCCCATCCCCCGTGGCCTTCGCCCATCTCCGCATTTATCCCCTCTTTTTTTTACTCTTATTAGATTTTCGGATTTTTCTGTTTCACATAGTGCTTTTTTCTGTATCTGGGCTCCGGGAAGGGTTCCACCTTCGATAAGAAACTTTTTCGTATTTTCTTCTTTCTCTTTTTCAGCCTCTTTTACGCTTTCCTCCTCCTCCTCCTCTTTCGCTCTTTACTTCTCCCCCTCGTTAGCCCATTCTTCTTCCTCTTTTGCTCTTTCCTCCTCCTCCTTCTCTTCCTCTTTTGCTCTTTCTTCCTCCTCCTTCTCTTCCTCTTTTGCTCTTTCTTCCTCCTCTTTCGCTCTTTCCTCCTGCTCCTCCTCTTTGCCTATCTCCTATTCCACCCTCTTGGTTTTCCTTCCTCTCTCTCTTTTTCCTTTCCTCTCGGATTCTCCTTTCTTCAATTTATCCCGTTCATTTTTTTAGGTCGCATCTGCCCCTCCTCCTCATCTTCGTACTCCGCATCAGTTCACTCGTCTTTTACCTTTCCTTCCCTCTCTCTCCGGTATCGCCTTTCATCATCATATCTTCCTTAACAATTACAGCGAGGCCGCGTTCAGGTCTTCTCGGCGTGTGTGTTTGTTTTCGATACACTCCGCGCAATCCGATCCCGCGACGCTTGCAGGTCATGTCGATGATGCTGCAGCAGCGTGTGTCTCTTTTTTTTATTTATTGTGGGACGCTCGCTGGCTTTATTTGCCACGCTATTATTCGGTGTTGTTTCGCGTTGCCTTCGTGGCTTGATGGGCTTTATGGCGATGGCAATGCGATATGAAGTTGATTGCCGGCGCGCTCTCCCCGTAGAGTTGTCGATGATGTGTGTGTTACTTCCTCGGTTGGAGAGCGAGGCGGATTTGATTTTCGTGATTGAATGTTGGCGCGCTTCCCCGTAGAGTTTGTGGCTCGTGGCCGGAAACGGGGAGGCTGCGACCGTTAAGGGTGATGGTTTAGGTGGATGTAGATGGGCATGTTTCAGGGTGACGTTGGGGGTGATGCGTAGTTAAGGGGGATGGTGGTGTTACAACGAGAATGTTATAATTGTGTTTTTAGGTATATATATATATCGTGTGTGTTTGTGTGGTGTTGAAAGGAGTTGATTTTTGCTGGTGTGATGTATATAAGTATGTATGCATTTATGTATGTACGTTCGCCTGGCCACGGTCATTGCGGAGGGGGTGGGGGGGCTATTTGAATGGGTGTAACTGATATCTCGTAATCGATTTGCGTATATGGACTTGAATGAATTGTCCTGATGCTGTGGATGCGGTGTGTGCGAGGCGTTTCGCTTAATGGTGTTTATTCCCTCTCTCTGCTCCTCCCCCCATCTCGACTTGCTTTCCTCCCCTTGTCCCATTCTTTTCTCTCTCCGTCTTTTCTCCTCTCCTCCTCCTCCTCTTTCCCATGGCTTCATTCTCACAAGAACATATCCTTTAGCCGGATCCTTCCGTCCACCCTCTCCCTCGCCTTTCATTTTTCCTTCCTTTCCTTAACCCTTTTCTCTTCCCTTGCACTTCCTCCTCCCTATCATATCTATCCCCATCCCCCTTCCCTTCCCTTCCTCCCCAACCCCTTTCCCCCCCTTCCCTTCCCTTCCTCCTCCCCATCCCCCTTCCCTTACCCTTCCCTTCCTCGTCCCCTTGTCCCCATTCCTCTTCCCTTCCTCCTCCCTTTCCCATCCCCCTTCCCTCTTCCCTTCCCCCTCCCCACCTCCCTCGGTACCAGATACTTTCCGGAGGATCCCCCAGACACGCGCTAAATATTCCTACTTGGGGCCGTCAGCTCATTCGGAAAATTGGGTTTTTGTCAGTTTCCCTTTCCAATTATGAGGCGGACTTCGGAGCCGGCCAGACAAGCGCGGATGGGCGGGCGGGCGGCGGGGCGGGCGCGCGCGTGTCACTTCAGAACGGATAGGGGGAATCGAAAGGGTGAGACAAGAGGAGAGTTGCAGGGGATGGGGCGGTTGGGATAGATCGGGGTGTGAGTAGGATGAAGGAAGGGTTGAGGGTGGGTAGAGGTTGGGACGGCAGGGTAGGGGGTAATTGGGATAGGGGTTGTGCGAGGGAGAGAAACGGAAGGAGGGAGAGGGAGAGAGAATAGTGATTGGGGAGAGAGGATCGGACTAGGGAGATACATGAACCGGAGAAAGAAGAGGAGAAGAAGGGTAAGGATGATGCTTTTCGAAGGAACGTTTGGAATGCAAGGATTGGACAAGAGGAACGGCCGAAGGAAGGATTGGACAAGAGGAACGGCCGAGGGAAGGATTGGACAAGAGTAAGAGATCCCAGAGGCACTTCGGGAAGAACAAGAGGAACGAATGCAGAGAAGACTCTTGGACAGGGGGAACGGTTCACTAGTGACTGAGGTATAAAGGCCTTGAAACTGGATCTAGGAAGGGGGAGGGGGTGAGTAAGAGGAACGGCTGATAAAGGTTCCTCTTTAAGAACAGGAGCAACAGTGAACGAGTCTTGGGAAGAATGGAATGAATACTAAAGGGAGGGATGAAGGACCGACGGAACGAGATTACAGTCTGACACGGGAACGCTTGGAACGGAACTGAACGAGGGGGAAGGGGGATTGGAGAAGAATCGGAGGGGAAAGACGGTTTAAAGGGGATGTAGGAAGAAGATGCGGAAGATTAGGGAATAGTGAGGAAGATAGAGAGGGGGTGGGAGAGGAAGAGAGAAAGAGACAGACAGAGACACAGGCACAGACAGACAGAGCCAGACATGCTCGCACACACGCCGCACACGCACAAACACGCACGCACGCACGCACGCACGCACGCACGCACGCACGCACGCACGCACACACACACACACACACACACACACACACACACACACACACACACACACACACACACACACACACACACACACACACACACACACACGCACGCACGCACGCACGCACGCACGCACGCACGCACACACACACGCACACACATACACACACACACACACACACACACACACACACACACACACACACACACACACACACACACACACACGCACGCACGCACGCACGCACGCACGCACAGACACAAAAAAATCAAAGAAAAAGAAATGTAAAGAGAGAGAATAAGGCAATTAGAAACAAAGGAGACTGGGAAGGAAGGAAATAAGGGATGGAAAATTAGAGAAGCAAAACTCGAGATAAAAAAAGGGGGGGGAAGGATTTGGGAAGGATTTGGCACCGGGAGAAGGGCGTGATCGAAAGGAGGGTGTGGCTGGAGGGAGGGGCGGGGTGGGGGTAGGATGGGGCAGGGGTTGGAGGAAGGAATGGGCTTTGTTAGAGGGCGTAGGAAAAGGAGAGGGGGGGAGGGCGAGAGATCCGTAAAAAATCCCGGCTATTTTCTTTTCCTTTTTTTAACACCTTTTATAAATAAGTGGAGGTCAAGGGGGAGAAAAGGAAAAGAATGGGAGGGGGAGCAAGAGAGAAAGCGAGGTAGAGAGGAGGAGGAGGAGGAGGAAGAAGGGAGAGAGGGAGAGAGATTCCTCCATTCACGCGGAAACTTAAAACTGTACGTGGGCGCAAAAATACGGGATTCGAGTATAGAATAGCACGAAAAAGATACAAAGTAAAAGGGAGGGCAGATGAGAGGAGAGAGGAGGGGAGAGGAGGGGCGAGAGGGGGAGGCCAAGCACACTGGGATAAGCCGGACGGGGAGAGGGTGGGGGGAGGAAGAGGGAGGAGAAGGGGAGGGGGGGGAGGGAAGCCGCTGATTTAAGCTCTGAGAATGACTCTTGATGGCAGAGATTGGTTTCTGATTGCAAGTCATTTGGGGGTATTTAGCAGTTTTGAATCGGATGAACCGCCGCGGAAATTGGAAATGTTTGATATGATCCGTTTGAAGACACTTTGCTCCTGATCCTCCCACTGGGCCGGGCGAGGGGAGGGAGGAAGAGGGAGGGCAGGGAGGGAGGGAGGGAGGGCGGGAAGGAGGACAGGAAGGAGGGAGGGAGGGAGGGCGAGGACAGGGATTTACCTTTGTGCCGCGAGAAGTGACGGCGGTGGGGAGGGGGTGGTTAGGGGAGGGGTAGAGGGGTCCGAGGAGGAATCGGGCGGTGTGCGTGGCCATTGCTTGTCTTGGGGCCGTGCGTGCGTTTGTGCGTGTCACTAACGTGGCTTTCTGGCTTGGCATGTGGAAGGACTTTGGTTGAATGGCTGATTCATTCTCATTCTCACCTCCTCTCCTTCTCCATTTTTCTCTCTCTCTCCTCTCCTTGTCCTTCCCGGACTTTTGTTGAATGGCCGATCCACTCTCATTCTCTCCTCCTCTCCCTCACCCTTACCCTCTCTCTCTCCTTCTCTCTATCCTTCCCTCTTCTCTCCTTGTCTCTCCCTGCCCTCCCTCCCATCTCTCCCTATCCCCGGTAAAAACGAAAGCCTCTCATAAAACCTGCATCAGTGAGATAATTCATGCCAATCGACTGGAAAAAAGTATGGCAAAGATGGCTCAGCACCCCCCCCCCCTTCCCTTCCTCTCCACCCTCCCCCCCGTCAACAAACTGCAGTGGAGGGAAAGAGTAGGGAGACGGGAGAGGAGGGGGGGAAGGCAAAAAGGGGAAGTGGAGAAAGGGGAAAGACATTATCGAAGGAGACGTGCGTTCTTTATCTATTTTTATTATTATTATTGCTCTTGTTTGTTTTGTGCCCACTCGATCTAATGGATTGGCCGATTTGCAATATTGCCACCCGGGGGAGAAATCCTCGCGTGGTCGTTCCGGCTCCGGAAGTGGAAGAGACTGTATGGAAGGGGTACGACTGCGACAGGGTGTATATGGAAGGGGTACGACTGCGACAGGGTGTATATGGAAGGGGTACGACTGCGAAAGGGTGTATATGGAAGGGGTACGACTGCAAAAAGGTGTATATGGAAGGGGTACGACTGCGACAGGGTTTATATGGAAGGGGAATGACTGGGAAAGGGTGTATATGGAAGGGGTACGACTGTGACAGGGTGTATATGGAAGGGGTACGACTGTGACAGGGTGTATATGGAAGGGGTACGACTGTGACAGGGTTTATGGAAGGGCTATGACTACGACAGGGTGTATATGGAAGGGGTACGACTGCGACAGGGTTTATGGAAGGGGTACGACTGCGAAAAGGTGTATATGGAAGGGGTGCGACTGCGAAAGGGTGTATATGGAAGGGCTACGACATACAGTAGGATGTATAGAAGGGTACGACTGCGACAGGGTTTATGGAAGGGCTACGACTGCGAAAGGGTGTATATGGAAGGGCTACGACATACAGTAGGATGTATAGAAGGGTACGACTGCGACAGGGTGTATGTGGTAGGGGTGCGACTGCGAAAATGTATACGGAAGGGTGACGACTACTGTAGGGTGTATGGAAGGGGTGGGAGAAAGGGCGTGTGCACTGGGGAGGAGGAGAGGGTTGGGGGTGAGCGAGCGACTCCAATTCCTCCTCCTCCTCCCCTTCCTTTCTTCCGGAGACAGTGCGAGACAAAAGGCACGGAAAGATAGTGTTGTCCTTGCTCATTTTCTCTCGTGTCATTGGAGTAAACGTCTGGGTCCGAGCTTGTCAGGAACACGGAAGAAGAGAGGAAGGGGAGGAAAGGGGAGAGGGTAAAGGGAGAAAGTGGGAGAGGATAAATGGGAAAGAATGGAAGAGAATGGAAAAGAAAAAGAGTAGATGGAAGAAAAAATGGGGGAGTATGAGAGGAAAAAAATAGAGACAGTAGAAGAATAGGGGAGGGGGGAGAGGATAGAGGGAGAGAATGGAAAAAGAAAAAAGAAAATGGATGAGAGAATGAGGGAGTATGAAAGGAAAAAATAGACTGAAAAAAAAGAGAAGAGGGGGGGAGAATAGGAAGAAAGGGAGAGGATGGAAAAAGAAAGAAAATGGAAGATGGACGAAAAAAATGGGGAATATCGGTGGAAAAAATTACCGTAGACGAACAATAGAGAGAAGGATGGGAGACGGAACGGGGGTGGAACAGGGAAGGAAAAGGCGCTGCTTAGAGTGGGAAAGGAATGGACTGTTAATATATTGTGTGTGCGCATTTGTGTACTCATGCTCATATTCCTATAAGTCCCTAGCCATTTCATGAACTAACTCATGTATTCACTTTCTTGCTCACTCACTCACTCACTCACTTAATTGCTCACTCCGTCACTCACTCACTCACTCACTCACGCACTCAATTACTCTTTCACTCACTCACTCACTCACGCACTCAATTACTCACTCAGTCACTCACTTGATTTCTCACTCAATCAATTACTCACGCACTCATTCACTCACTCACACACACACTCGCTTACTCACTCACTCACTCCTAAACGCTCAACCCTGTTTCTTGACTCACTCATTCAATTTATTAATCTGTCAGTCAATTGCTTACACTTCCGCACACTTGAACTGGTGTTTGTGTGTATTTGTAAAGAGTTAATTAGAGAAAGTAATCAAGAAAAGGAAAGACGAACGTGTTGGAAAAATTCCTCGGTGAACAAAAGGCGGGAAAATGATTCTCGAACGTATCTTAGCCTTATCTTCCTCTCTTTCCTTCTCTTTTCCCATCTTTCTTTTTTTCCCTCTGTTCCTCTCTGTTATTCATCTTCCTCTCTCTCCTTCGTTATTTCTCTTCCTCTGCTTACATAAATCCGTTCCTCCATTTTTTTATTCTATTTTATTGTCTTCTTTCTCTTTATCTGTCACTTTTTCTCCATCTTTCCCCCTCACGCCGTCTCCTTCCTTGAGATGCTTCCGGAGGGGAGGGCGGAAGGAGGGAAATGAGAAGGGAGTGGGAGGGATTGAGAATAAGGGGCGAGGGGGGAGGAAGAGGAAGAGAAAGAGGAAAAGGAAGAGGAGGAGAAGGAGGTGGAATGGGAATGGGAACAAGAAAACGTTCGCATAGGAGCAAAGGAAGGAAAGAGGAGAAAGAAGATAGGGAGAGGTTTTAGAAGGGAGAAAAATAGAGCAGAAGACAAAAAAAGAGAAGAAGGAGCAGCAAAAGAAGAAGAAGAAGAAGAAGAGACGGAGGAGAAGAAGAAAGGTCGATAAGGGCTGTTTTGATTGGCTTCGCGGGGATGCTCAGCGTGACATGAATTCTGGAATATAAATCGCGGTCGAGTCAGTCGGGTCGAGGGTCCCCTTTGTTATCCTTATTTTTCCTCTTATTTTCTTTCTTTCTCTTTCTTTCTTTCTTTGACTTCTGTTCGTTATTAGTCTCTCGCTTTTATTTATTACTGGATTTTGATTTTTTTGCCGTTTGAGGAGGGTAGATCGGAGCGATATGTCACGCCATCTGTCATAGGCTTTGTATTAATTAATTTGGGTCGGGTTCCGGTGGGGAATAGGGAGGGAGGAGGAGGAGGAGGAGGATGAGGAGGGAGGGGATGAGGAGGGAGAGATGAGGAGTAAGAATAGGAAGCGGAAGGAGGAGATGGTGAATAAAAGGAAGGACGGAGGGATGGGGAGACGGAGGGAATGGAAGAAAGAGGAAAGGAGAGAGAGAAGTGATGGAATACCGATAAAGGGGGAAATGTTTTGATGTTCGGAAAGGCATGGAGATATGGGGGCAGAGAGATGGAAGGTGGGAGGGAGAGAGAGAGGGAAGGAGGGAGATTGAAAGGGAGAACAAAAAGGGGGGGAAAAGGGAAGGCAGGGGGCCGTAGTGATCCTGGGAGCAAGCGGCGTGGTGGAAACATCTGGGTCTTGCAAGGAAATGGCAAAAGTGAAGCAAGCTGCCGGAAAGGAAATCGCTGTATAATAAACGTGGGAGAGAGAGTTCGGGGAGGGAAAGGAGAGAGGGAAGGAAACGAGGGAGTAAGAGAGAAAGAAGGGGGGAGGCAGAGGGAGATAGATAGATGTGAAAGAGAGTGAGGCAGATAGAGTGAGATATGGAGGGGATTGGTGGGTAAGTAGATAGATGAAAATTATATATGTATATATGTGTATGTGTATAAATATGTGTGTATACATACATACACACACACACACACACACACACACACACACACACACACACACACACACACACACACACACACACACACACACACACACACACACACACACACACACACACACACACACATATATATATATATATATATATATATATATATATATATATATACATATATATATATATATATACATACATACATACACAGACCGACCGACAGACACACAGACAGACACACAGACAGACACACAGACAGAGGGGGTGGTATGTGTGTGCGGGTGTATGCGACGGCGAGCGGGGGAGGGGACCACCCCCTCCACCTCCGCGGCGACACCCCAGCACAATCTGCAGCGGATTATGATGGGCGTGTGCACTGTGCCCTCGTCAACGCACCCTCTCCTGCTTCCCCTTCCCTCACTCCCTTTCTCCCTCCACTGCCCCGGCCTCTCTTTCTCCCTTTATCCTTGCTCTTCCTCCGCTCTCTGCCTCTTCTGTCACCACTGCCCTCATCCTCTCCCCTATCCTACCATTTCATCCTCCTCCCCTTCCCTTTCTCTCTCCTTCCCTCCCGCTCCTCCCTCCATCCCGACCCTTTCTCTTTCCTTCCCTCCCGTTCCTCCCTCCTTCCCCGATCCCTCTCTCTCTCTCCTATCCTCCCATTTCCTCCTCCTCCCCTCCCCTTTCTCTCTTCTTCCTACCCGTTCCTCCTTCATTCCCTCCCCTTTCTCCCTCCTCCGCTCCCACTTCCAACCCTCCAGTCGTCTCCCCCCCCCCTCGCCATGCCCTGACGGAGGTGTCTCAAGAGATTCCTGCCGACTCCTTCGCTCGAGGGCGGGGTCGGATGACACGGTGAGCGGCTTGGTGGGCGTGTCCATCAGAGAGCCCTAACTACGTGTTTTCGAGTATTTTTAGCCCGAGAGCCTTGTTTCTTGTTTTGCCTTGAGTTTTTTTTTTTTTAGTTTTTTTTTTTTTTTGGGGGGGGGCTTGTTTGATTTGGTTGATTGTTTTGTGTGTCCTCGGTTGTGAGGGTTGATTGGCGTGCCGTGAATAAACAATGATCGGTTCGTGGTCTGGATGTTAGGACGGGGTTTGTTGTTCAACGGCATGGGAGAGGAAGTGGGGGGCAGAGAGAGGGAGAGGGAGAAGGAGAGGCAGAGGGAGAGGAAGACGAAGAAAGAGTGAGTGAGTGAGTGAGTGAGTGTCCGACCGGTGAAATAGCGGGGCATAGACATCAGTGCGGTGTGTGTGTGTGTGTGTGTGTGTGTGGGTGTGTGTGTGTGTGTGTGTGTGTGTGTGTGTGTGCCGGTGCGTGCGTGCGTGCGTGCGTGCGAGAGCATGATAACTCACCACTCGTTGTAATTCATCCTGTGTGTATCGCATCCTTCCCTGTTCAGAGACGATGAAGTGCGCTCTCCCCTCCGGCTCCACTCTCATGCAGCGGGACAGACTGACTGACTGACTGGCCCTTTATAAGAGTGATTCGGTCGAGTGGGTGGTGAGTAGGGGCGGGGGAGGAGAGGGGGGAGGAGGAGGCTTCAATGGAAAAATGGTGGAGACTGGTTTGAGGGATGGGTGGGAGGGGGAGGGGGGGTTCCATTTTGATTTGATGATTTCCGATAATTTTGAGCTTCAGAATTGCCAGCTATTCCCCTCCCCCTCCCCCACACCTCCACCTCCCTCCTGCCTCCCATCTCATCCCCCTTACCACCTCCTCCTCCACGCCCCCCACCCCCCTTCGAACTGTTTGAATTTAACGAAAATGTTTCAACAGTGTATTGGTATTCAAAAGAGCCGCGGCAAGCGTGTATTCTTTTTGAAATGTACATATATTTTTCATATACTTT
>NC_091564.1:9303763-9306263 GCF_042767895.1 Penaeus vannamei | reverse complement strand
CTCCCCTCCCATCCCCTCCCTCCTCCTCTTCCTCCTCCCACTCCTCCTCCACTCCCATCCCCTCCTCTCCCTCCTCCTCCTCCTTGTTTCTGTTCCTATCCCCCTCCCCCTCCCTCCGTCCTGCAGCCGTTGTTCTATGGACTTGGGAAACAGTGTTGCCACGAGCAGTACTCCATGTGGCAACGGTGCGGGGTGGGTCCTTTGATGGCAAGGATTGTGTGGATATCGGTCTTCGTGTCACGGGAGAGTGCCAAGTTGGATTTGGCCAGCTGGATATTAGGGATTCTGTGGACCTCTCTAACTGATGGGTGTCGTTGCACTAAATGGGTGTATATGTGTGATTGTGTACATTTACACACGCGTATACATACATACATACGTACATACATAAAGACAGACAGGCACACAGACAGACATGGATGCATATGAACCGTATTCGTGTTGACAAATGTCTTCCTCAGAAATGCATGAAACCGGTCAAATACACACATACACGCACGCACGCACATACACAGTGTGTGCACGCGCGTATGAGTGCGCGCTCCCACGAAGAATATTTATGTATAGATGTAATTGCACTCCCCAATGCTTGAGGTGAGTCCCTGTCCACTCCTCTGTGCCTCAACTTCAGGTCGTGGAGCTCGGCGAGGCTCTAAGATTCCTCGCCAATTTCAGAAGAAAGCTTTTTCTTTATTCTCTGATGGGTCGTCGTCCCTAAACGTAATTTATTTCCAATTTGGCGCCTTGGCCTCGCCCGGTAATTTGCCCCTAATTGATTATTCACCTTGTAAAATTACAGGAAGTGCCAGTCGTTCATTATTAAACGCGCTGTTTACTTAGGGACTTAATGCCGGGGAATCAACAGACCTGCGAGCCGATCTGCGAGGCGTTCGTCGGCGCGGGTTTTAAAGGCGCGTCGGCGGACGTCCTGCCATTAAGGTCCAGGGATTATACACTTGCGAAGATTTTATTTATAGTTTTTTTTTTGTGCGTGACTGTAAAAAGAGAAGAAAGTAAATAAATGGTTCTGGGTGCTTTGGGGAGGAATTATTTCGCTTTTCGGTGCGTTGGATGTTTGTTTTTCTCTCTCTCTCGTCCTTTCTCTGTTTCTTTTCTTTCACATTCGTCTTTCTCTCCTCGTTACAGGCTTCTTCGTTCTTCCATTTCTCTTTACCTTTACCTCCCTCTCCCTTTCCCTCTCTCACGCCTCCCCTATTCCTTCTCCCGCTTCCTCTCTCATTCGCTCTCTCCCTTTGTTCCAGAATGTGAATATGAAGGAATATTCGTCAAAGAGACGCGGGCATTCGGGCGTCGAAAGAACGAGCGTTTTAGAATTGTAAATAGAAGGGTACGGTTAATTTTTTCCCTTTCTTCTTTCATAGAAGGGGAGACTAAAGAAATGCTGATGGCGATGCAAAGCAGGGCTGAATTATGGCGATTTTCATGTGTGAGGAAAGGGGAGTTTTTTTCTTATTTTGATGTGTAGCAGTTTTCTAGTTCCATATGGAGTTTTTTTTATTTTTAGGAATTCGGCTTTGAACAGTTTTATATTTCGAAGTTTATGCACGTGGAGCATATTTTGTATTTCGTTTTCAGGTATTTTTCTCTATCAAGATGTCATATTTTTTGTATTAAGACTTAGAACTTTTTTTCAATTTCTGTTTCAAGCATTCTGATACTGTTATGTGGAGCACTTTTTGTAATATGATGTGCGGCACATTTTGTATTTCCGCGCGGGTGCAAGAATGTAACTTCGTAGAGCATGTTTACATTCTGATGCGAAACATGCTTATATCCAGTGCGGGCTGCGGGCTGGGGGGGGGGGCGGCGACGTGGCCTTTCAGAGTGATTCCGGGACGTGACGTATTGCAAGCATGAAGCCGCTGCAGGACTTGCACTAAATCAATCGCTGTGCGTATTGCCTGCGTCCACAAATCAGGTCTAATGCTGGCGGTGGAGGAGGTTTAAAGATGGATATTTCTAAGAAAGGGAAGAGGAAAAGGTTCACGAGAAGGCTTGGGGTTTGGGACGGATTTGAGCGGATGGGGTGGAGGTTGTTTGTTGGAGGAGGGAGAGGGAGGAGAGGAAGGGGAAGGGTGAGTAAGTGATGGGTCGTGACGTTAGAGGACGAGGAGATAGTGGAGGAGGAGGTGGACGAAGCGAGGACGAGGACGGGGACGAAAGAGGAAGAGTGGGGAAAAATAGCAGGCCATGAAGGGGGAGGAGAAGGAGGAGGAGGAGGAGGAGGAGGAGGAGGAGGAGGAGGATAGATGAGGAGGAGGACACGGCTTTCGACGCTCATGTGGAGCACGATAAGTTATGGCCTCATTCCGATATATTGGACATGGGGACAGTGGAACGCGGTCGGTCGTCCGTGGGAAGGCATCATTCCGAGAGCCTCAGCCCTCGGTCCCGCCCCTCCTCAGCAGCGTCCTCGCTTCCTCCTCACTTCCTCCCTGTTATTCTCTCGTTACGATCATTGTGTTATTACGCGCCGGAG
>NC_091564.1:9296263-9298763 GCF_042767895.1 Penaeus vannamei | reverse complement strand
GAGGAGGAGGAGGAGGAGAAGGAAGACAAAGACAAAGAGGAGGAGGAGGAAGACAAAGAAGAAGAAGAGAGTACTAGCAGTAGTTATAGAAAGAGGGGAAAACGAGTTTGAAGAAGGAATGGAGAGAGGAGGAGGAGGAGGGCCACAGCTGCAGGAGAGGGAGGGAGCAGGTGCCCCGTCCAGGAATGCGGCCTGGTCTCTCTTGAAGCAGAGAAGCTCGCCGATTGTACGCGGGATATTCCATTAGTGATCGCTTATACGGATACTCGAACACGCGCACAAAGACAAAAGCTTACGCGCTACGCCAGGGTACGCGAAGGGACGGCAGCTGCTTACTGACGCACGCAGACAAACACACGCGCGCACGCAATCTGAAAAAAAGGGAGATACGTACCCAGGGAAAGGGATACACAGCCACACACATACTTGGTCTCTCTCTCTCTCTCTCTCTCTCTCTCTCTCTCTCTCTCTCTCTCTGTCTCTCTTTCTCTCTTTCTCTCTTTCTCTCTCTCTTCTCTCTCTCTCTCTCTCTCTCTCTCTCTCTCTCTCTCTCTCTCTCTCTCTCTCTCTCTCTCTCTCTCTCTCTCTCTCTCTCTCTCCTTCCTTGTCAGGGGTTTGTTTTCCCCTGAATTTGGTGGGTTACCGAGAGACAGTTCTGGTTTCTTCCTTATTTGGTTGATGTGCTGTTATATAAGATAAATTGAAATTTAGAAAAAAATGAGGAAACACTTCCAGATATCATCTAAGACAAGTAAAAAAAGGGCGGAGGTTGTCATCTTTTGACAAGTCCTGACCTAACTTGACCTGAACAACTATGTGTGAAATGGCTCACGAAAAAGAAACAAGTCGATATTCATATAAAAATACGAATAAACAAGACACGTGCTGTTTGTATAAATATATATATGCGAAAGAAATGCAAACTAATATAACGAATCGGATCATTTGACCCATGGATATATAGAGATTCTAAAAGGTCAGTAAGACAAGTCACTTGCGGTCAATATGTGGTCATTAGGCAAGGGTAGGTCAGATTAAGATTACATCAATCAAATTTAACTCATTCTTTTAAAACGTAATGAATAATCTAATGCTGACCTGAACAGAAATATTGAAAATAAGTAGAGAGGGAGGGGAATTAGCGGGAGGTGATTTAGGGGAGAGGGAGGGTATGGCACGGAGGCAGGTGGGAAGCGTGGGAAAAGAGGTAAAATATTTGTTTGTGCATAATTCAACTAAGTTATTTAAATATTCAAAAATATCCCACAAATGCATAGTTAAATCGAGCCAAAATAAATGCACTTAATAATAATATACGAAATTAAGGTCGATATAGTGTCGGCTAACACAGTGAGAAATAATGACAATAAGAAAAGATGCCAAGAATATGGCAATACTTATAACTCTAGGCTGAGCATACAATAACCATAGAAACATGAGTTAAAGAAAAAATGCACGCTATAGCTCACCCATATAAAAGATTTAAGCATTATAAACGATTTATGCTAACTAGTCTAGCGTGATCGAGTTATATTGAGAAAAAAAACACGCCAAAGAAATAACTTTCGCAAGCTAAAAAATATAGGGATTGGTTCCTTTAAAAAACAACCATGGCGAATAAAGCAACATGATAGATAACAGAAAAAAAGAAAAGAAAATGCACTTTGCATTGACACTTGTTCAGATAATTGAAAAAAATCCCTACTTGGAAAAAAATAACAAGTAGTACGGCATGCACACACGGGAGAAGAAAAAGGAAAGAAACGAAATGCCCACACCGTACTTTTTCGGAGAGAGGTGATGATCGAGCGGGTGCATCTTGGAGTACGTGTTGCTGAAGCAACATCCGCCGTCTGCCAACAGTTTGTTTTCCCCTGACTTTGTTGGGTATGGAGACTCAGTTCTGCTTTGGCTGTTTATTGATAAGAGATTGCTGGTAGCGTGGCGTGGGCTGAGTCTCGTGCTTGAGCAAGTCCCGGCAAGGGGAGCAGAACGCGCGTGGGGAGACCCCCAAGGGGAGGTCCGGTCAAAGCGGAGATCCACGGTCGAGTGTGTGGAAGCAATGAAGAACAGGTCGCTGGTCAATAACACTGGAGACGTGGCTAGTTAACCCCCCACCTTTCCATCTCTCTCCCTTTCCCTCCCTGTCCCTCCTCCCTCCCTCTTCCTCCCTCCCTCCCTCCCTCCGTCTCCGCCTCCCCCTTCTCTTTCCCTCCCGTCTCCCCCCTTTCCCTCCTTTGTCGGTCCAAATTAAAAGAGCGAATAGTGGAATTATCCAAGCAAACAGAGTTTCACTTTTTTCGAACTTTGAGCTTTGTGTGTTTAGGTAATTTTCTTAAAGTCCGGTGAATTAACGGAGGTGATAGAGGATACAGGTTAACTTTTTATGTTTTATTATGTAATTTTATCGAGTGAATGAAAGGCTGGGAGGATATTTGCGCAGAACGACGGGCCGTTAAGCTAAAATTGCATATTTATGGAACAAAGATAAAGGATCAGA
>NC_091564.1:9283763-9288763 GCF_042767895.1 Penaeus vannamei | reverse complement strand
TCTGTATGTATGAATATATTTTTACTCCGCTTGCTACTCCCCTTCGGCTGTGGGAGAGAGAGGGGAAGGAGGGGGCAGGGAAAAAAATGGAAAGAGTCTGTGGGTCAAATGCAAATATGACTTTAATTTATCTGGGAATTATTGAGGCGAATTATTCAGTCTGGGCGGAGAGGCAGAGGCAGATGGGGAGGGGAAGATAGGGGGGCTGTGGGAGGGGAAGGGGAGGTCGGGTGGGTTTTTAAAGGGAGTTGGGTGATGTAGAAGGGACTGGGGTGGGGGGCGGGGACAGACGAAGGGCAGGGCGGGGGGGGGGGAGAGGGGAGAGAAGAGGGGAATGGGAGGGGAGAGAAGACAGGGAAAGAGAGGGAAGAGAAGACAAGGAAAGGGAGGGGAGAGAAGACTGGGAAAGGGAGGGGAGGATAGAGGGAGAGGAGGGGAGACCTGTGATGGTGGGGGAAGTGGTGTTGAGGGCGAGTGATGACTATTTGGTGGTGCGGATGCGGGGTAGCTTTTGATAAGGGTTCCGAAGGGATGGGGAAGAGAGAGAGAGAGAGAGGGAGAGGGGAGGAGCAGCCTCGTGTGAAGGGAGATTGGATTAGCTACTTGGGGAAGGACTGGCAGGAAGAGAAGAGAAGAGTCGATGGTAATGACAGAAGTGATAGGAATGCAGTGAATAGATTGTGAAGTGCGGCTAATGTGAAAGGGGAAAGGGGAGTGCGGGCGAACGGCGAGTGAAAACCTAGGTAGTGTTGGTGGCTGTGCGGGTATTTCGCGGATGTTGCAAGTGGCTGGTTGAGAGTTGAGAGTCATTGGGTACGATAAAAGTATTTGTCTCTTCAAAGGAAAAAAAAAAGTCTCGATGTTAACTGAATTCGATATGTAAGGGACGTTTGCAGATACTCGGTGAGCTTCTGGATTCGCGGTATTATGCGTCTTGAGTGCCGAGGCATGTAGACTTGCTCAGCCACTTACTCGAGGGGAGCGGAGGAGACAGCTTTCTTTCTTTCTTTCCTTTTGAGAGAGAGAGAGAGACAGACAGAGACAGAGACAGAGACAGACAGAGACCGTGAGAGAGAGAGACTTTGACTTTGACACGTTTGAGAGAGAGAGAGAGAGAGAGAGAGAGAGAGAGAGAGAGAGAGAGAGAGAGAGAGAGAGAGAGAGACAGAGAGAGAGAGAGACTTTGACTTTGACACGATTGAGAGAGTGAGTGAGTGAGTGAGTGAGTGAGTGAGTGAGTGAGTGAGTGAGTGAGTGAGTGAGTGAGTGAGTGAGTGAGTGAGTGAGTGAGTGAGTGAGAGAGAGAGAGAGAGAGAGAGAGAGTGAGTGAGTGAGTGAGTGAGTCAGCCAGACGATACAGACCTCTATACAGCCAGCAGGAGAGAGCCAGTGCCTGGTCGTTAGTCGGCCGGCGCTCGTCGTGGTCGAGCGGCATTCGTCTCGCTTGTCAGAAGCAGGCGCGGGCGAGGTCCGTCCGCGAGGGGAAAGAGAGGGGAATCTTATTGTTCTTTGCTGGGATGTCTGGCAAAAATGGCGGCCTGAATGAGCCGCCGATGGTTGCTTGTTAGGTTGAATGGATGCGGCTCTTCAGAGAGAGGGACAGAGACCGACGAAGTCAGAGAGACACAGACAGTGAGTCAGGAGAGAGTCAGAGACGGAGAGTCTGGAGTCAGAAAGTTCGAGAGTCAGGGAGAGCGGGAGGGGCAAGAGAGAGGGAAAGGGACATACGCGTGCCTGTCTGCGCTCGTGATGCATGCACATGCGTCTGCACATCGGACGTATGTTTTCGTGCTTTTCCATATGCAGTGTGCGTGCGAGTGCGTGCGCCCGTATAACGCGTGCCATAGCTCGAAAGGGTAATCCAATACGTTCGCCGCGATATTGTCGAAAGCGGTGCGTGCGGTTAGTTACAGAGTCGGGTGATGGATGGGAGGTGATGAGACTCTGCGTCGGTGTGGGTGGTGAATGATGCCCCTTGTTGTCGGTGTGGTCGGATGGTCCCGATACGTGTTGTATGGCCGATCGGGTCTGTGTGTCCGTGTGGCTGCCGTGTTTTGTTGTTGTTTTTGTTTGGGAGGATGCGAGGTCTGGGAACGGTCTATCGGTCTGACATGGTCGGTTGGGTTTATGGTTGGCCCTCGGGTTGTGAAATGGTTGTTCGAATGTGCTCTTCCGCTTTAAAATTACCTGGTATTTCTCTCTCTCTCCTCCTCCTCCCTCTCCTCCCCCCCATCTCTCTCTCTCTCTCTCTCTCTCTCTCTCTCTCTCTCTCTCTCTCTCTCTCTCTCTCTCTCTATCTCTATCTCTCTCTATCTCTCTCTATCTCTCTCTATCTATCTGTCTCTCTCTATCTATCTATCTATCTCTGATCTACCCTGCTCTCCTTCCTCCCTTCTCTTCTCTTTTCTTTCCTCTCCTCTCATACCTTTCTCTTTCTCTCTCTTTCCTTTCTTCCTTCCTCTCTCCCTTCCCCCCTCCATTTTTGTCGGGATAAATACATGAGGTGTATATCGGGCCGGGAAGCTGTCCAGTAGTTGTCTCGGTAAGTAATGGAGCGGCTGGAGAAGGTTTTTTGGTCTCTAATTTTTATCTTGCTATTTGGGAGGAAGATAGAGTGCGTGTTGGTGTTCTTGTTGTTTTCTTCGCAAAGCGCTGGTAAGTCACGAAGAAGTTTTTTTTTTGTTTATTGTTTTTTCTTTGTCTTGGATTGTCTTTACCTTTTTTTTTTTTTTTGTCTTCCCTCCTTTACAGTTGTTACAAATTGCCGTCATTTTCCGGCGATGAATGGTGTTTGCTGAGGTCTCTCCGCTTTATTGATTGTTTGCCAGTTACGCGAGCCTCCAAGATCCCGCTGTCGAGTACTTACTGTATTGTATAGCGTGGCATTGGAGTTTTAGTTTTTTTTTTTTCCTTTCTCGTCCTCTTGTCTCTCCTTTGTGTTCACTTTCTATTCTCTCCTCTCTCTCCCGCTATCCATCTCGCTGGCAACCGTTTTCGCCATTTCTCTTTCCTCGTCTATTTTTCGTACTTCCAAACATGTATTTTTAGATATCTACATGATTTTCTTACTTCCTAACATGTATATGTACATATCTACATGATATATAAATACACATACACGCGCAAATGAATATCATGTACACACACACGGACATACGCTCGCATGCAGCACACAATAACCTGCTTTTGTTCCCAGTCGGTGGCCTGTGTGATACATCTCGCTTCGGCGTGGCAAGTCACACTAACTCAGACCGAGTGACTGCCTTGAGTTACCGTCGGGGTCCTAGTTTCCCCACACACCCCCTCTCCCTCTCCCCTCTCCCCTCTCCCCTCTCCCCTCTCCCCTCTCCTCACCCCTCCGTGGATGTGGAGGGCAAATGCCAGAAGGCAAAGCTCGTGACTGGGTGGGTGTGGGTGGGTGGGGGGGGAGGAAGAGGGGGAGAGGGGGCGGGGGGCACGAAGCAAGGCGGTTGCAGGTCGACTGGCGTGTTGATCCATTTAGAAATGAGCTGGGTGTAATAATGCATGCGATTTTGAGTCTGACTGTTGTGGAACGCGTTTAGGGGAAGTTGGGGAAGGGGGGGGGGCGTCTGGCTGTATGCAATATCATTACAACGCCTTTCTCTTCTTTATTTTTTATATGCTTTTCCTTTTTGGTATGTTATTTTCTATCTCCGTTAGTTCCTTCTTCTTCCCTGTTTCTGTTTCTCATTTGTCTGTATCTTCCTCTCGTTTCCTACTACTATCTTCCTGTTTTTCTCTGTTGTTCCCCCTTCTGCTTTTCTCTTATTCCACCCACTTCTCTTCTCACGTGTTCTTCCTCTACGTCTCCTCTCTCCGTTCCCCTTAATGCTTTCTTCTTCATTCTAGTCACTCTTCTTCCTCCTCTGTCTCCCTCTTTTCTTATCCTCTCTTCCTTCCTCATCTTCCCTTCCCAACTCGACACATCGTCCTTCCTCCACTTCCTTACCTTTCCTCCTCCTGTTTGTCTGCGTTCCTCCTCTTCCTCCTCCTAATCCATCTGCTCTTCGTCCTCTTTCTGTTCCTCCTCCTCCTGCATCAACTCGTCCTCCTCTTTCTCCTCCTCCTGCATCTACTCGTCCTCCTCTTCCTACTCCTCCTGTATCTACTCTTCCTCCTCTTCTTGCATCTACTCTTCCTCCTCTTCCTCCTCCTCCTGCATCTACTCTTCCTCCTCCCTTCTGCATCTACTCTTCCTCCTCTTCCTCCTCCTGCATCTACTCTTCCTCCTCCTTCTGCATCCACTCTTCCTCCTCTTCCTCCTCCTCCTCTTCGTCATCCCACTTCGTCCCACTATGCGTTAAGAGGTTCCATCTTGCAACCTCACGTGTGCTGGGAAATAATAGCATGTAAGTAGCGCGTTCGATGATTTATGTGTTTGTTTATACTTTTACGCCAGAGCGGAGAAAATGAGCTGTGTTGTTAGCCAGTGTTTGAGGGGGGCGATGGAATGCAGTTAGTGCGAGTCGCGGGAGGAGGGAGTTGAATTTAGAGCGTGCGAGGTAGATAGGTAGGCTGCCTCCTGTGTGTGCATGTGTGTGAGTACGTGTGTGTGGGCGTGCGCGCAAGGGTACCAGCGAGAGGGGACTATCTGTGTTAAAATCAAATAAAATGCTGTTACAGCATGTTGTTATGGTGGCTCACACACACTGCGGGATCGTGTGTGTCCACAGCAATAATTGTTTTTAGGAAATTAGAATAATAACCTCGTTAATAGTGCTAATTTGATTTAGGCACGTATTTAATGGGTACATATTTAATACCCTCAACTCCAGTGGCTGGTAATCTGTCATTGTTAATGTTATCCTCTCTCTCTCTCTCTCTCTCTCTCTCTCTCTCTCTCTCTCTCTCTCTCTCTCTCTCTCTCTCTCTCTCTCTCTCTCTCTCTCTCTCTTCTCTCTCTCACACACACACACACACACACACACACACACACACACACACACACACACACACACACACACACACACACACACACA
>NC_091564.1:9273763-9278763 GCF_042767895.1 Penaeus vannamei | reverse complement strand
TTACTTGGAATTTATGATTTTTTTGTTTGTTTCTACGGTTGTTGTTATTGTGATTATTATTACAAGAATTCTACCATTGTTATTATTATTACTACTATGACATTGTCAAGTTGAGAATTAGTGTTATTAGAAATGGTAGTAGTAATTGTTGTATGCGAGATAGCGAGATGGCGGGTGGCTTATTTGCTGTTCCTTGCTAATGGATGTGTCACAACTCCATTTCGCATTCGTCACTCTCCCTCCCTTGTCACTCACACTCCCTCCTCACTCTCGCTCTCCCTTCGCGGTCGCCCACGCAAGCTGACCCTCGGAAAGGTCAGAGCTCCCCTTATACTGTGAGTCACGTGACCTTTTTCTTTTGCTGTCTGGACGAGCTTCCGTTGCCTTTTCTCTTTCTCTCGCATCTTGGATTTTCCTCTGCCTTTATTTCTCTCTCTCTCTCTCTCTCTCTCTCTCTCTCTCTCTCTCTCTCTCTCTCTCTCTCTCTCTCTCTCTCTCTCTCTCTCTCTCTCTCTCTCTCTTTTGCTAGTAACGGTGTCGAGAAATCACAGCGGCGATCGCAGTAGAGGTAGTCGGAAAGATGATAAAAGAGAGGAAAGATGATAAAAGAGAGACGCAGATGATAGTCAGCCCCTTCTGCGCAATCGAGGAATAAAAGTAATATATAAACGATAACAAAAAGAGGACTCGAGGGGGACGCGCAACCACTCGGAGTACATAGGAAAGTACTTCAGGTCCTTTGTGATCATTTAACCCTCGTCGCAAGATAGGATAGACTCCTCTGATATATAATTTCTGTGTTGGTCTAAGATAAAACGCCTTTGTAGTTCTGTTATTGGAAGTATATTTTTGTAAACAGTGGAAAAACATTTCAGGCGGGGAGGACGTTTTTTTTTTTTTTTTTTTGTCTGTGTGTTCTTTTGTGCGTTTTTTTTTTGTGTGTGTGTGCGTATGTGTATGTCCATGTGTAGAGGTGCACATGTATGAAATAGGGAAAGAAAATTGTAGCGTATTTGTATGTGTGTGTGTGTGTGTGTATGCGTGTATGTGTACGTATTTGCGCGTGTGTGGAGAGAGCGAGCGAAAGTGAGAGAGAGAGAGAGCGAGCGAAAGTGAGAGAGAGAGAGAGCGAGCGAAAGTGAGAGAGAGAGAGAGCGAGCGAAAGAGAGAGAGAGAGAGAGCGAGCGAAAAAGAGAGAGAGAGAGCGAGCGAAAGTGAGAGAGAGACAGAGCGAGCGAAAAAGAGAGAGAGAGCGAAAGAGAGAGAGCGAAAGAGAGAGAGAGAAGGAGAGAGAAAATGAGAGTGAGAAAGAGAGAGAGAAGGAGTGAGAAAGAGAGAGAGAAGGAGTGAGAAAGAGAGAGAGAAGGAGTGAGAAAGAGAGAGAGAAGGAGTGAGAAAGAGAGAGAGAAGGAGTGAGAAAGAGAGAAAAAATGAGAGTGAGAGAGAGAGAGAAAATGAGAGTGAGAGAGAGAGAAGGAGTGAGAAAGAGAGAAAGAGAGAGGAGGGAGAGAGAGAGAAATAGATGGGAGGGAGAAAGAGAGAAGAGAGGGAGGGAGAAAGAGAGAGAGAGGTAGGGAGTGAGAGAGAGAAATAGGGAGTGAGAGAGGGAGATAGGGAGTGAGAGAGAGAGAGATAGGGAGAGAGAGAGATGGGGAGAGAGAGAGAGAGAGAGTGAGGGGGGGGGGGGGCATATGCGCGTATGCCATTAGGGTAGAGTTCATGTCATAAATCAAATTGGTCGAATTTGTGAGGGCTATATGTTAACATTTTTTAGTAAAATGATACAATAAGTGCTGCGTCCTGTTGGAATGTGCATTTGAATGATTGTCACATTTCATGGATTTGGGGGAACAGTTATGGAGAGTTTAACATTCCCTGGGTGTGATGTGCGCACTCTTCCCCTGTCTGCTTCTCTCTCTCTCTCTCTCTCTCTCTCTCTCTCTCTCTCTCTCTCTCTCTCTCTCTCTCTCTCTCTCTCTCTCTCTCTCTCTCTCTCTCTCTCTCTCTCTCTCTCTCTCTCTCTCTCTCTCTCCACCACACCTGTTCTCCCTTGCCCTCCTTCCCTTTCTTTCTCCCTCTTTCCTCCTCTTCCATTCCTGCCTTCCCTCGCCTCTTACCCATCCTTCGCCCATCCTCCCGTCCATCCGAAACTCACCCCTTCCGCCATCCCCCTCTTCGTGCCCCATCAGTCTTCCTCCGAAACGGCCTGCCATATATCTCCCCATTGCAGCCCGTCCACCATAGCTCTCCTACCTCTCTCTCCTCTAACCCTTTGACCCCTATCCCCTCTCCCTGCCCCCTCTCCCCACCCCCTTCCGTCAAATGTCAGCTGAGGACTCCCCCCCACTCCACCCAACCCTTTTCTACTTCCCATTATCCCCTCCCTCCCCCTTCCCCCAAGCACCATCACCCTCACCTCTTCCCTACTCCCCCTCCCTCCCCCTATTCTCTCCTATCAGCTGTCAGCTGATGGCCTGGCAACGCGGGCGGGGTTGTGAATGGCGTTTATTAAATGCCGCCCTCCGCTCATTTAGGGGCGCGCGATCCCTGCTCCTGTTGTAGGGTATGGGCGGACGGGCGGCGGTGTCCAAAGGATGAAGGATTGACGCGAGCCAATAAGTGGGCCCGGGATGTCTGCTACTTATCCTACATTCCTGTTATTGAATCCTATATCCCCTTCCTCATAGTCGTTAAGTGCCGGTTGCGGTGCTCAGATATGCATTGAATCTGTTCCTTTTCGATGGATTTTGTCCATCCATCCCTCCGTTTCGCGCGGGTTTCGTCCACTGGACTGAGCTTGTAGTAAGTCGTCAATGCATTTTTTATGGAATGTATTAAGATGTGCCTTGAATTGTTAAAACTTGTATACATACCTACATCTATCTTTTTTTTATATTTTCATATATTTCGACTGAAACGTGGAGAGATGTAAAAGAAAATCAGCTGGAAGATAAATCTTTTCAGTTGACACTTGGGGGGATATCGAAGCATAGGACGATGCTTTTTACGGCAATAAGTAAAAAATACGAAACCCAAACGATATTCATTATCTTCTAGAGAAAACTAGACATCTGGAATTGTTCAAAAGTTGCAAAAGTCAAGGAGATGAGCATCGCGTCGTTTGTTTCGCCCTGGCACCTCCAGCGGGCGAGGCCATATGGTTCTCGTCGTCGAAGTGTAAGCAGCATGGATTATTGGTTTGGTTCTAACCTACAAGTAATCTATGGATTCTAGCGATATGTATAGGCAGTGTAACCGTGCTTTTACTCTCTCTCTCTCTCTCTCTCTCTCTCTCTCTCTCTCTCTCTCTCTCTCTCTCTCTCTCTCTCTCTCTCTCTCTCTCTCTCTCTCCCCCCTGCCATCACAATCCTAACCTTCTCCCGGACAGCCATTTCCCTCCAACCCTTCCTTTCCGCTTGCCTCAGCGCCCTCCCACCGGGGGAACTTCTGAACCCTTTCTCCCCACCACCTTCTCCGATACCCCGTCCTTACTCTTTCTCCTTTTCAGATGATTCCTCTTCCCCGCCTCCTACACCCAACACCTCTCCCCTCTCCCCACTCCATCCCCCTCCTGCCCACTACACCTTCCCCGCTTCTCTTACCCCCATACGCCTCTCCCCCCATTCTATCCGCGCCTCCTAATTTCTACACCCCCCCCGCTCCACCCTTTGCCTCTTACCCCTTAACCCCCTCCCCCACGACACCCTTGCATCTTACCTCTTGCACCCCTCCCCCACGCCACCCTTGCCTCTTACCCCTTATACCCCCCCCCCCTCACTGTCGGATACCCTCAGCGTTGTCCCCGAAATCCGTCAGTCTCCATCCAGATTATCGTGATGTCCCCTCGGCCTGACATCCCATTTTCCTAAGCTGACGTCGTCTGTGGCGGCCAGCGAGTGTTATTGATTTGCGGTTATTGTTATTTATGGTTTATGGTGCGTCCTGTGCGAGGCGAGGGCCCATTTTTATGTTTTAATGGCCCCATTTTTGCGATCAGCGCCTCGTTGGGGTGATGAGTGCTAGATGGAGGGGGGTTTGGGGGGTAATTGTACAGCTGCATAGTGCATAGATGAGTGATGAATCTATCTATCTGTTTGCCTATCAATGTATTTATATTATCTTTTCTATCTCCTCTCCTCCCCTCTTCTCTTCTCTCCCTCTCTCTACCATCCTTGTATATGTGTGTGTATATGTGTTTATAAATAATATACACATGTATAGGTATGTATATAAGTGTAGGCACACACACACACACACACACACACACACACACACACACACACACACACACACACACACACACACACACACACACACACACACACACACACACACACACACACAATTATATATATATATATATATATATATATATATATATATATATGTATGTATGTATGTATGTATCCCTTTCTCTTTCTCCGTTCCCCTTCCTCCGCTCCTTCTCCCCGCCGCCACCTCTGAACCTCGAAGCAGGGGACTGCGATTACCTGTGTTTCTCGTGTCTTTTATTCCCGCGCTTCCCCTCGTATAAGTCTCCAGTCCACTCATCCGTCATTTCCCCTTCGCCTTGCTTGTCTATCAATCTTAAGTGTTGCCGCTTTGTGCCCGCTTCCCCCTCCCTGGCATGGTCTCGCTCCCTGTCTCTCTCTCGAGCTTCTCTGGTCTGTAGTTTCTCCATCTGTCTCCTTTTCGGACCCATTTGTCGAGCAGTTAGTCTTATAATCTCCTCTCTCTCTTTCTCTTTCTGTCTCTGTCTCTCTCTCTCCTCTCTCTCCTTCTCTCTCTCTCTCTCTCTCTCTCTCTCTCTCTCTCTCTCTCTCTCTCTCTCTCTCTCTCTCTCTCTCTCTCTCTCTCTCTCTCTCTCTCTCTCTCTCTCTCTGTCTCTCTCAAGCTCCCTCGATGCTGATTCGTGGCGTTTCACCCTCGTGTTCAATTTATTCGGCGCCGGTGATTGATTCCCCCTTGTTCATTCTTGGCTTATTCGGTTTCCGGCCATC
>NC_091564.1:9256263-9263763 GCF_042767895.1 Penaeus vannamei | reverse complement strand
ATGCACATAATGATAATGATGATAAGTAGACAAAAATAAAACAGAAGATTTTGTCCATCTTTTTTCTCTCGCGTATCTTACAGCGAAATTATTAGCCAGCGTAATTGGCGCGGCAATAACGTCCCTTCGCCCTGTGTTCTTGGTAATGGCGGCCCCGATTTGGAGAATAGATTTCGAGCGATTACGTCCGAAAAATTCCGCTCCGGGCGATACTCCCGACGAGAGTGATTGAAGCCCCGGAGTTTATCTAACAACTCAAGAACGTTTAATCAACTTATGATAACGCCAATTACACACGGGGGACGAAGGGGTGGGGTTGGGAGGGGGGGGGTAATAGCCCGGCCATCGATTGCTGCAAGGTAATTGCCCCGGTGTCATTACGCCCCGGAGCAGCACAGTCACACGCCGCCAAATCTGCAACACACCGTTACCTCGGAGCATACAGTCGCCGAAAAAGAAATATTCTCCCCAAAGGCGCAGTATGAACGTTCATTAGCCCGGAGCATTTACTTGTGTAGACCTATGGCTGATAGCACCGTCAACGTGCCGTGCCCCACATTTTTTCTGTTTTAGCATGGATAAAGCTTTTTTCAGGGATTGCCATGAGACAACGAAAGCTTACACTAAAGGAGAAGTCTTGGCTTGGCTCAGCTCAAGTTCAGAGCTTGCCATTCACGTAGCACAAGGCATCGGTTCCTCGCCGAGGGCCATGTACAAGTTCAGAGAGGGCAGCACAAGCTCCCTCGCGACACCACTCCCAGGCGCAAAGTAGGGATCGGGGGAAGAAGCAAAGTCCTCGAGGGCATACAAGGTGTTGAAACGTGAGGTGCTGAACAAACCTGTCATGTCAGCTGCTGAAAATTAATCCCAGACCTTTAGGGCGTTACAAAATCGATTAGAGAAGGACTTAGGTCTATCCCATTACATCGCGCCGCTCAAAAAACCCTTGGTACAAAGACTAAAAATCACACTTATAAAGTAAAGGACTTAACCGTGATCCCACTGAAGTTGTGCGAAGGCCAAGGAGGGTGTCGCAGTATAGTGAAAAAAATCACTATTAAGACTATTTGATTTTTTTTTTTCAGTGCGGGGAAAAAACTGGGCCTCCACTTCCCATCGAAAGAAAAAATCAATAAAAAGTTTGAAATACCACCTGTCGGTTTTTAGGAGGTGCACGAGTCCTAATACATACTGGCGCTCCTGCACGACAGACCGAGCGCGTCCGAATGACTGTCAGACAACGATATCATTGTGTTAGTGACAATAGGGAACTCTTCTGCTCTCGACCCGAACGAGAACTGTTGTAAGAAAAATAAAGATATGGAATGGGCCATTATCATATTGTTGAATTAACAAATGTCATGTCTTTAAGAATAAGACAAGTGTTAGAAGTTGGAAGAGACATGTCTGAATATTAACTTGTGCATCAGTATTGAGACGTTTAATGTTTCTCAACTTTTGTTTCATTTTAACTCTGCAGCGTTTGTTGTGAGCATGTTTTTTTCGGTGACCGTATACACAGCTTAATAGAACGCGCTCGTCAGCTTACAACTTTTGACATGTGATTATTATTGTCACTCATTATTATTCTTATTATTATTATTGTGATTATTATTTTCAATATTGTTATTATTATTACTATTGTTTTAGTATTATTATTGTTATTATTATTGTTCTAATTGTTCTTCTTCTTATTGTTATTGTTCTTATTATCATTATCATTATTATTGTTATGGTTATTGTCATGATTATGGTGATACTGATCCTTACTGCTGTTTTGCGCTTGTTGCGTGGCACGTGGAAAGCCGAGGGAGCCAAACGAGTATGTTTTCGTGTATTTATTCATAATAGAATATCTAAGCTGTGCGAGCAGGCCATCTCTCGCGTGTATTCCCTCCTTGGGCGTAGGACCCAGGACGTGTGTGGCAGGCGAAGGACCTCCTTTCCGCGGCGCCCTTGGCTGTCGCGCCCTTGGAATCCTTTTGCGCATGAGTGTCGGCGGGGCGGCGTCTCCCCAGAGCCAAGTTGAGGACGTTCCGGGGGTCGGGTGGGGGCGGGGGTGGGGGCGAGAGGGGGTAGAAGGGGTGGGGGCGAGAGGGGGTAGAAGGGATGGGGGGAAGAGGTGAACGTCGCACGGTCAGGGGTCGTGTCTTGGGTCTCTTGTGTCTCGGCCGGGATCTAGTTATCCCGAACTTGGCTCCTTCGTGGATGGCTTTCGAAGAAGAAGCTGCTCCTCTTCTCGTCCCTCCCCTTTCCCCCTTGTTCTTTGCTCCTTCTCCTTTCTTCGTTTTATCCCTCCTTCGTCGTTCTTTCTTCTCTACTCTCTCCCCTACTATAACCCAGTCTCTCCTCTTTCTATTTGCTCTCCTTCTTATTCCCTTTCTTTTCTCCAACCTTCTCTTTCATTTCACTTCACTCTTTTCTTTCTCTCTTTCTCTCCCTCCCCGCGCGAGCCTTGACTCAACGGGCAATTTTGCCGTTATTCGCGAGCTCACCTCCCGAGCCTGACTGACGGCGGTGATTTTATTCGTAATTAATAACGTTATCAGCAGCCTGCTCATTACGTCGGCCGTAAAGGCTTCATATTTGGCCGATCACTTCTATCTGTCGTCGCCTTACCTCGGGGCCGCACGTCGGGGGCGGCGGCGGCGGCGGCGAAAGAGCGAGGGAAATGGCGTGGGATTCTTGGGCATTTCGTTGTGCGTTACGTGTGGGATGCGATGGACGCTAAGCCAGTTGGGTTTGGGTTTTCTCTCTCTCTCTCTCTCTATCATTTATACCTCTCTCCTCTCGTCTCATCTTTCATCCTTCCCTCTCTTTCTCCCTACTTCCCTCTTTCCCTCCCTCCCTCCCTCCCTACTTCCCTCTTCCCCTCCCTCCTTCCCTCCCTACTGCCCTTTTTCCCTCCCTCCCTCCCTCCCTACTTCCCTCTTTCTCTCTCTCCCTCCCTCTCGATTGGGAAGCGGATGGGCTCACGCGGACGTCTTGAAGGTCGGTTTGTCATCAGGCGTGGCGTCGCCGTGCGGAATATGGCAACGGCGAAGAAAAGAGCTCGAGTTGAGGTGTCGGGAGTTGGCAACCACTTTGGTGATCTAATTAGCTACGTCTGTAACCATTCCGGCGGCGAGTGTCACTGGGGGTGGGGGGCGGGGGCGGGGGCGGGGGAGACACAGTCGGGGGCCCGGAAAGAGAGACAGTTCGGCTCGGAGAGATTGGTCGGGTGAGAGGTAGTTCGGGTGAAAGGCATTTTGGGTGGGGAATATTTCGGGTGAGAGGCGGTTCGGGGAAGAGGGATAGGACGGTAAAGGGTGGAAGAGATGGGGATGTGTGGGAGGGTGATGAGTGAAGGGGCGAAGGGTGATGGCGGTGGTGTGGAAAGAGAGGGTCCGAGGAGAGTCTCGGGTTGGAAGAACTAGGAGAAAGACGGAGGATGGAGCTGTCCGTCCCGAAGCGTACTTTGTTCGGGGGGAACGCCAGGGAGGGAAAGAGGCGTTCGGGGAGGGGCGCAGGAGGGGGAACGGGACGAGAGGGAGCGAGCGTCTGAGAAGGAGTGGCCTTCCTGCGAGCGAAGGGCGAGCGCGGAGGGGTTTCCAGGAAGAGCAGGTAACTTGATAACTCCTGGGGTGTAGACTGGGCTTGCACCCTTGTTTATGGAATTCTTTGCAGGGAAAACAAATATTCCTTAATTCTCTGTCATCTCTTGTTTCTTCTCTATTCTCTTTAACCTCTTCTCTCAGATCTGGCTTCAGTGTCCTCAGTCCTCTTCTCACTCTTCTCCCCTCTCTCTTGCATGCGCACGCGCACACGAGCTAGCTCGCTCACTCATCTTATCCCTTAACGCACTTCTCATTTCATCTCATTATGTCTTATCTCATCTCACCTCACCGAATTTCTCTCTCTCTCTCTCTCTCTCTCTCTCTCTCTCTCTCTCTCTCTCTCTCTCTCTCTCTCTCTCTCTCTCTCTCTCTCTCTCTCTCTCTCTCTCTCTCTCTCTCTCTCCTCCCTCCCTCTCCCTCCCTCCCTCCCTCCCTCCCTCCCTCCCTCCCTTTACTTCCTTCCTTCCCTCCCTCCCTCCCTCCCTCCCTCCCTCCCTCCCTCCCTCCCTCCCTCCCTCCCTCCCTCCCTCCCTCCAACCTCCCTCCCCTCCTCTCCTCCCTTCCCCCCTTTTTTCTCTTCTTCCCTCCCTCCCTTCCTCCCTCCCACCTCAAGTCTTTCCAGGAACATAAAAATTCTTTTCAGGTGTAATCTTCAGACCCAGCATCTATTGCGCCAAAGAGTGACATCATCAGGGAATGTTTTCACACGATTTTCTTAAGACTCGGGTCCGGGGTACTTTTTTCGCTGATATATTATTGTATTTTTTCTCGAAATTTTGTAATCATGATATTAAATTTGATATTATTCGCTAAAATATTTAATGATAATGATGATGATAATGATTATTATGCTTCTAATGAAAATTGTAATGTTAGCAATAACAATAATAACGATATTGATGATGATAATAATGATGATGGCAATATATAATGGCATTAAAAAGTGAAGATGATGAGGATAAAAATGATGATGGTATCATCATCTTAACTTCTGCTTGTTGCCATTGTTGTTGTATTATTATTAGAGTTTCACTATATTAAGTTTGTGTTATTCCTGGCACGATTGCAGTATTACAATCCCAGAAACTATAACTACCACTACCTCACCATCATTACAACAGACAAGCCAAGACGAGCTCTAAAATAAGTCACGCCATCGCTGAAGAACAAGCACGCAAACAAACCGACAACCAAACAGTTAGAGGAAAGGCAACCGGCAGACGGAATGGATATAAACGAGTTACTTTTTGCCTTCACGGTTTCGCTCACACGCCGGGCTTAGAACGTCAGCGCAAGAGCAGCTTCCTTTTTAGAAATAATTGTTTGATGAAAATGCATTTGGTGATTGAGAGGAAGGGGCTCGTAATGCGCGGAAAGGCAGGGGATTTTGAACATTTTGAACCCTCTCTGGGATCCGAGAGAGGACGTCGAGGTAAGAGGACTGGTTTGCTGTATTTTTTTATTGTTTGTTTCATTGTGTGGCAAAAAAAGTGTATTTGGTGATTGAGAGGTACAGGAAGAGCCCCGTAATGCAAGGGAAGTGAAGGAGATAAAGGTTTGTCGCCTGTCTGGGGTGGGGTTGAGGGGGGTGGGGTGGGGGTGGAGTGTGGGTCCTTATCTTTTTTCAAAATCAAATTCAAGATCGGATTAATAAATGCGGCTTTAATAAGTACTTTCCCGCAGGAGGTTTCTGGGACGGACTTCGAGAGGGGGAGGGGGGGGCAGCCTCAACCAGCTCTCCACTCCAACTATTCCAACCCATTCCCTCTCCATCATTCCTGCTCCACCCACTCCCCTTCCCACCTTCCCCGAGTGGTGGAATGTGGAATGCAGAATGTGGGCAAAAGAGCGAGTGTGGTTTGGCAAGTTTTGCGAATGTGGTGGCAGAGGTGAGGGAAGGATGGGGTGGTCGGAGGGGATGGGTGGGGGAGGAGGGCGTGTGGGTGGAGAGGGAGTAGGGGGGAGGGGGAGGTCTGGAATGCTGGAGAAGACTTTCGGCTGGTTGGCAGCTCTCTGAATTATTGCTGTCATTATGATAGTGTGCAGTATTATTGGTAGGAGGAGTTGTAGTTATATGTTATAATTTGGCAATGGTATCGTTGAAAAATGATGAAAAAAGGTATTGTAAAAGTAGGCAATTTAGATTTGTTATTATTACCATCCTTTAATTTTCATATCACCATTTGCCGCCATCCTTTTAATCAACCATGGATATTGTTTATCCTGTATTCAAGGGCGACTGTAACTGCCCAATATATCTCACGTATGCATACACATAAACACATTTTAAGTAAAACGAAAGATATGTAATGTTCGTACGCGCGCGCGCGCGCGTGTGTGTGTGTGGCCAGTATCGCAAATCTCCCGCGTTTTCCCTACATCGAAAAATCACACATCAGTGAGGCGTTTTGGGTCACTCGAAATCGTCCCTGCTCTGGATAACGTGTCGTACGCACGCGAAAGCGGGGATAAGTGTGGATAGGCATTCACAGGTGAGGAATGCGGATGTCTGCTGGAACACCGAGGCCCCTTAACTGTCCTAGTACCTTATTCCTTTTCTTCTCTCTACCCCCCTCTCTTCTCTCTCTATCCCCCCTCTCTCCTCTCTCCCACCTGCCCATCCTGCCCATCTATTCCCTCTATTCGTCTCTCCCTCACGAAAGGGACCGTGCCACACCTGTTTATATATATATATATATATATATATATATATATATATATATATATATATATATATATATATATATATATATATATATATATATACCAGAGAATGCCATTATGCTGCTGTGCATTTATTACGCTGCATTATACATTAGGCGGAGGAGCTATTTATACACTCGTGTTCCGGCGCGTTGTTGTTGTGTAATGTGTTTGGATGGGGAGGCGAGTTAAGCAGGGAATTGTTGGGCGAGTAGAGCGGGACGGCGCTCGTGTGGGTAGGAAGGCTAGGGGGGTGAAACGGGGGGGGGGAGGAGGGAAGGGGAGGGTATACTGGGGTGCTATGGAGGCTGGGGGTGAAAACGGGGGAGGGGAGGGGTATACTGGGGTGCTATGGAGGCTGGGGGTGAAACGGGGGAGGGGAGGGGAATACTGGGGTGCTATGGAGGCTGGGGGTGAAACGGGGGAGGGGAGGGGTATACGGGGGTGCTATGGAGGCTGGGGGTGAAACGGGGGAGGGGAGGGGTATACTGGGGTGCTATAGAGGCTGGGGGTGAAACGGGGGAGGGGAGGGGTATACTGGGGTGCTATGGAGGCTGGGGGGTGAAACGGGGGAGGGGAGGGGTGTACTGGGGTGCTATGGAGGCTGGGGGTGAAACGGGGGAGGGGAGGGGTGTACTGGGTGCCCTATGGAGGTGCTATGGAGGCTGGGGGTGAAACGGGGGAGGGGAGGGGTATACTGGGGTGCTATGGAGGCTGGGGGTGAAACGGGGAGGGGAGGGGTATACTGGGGTGCTATGGAGGCTGGGGGTGAAACAGGGGGAACAGGACGGGGTGAATACTGGGATGCTATGGGGGTCCGGTAGTGTGCAGGGGGAGGGGATGGGGATTTATGGGGATGAAATAATAGTGTCCTCCAAGTGGGGTGTAGTGTAGTGTGGTTGTCGGGTGGGGGGGGAGAAAGGGGGAGCTGGGATTTCTGGGTGAGGAGTTCCTGATTATAGGAAATGGGGAGGAGGTGGAATGCTGAGTCCTCTTAAGTAGGATGCTGGGTGCAAGGTTAGTGTAGGTAGGAAAGGAAATTGGTGGAGAAGGATGAGGGATAACTGGGATATTCTTTCAGAATGCAGTGATATGCCCAAAGGAAGGAAGATGGGGAGGGGGGGAAAAAGATAATGAGTGGGAGGAGGTGGAAAAAGGAGGGGGGAGGAAGAAAATGAGTAGGAGGTGGGGAAAAAGAGGA
>NC_091564.1:9248763-9251263 GCF_042767895.1 Penaeus vannamei | reverse complement strand
AGGAGATAGGGGGTAGGGAGAGGGAAAGGAAGGAGATAGGGGGAAGGAGAGAAGGAGGAGGGGAAGGGAGATGGGAGGGAAGGAGGACGGGGGGGTAGGTGACGGGTTGGTAGGAAGGAGGCAAGGGAAAGAGAGGGAGGGATAGAAGGGGCAGATGGAAAGAAAGAGGGAGGGGAAAAAGGAGGGAGGGAAGGGTTGAAAAGGCAGGTCAAGCGGAGGAAGTGAGGGGTGGGAGTGGCAGGTGAAAGGACAAGGGAGGTTGGGAGGGTAAAGAAAAGGGTGAGGGGAAAAGGAGTGTGTGAAGGATGTGCAAGGAAAAGGGAGAAGGACAGAGAGTTAGGAAGAGAAGGGAAGGGAAGGGAGAAGATAACGGTGACGAGACGTAGAAACATACAGGGGAGAAAGTAAATGCAGGGAGAGGAAGAGGATAAGGGAATAGGGAGGGGAGGAGGGGGAGGAGAACACTCGGAATGGGATATTAGAGAAGAAAAAGCTGAGTATTGGAGAAAAAAACAAATAGGAGGAGGAGAGAAATAAGGAAGGAGGGAGAGAGATAAGGGATAGATAGATTAAGGAGACGCGGCATGAACGAGAAAGAGAGGAAAAAAGTGGATAAAGTGTAGGGAGGACGAATAAAAGGGTTTCGAAGGGTACGAGGGTCGAGGGAGAAAGAGCAAGAATAACGATAGTTACGGAAAGGAGGGAAAGGAAGAGAGGCAAAATTTAAAGTTACGAAGGGGACGACGAGGATGAAGAGAAAAGGAAGGAGGAGAGAGAGAGAGAGAGAGAGAGAGAGAGAGAGAGAGAGAGAGAGAGAGAGAGAGAGAGAGAGAGAGAGAGAGAGAGAGAGAGAGGGGAAGGGCAAAAGTTGAATTTAGAAAATAAGGAGAGGGGAGACGAGGGCATAAATGGAGAGAAGAGGCAAAAATGGAAAAAAATAATGGATAAAAAAATTGGAAATAAGGGAGACAGGGTGTGAAAAGGGAGGACACATAAGAGGAATGAAGCAGCAAATGAACGAATAAAAAAAATGGAAATTTGGAGGAGAAAGAAGCGGGAAACGGTAGACAAATCTCGACAGCTGAAGAGAGAGGGGGAGGAAAAGAGGAGGAAATGGAGTAGATAGGAGAGTGGGAGAGAGACAGAGAAGGAGGAGGAGGCTCGACTTGGCCTTCCTCCCCCTTCCCTCCCTCCCTCCCTCCCTCCCGCTCTTCCTGCTGGCTGCTCGTGGTAATTGTGATGGCAGCTGGAGAGGAAGGAGGAGGGAGGGAAGGAAGAAAAGGAAGAAGAGGAAGAAGAAAAAGAAAAAGAAGAGGAAGAGCACGAGTGAGAGGAAGGAGGAGAAGGAGAGGGAGAGGAAGATATAGAGGGGAAAGAAGAAGGAAGAGTTGAAGAGAATTAGAGAAATTAGGGATAAGGAACGGAGGGAATAAGGCTGGCATGGAAGAGGAGAAGAAGGAGAAGCGAGAAAGCGAAAGGAAGAAAAGGGAAGGAGGCAGAGAACGAAGAAGGGGACTTGGATGAGTTAGAGGGCGAGGGGGGGGGGACCCAATAAGACCGGAGCATCTGCAGCGCCTCTGCACTTTGTACACGGGATATTTGGGGCGGAATTGGTCCCTCTGCCTCTGGTGCCAAGTGGGCCCAAAATTACGCTTTTTGTTTTGCCTTTTTTGTTTGAGGGGGAGGTGGTGTTTGTTGTATGTTTATAAGAAATGTATTGTAATAGTTTTTTTTTAAGATGATTTGTTGAATATTTCTTTTTGATTTTGCTTCTTCATCTGATTTTCTTCTTCTCTTTTCTTCTATTTTCTTTTCTTCTCTAGTTCGCACTAAAACAATTTCCGTATCTGTGCAACACAGGATGCAAAATGGCCGATAGAGAGAAAAATAAGCAATCTGGCAGGACAAACGAATAAGCAGACAGATCATATGTATTGTTTTTTGTCCTCTCTCACTTTCCTTTTTCTCGGCATATTAAAAAAAATGCGGAAATCCCATTAGGCAACTCACCTAATCACGTGATTCGCCTTATCGACGGCGAGATCTTCATGGCCCGGATGTTCAGCGAGAAATTAAAGTGGAAATTGAATTTGCTGTTAACTCTCTCGGTCATTTACACGGGCACTATTTAACTCAATCCTGAATTATATTGATATATGAAATATATCCACGTATCACTCACTCACTCTCATTCACTCACTCACTCTCATTCACTCACTCACTCTCATTCACTCACTCACTCACTCACTCACTCACTCACTCACTCACTCACTCACTCACTCACTCACTCACTCTCTCTCTCACTCACTCTCTCTCTCTCTCACTCTCTCTCACTCTCTCTCTCTCTCTCTCTCTCTCTCTCTCTCTCTCTCTCTCTCTCTCTCTCATCTCTCTCTCTCTCTCTCTCTCCTCTCTCTCTCTCTCTCTCTCTCTTCTCCTCTCTCTCAAACACACACACACACACACACACACACACACACACACACACACACACACACAC
>NC_091564.1:9231263-9233763 GCF_042767895.1 Penaeus vannamei | reverse complement strand
TTTGCTATTATTACGCTTTCGATGATCATCAGGAGAGCGAGAAGCAAAAGAAGAGGAGATTGATTTTCCCCTGAGATAGCGTTCCGCATTTATTCCTTCGCGATTTCGCTTCTTCCTTTCATTCGCTCTGTCTCTACGGCCGTTGAGAGAGGGGCGTCGCAGCGATTACATATTTCGCGAGGGGAGGGAGAGGCCAGTCCGCAGTGACGTGCTTCATTACGCAGTCTTCCGCACAAAGGAAAGCCCATGCGTGTTCCTTTCGCGGCGTTCGGGCGGGTGTCTTTAATCTCAAGAGGGATCGAGCGAGAGATTTCCTTCTGTCTCGCACGCTTTGTCTTCGTGCTCTTATTCTTGCTCTTACTTTTACTCTTTTTTTTTGTTTCTGATTTGTCTTTAGGTTTGTGTTTTTTTTTTATTGAAGTGCGCATTCTCTGTTCTTCTGTTTGTGGGTTGGTCTCTCTCTCTGTCTGTCTGTCTGTCTCTCTCTCTCTGTATATATCTCTCTCTGCATGTCTCTCTCTCTCTGTATGTCTCTCTCTCTCTGTATGCGTATCTCTCTCTCTCTATGCGTATCTCTCTCTCTGTATGTCTCTCTCGCTCTGTATGTCTCTCTCTCTCTCTCTCTCTCTCTCTCTCTCTCTCTCTCTCTCTCTCTCTCTCTCTCTCTCTCTCTCTCTCTCTCTCTCTCTCTCTCTCTCTCTCTCTCTCTCCCTCCCTCTCTCTCTCTCTCTCTCTCTCTCTCTCTCTCTCTCTCTCTCTCTCTCTCTCTCTCTCTCTCTCTCTCTCTCTCTCTCTCTCTCTCTCTCTCTCTCTCTCTCTCCCTCTCTCTCTCCCTCTCTTTCTCTCTTTCTCTCTTTCTCTCTTTCTCTCTTTCTTTCTCTCTCTCTCTCTCTCTCTCTCTCTCTCTCTCTCTCTCTCTCTCTCTCTCTCTCTCTCTCCCTTTCTCTCCCTCGCTCCCTCTCCCACTTTCCCTCTCTCCCTCTCCCTCTCTCCCTTCTTCCCTCCCTCCCTCCCTCCCTCCCTCCCTCCCTCTCTCTCTCTCTCTCTCTCTCTCTCTCTCTCTCTCTCTCTCTCTCTCTCTCTCTCTCTCTCCTCTCCCTCTCCCTCTCCCTCTCCCTCTCTCTCTCTCTCTCTCTCTCTCTCTCTCTCTCTCTCCCCTCTCCCCTTCCTCCCCTCCCTCCCTCCCTCCTTTCCTCCCTCCCTCCCTCCCTCTATCCCTCTCTTTCTCTCTCTTTCCCTCCCTCCCTCTTTCCCTCCCTTTCCCTCCCCCTCTCCCTCTCCCTCTCCCTCTCTCTCTTCTTTCTTCCCTCCCTTCCTTCCCTTCTTCCTTCCTTGCCTCCCTCTCATTCCCTCCCTCCTTCCCCCCATTCACTTCCACTTTCTTTATATTAATATTCCTTGCTTTCCTCAACCGAAGTCCCACTTGAAGTGTGTATTTGGTCTACAGCTTTATCTGTGTGCTTCCTCGGTGTGTTCAGTTATGGAGAGCGTTGTACGCAAGAAGGCAAGCAGAAAAGCAGGCAGAGACAGGGATGAAGTCAAGACGGCGGATAAATTGGTAGGCAGACAGGCCAGTTAGAGATGAAGTGGGAGCAAGAGAAGGGACAGGAGCAGGGGCAGTGGTAGGGAAGGCAGAGAGAGGGGTAGAGACAAGGGCAGGGGCAGGGGTAGGGAAGGAAGGGAGAGGGTTAGAGACAGATGACGGCCCGCCCGAATGGAGACCGTTCGAGAGCTCTCCGGAGCCGAGGGACCTCCGTCGGAGCTAATGGCCGTCGCGGGAGCAGTAGTCAGCCATGTGAAAATCTACTCCGAGTCTTCACCGCCAGCGCCGCCGCGCCTCGCCGCCGGCCCTCGATTTTATTGTCCTCTCTCCTTGTATGTGGGGGACGATCTGTTTTCGGAAGTCGTCGCCGTTTTTTCCTCTCCGTCGGGGGTGGGCTCGGGACATATTTTCGAGGGCGGGCCGTAAAATTTGCCGTCGGGAGATTTTGTTGGCTCGGCTCAATTCTTATAATGTGGCTCATCCGGTGCGGTGCGGTGAGGTACGGGGGGCGCTGGCTTGGCTTGACGGGGACGCCGGGAAGGTTCCCTGGCTGGCTGACTTCGCTGGTGTCTGGAAAAGTTCTTTGACTGTCTAGGAAGGGACCTCGTAATGGCCGTCTCGTCCCTCTTGTCTTTGTAGTTGGGATGTATGCTCTGTATAATGTATGCGGTATGTTGCACTGTAAAAATAGTGTTTTTTTTCCTTTAAAAGAAAATCTTTCAGGCTCTTTAGGATCTAGAGGAGACGCAACCCATTGTATATTTTCACTGATTAGGCTATGTAAGATAATGATGATAATGATTGGATGAAGCAGAACCCGGTTTGGTCTGTGCCGTGACTTCGGTCCCTTGTTTTGACGTTTCTTCGGGCAAATTGGCCGCGTCGCTGGGTAAGCAAGGCGACTTAGTTGTGTCAATCTCACGGCCTGTTCGCGCACTTTACCTGCAGATGTGTTCG
>NC_091564.1:9196263-9201263 GCF_042767895.1 Penaeus vannamei | reverse complement strand
GAGGGGGGATAGAGGGGTTGTTGGGGTAGTGATTGAATTACAAGGCTCGGAGCTTACAGTACGTGAAGTGAAGATTCACCTTTGATCTGCCACACACACGAACACACACGCGTACATACATACATACATACATACATGCATACATGTATACATGTATATATATATATATATATATATATATATATATATATATATATATATATATATATATATATATATATATATATATATATATAAACGTATAGACTTCTTTTCTTTTCCACTTTCTAATCCTTTTTCGATTTTTTTGTTCTTTATTTTTCATTTTTATTTTTATTTTTAATTTTTCTCATACTTTCTTTATCCTTTTTCCCGAACTTTCCGTACTCTCGTGGGTCAGGAAAATAAACTATTTACGTACTTATATTTCTCTTATAGTCTCTCCTTGATATTTCTCTGTTCTTTTTTATCTTTTTTGCTTTATTTTTTTCCTTTAGTTTATATTACTTTATTTATCAATGTTGTTTTACTCTTCCCTTTTCTTTTCCTTCTTCTTTTCTCTTTTCTAAACCAAACAATCTGTCAGGAAAAAGTACACTTGTTTACCTACTTGTTATTTTTTCCTTCTCCTTCTTTCGTAGCAGCGGCGATGTGACACTAGGTAATCGTTGTCTCGGCAAATGCCCGCGAGGCAAACACGCAATTAACTCGTATTTATAACTCCGAAATGGGACTCGGCCGGCGCGGGGCTCGAGGCAGGGGGGGAGGGGGCTGGGGCTTGGGGGGAGGGGAGGTCTTGAGAGGCGTCTTCGGGGGTTGGCAGTTTTGGTTTTTTTTTTTTTCTTTCTTTTGTATGTGTTTTGTTCTTGTTTTGAGCTGTTTATTCTTGTGTTTGATGTGGTTGCAGGAGGGATGTACGCGCACGCATGTGTAGGCACACGCATGTGCGCACGTACAGATACGCACACTCAGATACACGCACACGCGCACGCACGCACGTGTGTGTGTGTGTGTGTGTGTGTGTGTGTGTGTGTGTGTGTGTATGTGTGTGTGAGTGTGTGTGTATGTGTGTGTGTATGCGTGTGTGTGTGTGTGTGTGTGTGTGTGTGTGTGTGTGTGTGTGTGTGTGTGTGTGTTTGTGTGTTTGTGTGCGTGTGTGTGCACACCTGTGTCTGTATTCTTCCCACTCTCATCACCGCCCTCCTCCTCCTCCACTTCCTCCAGCGTCTGCATCGCCATCTCCCGGCCGCCATTATCACAGCCAAGGAAGAAGAGTTTTAAACCGGAAGGGATGACTCTGCTCACCTTACGTCTCTCTCCTTCCTTCCTTCCTTCCACCCTTCTTCCTTAAAAAAGAAGTAAAAAGATAAAATGAAATTAACGTAGTCCCCGCCATTGTATCGCCGACGAAATGTATGGCCTATATACATTTTATTTTATTTTGGGAATATTTATATGTGCAGTTATGTTTGGAATTTAAGCGGCGGTTACACTGGTTGATGATCCGAACCAAAAAAAGGAAAAAAATGCAATACATCCGTGATACATTTTTTCGAAACTGAAATTAACTTATTTGTTGTGTTAATTAGTAGTAGATACAACATGAAGCCGGATTTTTTCCAGCATAGTTATTTTGTTTTCCGCGTTTCTGCGTGTACATGTTGCCTTTGTGTGCGGTTGATGGCGTCCGTTTGCCCGTCCGTTTGCCCGTCCGTGTGGCCAGCGTTCGGTCCTGGGCCCCGGAGCCTGCAGTGGTCACCCGAATGGCTCATCACCACGAGTCTCCCTCCTCGCGTGACGGGAGGTGATCGGTGGGCCTGGATCCGCTCCCGGACTCGCCCCCTCGCCGGCCCGACGAAGGGATCTTGCTGTCTCCTTCTTCAGATGCGAGGGGAAACGACATCATTAATTCCTCGAGTGACGTGAATTTACAGACACGGGCGAAGGGGGAGACACACGAGGGGAAAAAAGGGGAAGAGAGAATCATTTTGGGCTCTGAGCGAGAGGGAAATTGATCAAGGGCAGTTTGTATGGTCGTCTAAAAAGCAAGGAAGGTTTGAAGGACGCGTGCATGGCGGACAGATACGGACTGGACTAAGCTCACGAATAGAAGCTGTCGATATGACAACGGAGGCAAGTTGTTATATCTATTTAGCAAGATGTTGTATTTATTTATTCGTTTGTTTATATTTATGTATGTATTGTTGATTGTGCGAGCGGTATGCGTTGCGTAATCCGAATGATTAAACTTTTTCGTCGTCGGCCAGATATTTCCGTGTCCCAGTTTTCGAAGTGGCTGGTGATGATTACTGGTTGATCGTGTGAGCTTCATTATAGGCGCCGGTTTTGTCTTTGATATCATTAGTGATGCCGAGGAACTCTTACTAATGAGACAAGTTGGACTGGCGGATTGAGCTCTCGACGTGACAGCTCTCCAGGCCAGGAATCTCGGCGGGAGAAACTTGGCGTCTCGCTTTCCTTGGCTGGCAATCCGGGGCTTCGGGCCGCTCGCTCATGCCGCTCGAGTGCTCGCTCGGACGCGCATGCGCACATCTGGAAACACGTTCACGCACACAAGCATGCACATACACAAATTCATATAAACACGTAGAGACACTCACATGCATGCACAAAACTCACACACGCACACACACAAACTCTCTTTCTCTCACGCACATACACACACGCGCGCGCGTGCGTTGCACATGCACATGTACACACAATACTAACAGAAATTTATCAATCATATTAACTGTTTCTTCCGCTTATGAATGGATTGACCGCTATGTCTATATATTTCTCATTTGTTCTAGGGAAATAGGCAATCCTTTACTTCGAATTTATGGAAATTGGGATGAATTTCAAATTACTGATTTTGAATGGAGTGGAAATTAGCCTACATTTCACGCTGGGAAGGGAGGGCGTTGCCAGCGCACGCACGCACGCGCTAGCAATCGTGAATAGATAGATAGAAAAAAGGTGCAAGAGGAAAGGATGAGAGAGAGAGAGAGAGAGAGAGAGAGAGAGAGAGAGAGAGAGAGAGAGAGAGAGAGAGAGAGAGAGAGAGAGAGAGAGAGAGAGAGAGAGATACCAAGACAGTAAAACCATCTTGTGCCTAAACGTAAAAGGGATGTGTAACTCACCAGCGAATGTGAGTTTACAAAGTTTTTTTTTTCTTCCGCACTTAGCACAGTCTTGTAGAGAGTGATGAAGTACAGCTGTCTTCTCTCTCCTCCCTCCTCGCCCCTCCCCCTCCCCCTCCTCGACCTCCCCCTTCGCCTTCCTCGACCTCCCCTCTTCCCTCTCGCCCCACTCCCTCCCTCTTCGTCCTCCCACCTCCCTTCCTCCTCCCTCCTCGACCTTCTCCTCCCCCCTCCTCCCTCCTTCTTCCTCGACCTCCCCTCTTTCCCTTCCTCGATCCACTCGCCCCTCTCACTCCTCGGCCTCCCCCTCCTCCTCCCCCTCCTCGACCCTTCCCCCCTCCCCTCCTCGCCTCCCTTCCCCTCCTCCCCCACTCGCCTCCCTCACCTTCCTAGCTCTCCTCCCACTCCTCGACCTCCCCCTCCCCCCTCCCCTCCTCGACCCATCCCCCTCCCCTCCTAGCCCACTCGCCCCTCCCTTTCCTAACTCCCCTCCCCCTCCCCGACTTCCCCCCTGCCCCCTTCTCGGCGGTTTGGCAGCAGGGTTCTCCATACGCGAAATGGGAAAGAAGTCATGTAATGCAAACAGACTTCAGTGCGATCTTTGTATCTCACGGCTTGTGTGGGTGGGGAGGGAGGAAGAGAAAAGGGAGGGGGGGAGGGAGTAAAAGGGGAAGGCGAGAGAGAATATGAGAGAGGGGATGGAGTTTAAGAGAGAGAGGAAGAAAGAAGAAGGAAGCAGGAGAGGGAGAGGGAGAGGAAGCTGGATGGAATGAATGGAGGAAGGAGAAGGTGGAGTAGGAATAGTAGGAGTAGTAATAGGAGTATGAGGCAGAGTGTGAAAGAGAGAGAGAGAGAGAGAGAGAGAGAGAGAGAGAGAGAGAGAGAGAGAGAGAAAGAGATGGAGAGAGAGAGAGAGAGAGAGAGAGAGAGAGAGAGAGAGAGAGAGAAAGAGAGAGAGGGGGAGAGAGAGAGAGAGAGAGAGAGAGAGAGAGAGAGAGAGAGAGAGAGAGACCAGACAGACACAATTAGATTTACATCGTAGGGGCGGCGCATCTGTCTAACATGAAGGCGCGAATTCCTCCCTCGTGGTCTAAGTTGCGCAATAGAATTGTTTATAGATTTATGGCCGGAATGCCAACTCTGTGCATTTATTAGACATTGATTGTTAACGCTTGTATATACGGGGCGGATCGCGGGCCCAGCTGTGTTTTCCCAGTGCAGTTTCAACACGGGGATTGTTGTCGTTTCCGGGAGGTATTATGCTTTCTCGCTCTCTCTCCCTTTCTCTCTCTTTCTCTCTCTTTCTTTCCCATTCTCTTTTTATCTCTCTCTTTCTCTTTTTATCTCTCTCTTTCTCTTTCTCTCTCTCTCCCTACTCTCTCTCTCTCTCTCTCTCTCTCTCCTCTCTCTCTCTCTCTCTCTCTCTCTCTCTCTCTCTCTCTCTCTCTCTCTCTCTCTCTCTTTCTCTCCCCTCTATCTTCCTCCTCCTTCCCTCCCTCCCTCCCTCCCTCCCTCTCTCCTTTTCCCCTCCTTCCTTTCTCTCCTCTCTTCTCTCCTTTCTCTCCCTGATTCCCTCTCCCTCACGCCCCCTCATCCCCTGCCTTCTTCCCCTTCTCCCTTTCTCCCTTCACTTCCATCTTTCCTCGAATATATCGGAGTGAGTTCGAGCCATCAATCCTAAAGCGGAATCATCGAAAAAGGAAAAGGCGAAGAGGCCACGACCGCGTTCGACTCGTGGGTGTTGACAGCTACGGGACTGACTCCTATTACGCCGCTCCTCTCCCCTTCCCCTTCTCTCCCCTTCCCCCTCCACCCTCTCTCCCCTTTCCCCCACACTATCTTCTTCCACTTTACCCCCTCTATCCTCCCCGCGTTGGG
>NC_091564.1:9190898-9195763 GCF_042767895.1 Penaeus vannamei | reverse complement strand
TCCCTGTCCCTCTGCTTTTCCTCGTCTCTCCCCCTCTCTCTTCCCCTCTCTTCCCCTTCCCCCACCCCTTTCCCCTCTTCTTCTTTCTCCTCCCCTCTCCTTCCCTACCCCGCTTTCCCTCCCGAGTGAAAACACCCTCAGCATTTTCCTCACATTGTAAAGCGGTCGCGACGTATGAAAGGCTGTGGCATGTTCGTTTAGGGCGGTGAAGGAGAGGCTGCCGAGCCAACTCAGCTGTGTTTTTGTGTACCTGTTTACCCCTGGCTTGGTGAGAGGCTGGATGGCGGCGGCGGCGGCAGCGGCAGGGGCGTACGGGGATACACCTCGGCGCCGCGGTGTGCTGCTCTTGGCTGGTGGTGCCTCCTCCTCCCTCTCCGTTTGCCTGCCTTAATTTTCCTCGTATTTGGCTGCTCGTGTCCTGCCGTTTTACTTACTCATTGGGTTGCTCCTCGTTTTGCGCTGCTGGGAAGTCGTGGCTAACTCCATCTATTCCATCTGTAACTTCTCCTCCTCCTCCTTTTTTCTTTTCTCCTCCTCTTCCTCTTCCTCCACATCCCCCACCCCTTCCTCCTCCTTCTCCCCCCCTGCACCTCCATCTCCCCTCACCTTCCCTCTCCTACCCCCTCCCCTCCCCTCCCCTTCCCTTTAATGGGGAAACAATGAGGGAGCAAAAGGGGAGTGGAAGATGTGTCACCTTTTCCTTTGTGTATTATTCATTATTGTAAAAATAACAAAACGCAAAATTCCATAGATAACAATGATAACTCGATCTGGGATGATGACAGAGTATTTGAAATTAAAGAGTGATGATGGTAGCAAATACCAACAGTAAAATAAAAAAAGGGAGCGGCAAATGGAGATGATATCGAATAATATGAAATAGATAGTGACGAGAACGAGCAACAAGGGAGATAAGAATATCGGTATGATAATGAGAGCGATTAAATTAATGCTAATGTCATAATAATGATAGTTTTCATTTTTTTTACACACGAGAAGAATTCCCTTTTGTTTTGAAGATGACGGACGGTAACGACTATGCACTTTCCGCGTGAAGAACTTTTTTTTAAAGGTCGTTACGGCTTTTAGGGACGGATGTAAATGATTTTTTAAGGTCGTTACGGCTCTTTGGGACGGATGTAAATGATTTTTTAAGGTCGTTACGGCTCTTTGGGACGGATGTAAATGATTTTTTAAGGTCGTTACGGCTTTTTAGGGACGGATGTAAATGATTTTTTAAGGTCGTTACGGCTCTTTGGGACGGTTGTAAATGATTTTTTAAGGTCGTTACGGCTCTTTGGGACGGTTGTAAATGATTTTTTAAGGTCGTTACGGCTTTTTAGGGACGGATGTAAATGATTTTTTAAGGTCGTTACGGCTCTTTGGGACGGTTGTAAATGATTTTTTAAGGTCGTTACGGCTCTTTGGGACGGATGTAAATGATTTTTTAAGGTCGTTACGGCTCTTTGGGACGGTTGTAAATGATTTTTTAAGGTCGTTATTTTGGGAAGTTGTAATGATTTTTTGGTCGTTCGGCTCTTTTTGGGCGGTTTAAGATTTTTTAAGGCGTTCGGCTCGGGACGGATTAAATGATTTTTTGGTCGTTACGGCCTTTTGGGTAAATGATTTTTTTTAAAAAGGCGTTACGGCTTTTTTTGGGGCGGATGTAAATGATTTTTAAAAAGGCGTTAGGCTCGGGGGGGTGTAAAATTTTTTTTAAAGGCTTATTTTTTTTTGGGCGGATGTAAATATTTTTTGGTCGTTCGGCTCTTTGGGACTTGTAAAAGATTTTTTTGGTCGTTGTCTTTAGGGTTAAAAAATTTTGGTCGGGCTTTTTGGGACGGTTAAAGATTTTTAAGGTTTGCTCTTGGGACGGTTGTAAATGATTTTTTTTAAATTTACGGTTTTTTGGGCGGATGTAAATGATTTTTAAGGTCGTTGGCTCTTTTTGGGCGGGGTTTAAATGATTTTTTAAGGTCTTTTTTTAGGGACGGATGTAAATGATTTTTTGGTGTTCGCTTTGGGACTTTAAAAAATTTTTTTGATTTTTAGGGACGGATGTAAATGATTTTTAAGGTCGATTTTTTGGGGGGGAAAAAAATTTTGGTCGTTAAACCCCCTTTTGGGGCGGATGTAAATGATTTTTAAGGTCTTACCCCGGTCTTTGGGCGGTTTAAATGATTTTTTTCGTTAGCTTTTTAGGGCGGATGTAAAAAATTTTTTAAGGTGTTCGGTTTTGGGACGGGGTTTAAATGATTTTTGGGGGTTAGGCTCTTTGGGCGGATGTAAATGATTTTTAATCGTTAGGTCTTTGGGGGTTTAAAGATTTTTTGGGTTTTTTTAGGGAGGGGGTAAATGATTTTTTGGTCGTTACGGCTTTTTGGGCGGTTTAAATGATTTTTTTTTTAAAGGCGTTTGGGGTTTTGGGCGGATTAATGTTTTTTAAAAGGCGTTACGGCTTTTGGGCGGATGTAAAAAATTTTTAAGGCGTTTTGGCCTTTTGGGGGGATGTAAATGATTTTTTTTAGACGGGGATTAAATGATTTTTAATGTTACGGTCTTTGGGAGGTTGAAAGATTTTTTAATCGTTACCTTTTTTTGGGGCGGATGTAAATGATTTTTTGGTGTTTTGGGGCTTTGGGCTTGTAAAAATTTTTAAGGTCGTTAGGCTCTTTTGTAAATGATTTTTTAAGGTCGTTGGCTCTTTGGGACGGTTGTAAAAAATTTTTTTAAAGGCGTTACGGTCTTTGGGCGGTTTAAAGATTTTTAAACGTTACGGCTCTTTTTGGGCGGTTTAATGATTTTTTTTTAATCGTTACGGCTTTTTAGGGATTTTAAAAGATTTTTAAGGCTTAGGCCTTTGGGCGGTTTTAAAAAATTTTTAAGGGTTTGGTCTTTGGGGGATTAAATGATTTTTAAGTGTTTGGGGCTTTGGGAGGGTGAAATATTTTTTTCTTCGGCTTTTTTGGGACGGATGTAAATGTTTTTGGTCGTTAGGGGCTTTGGGACGGTTGTAAATGATTTTAAGGCGTTAGGGGCTTTGGGACGGTTGTTTTTTTTAAGGTCCGGTTTTTTTTGGGAGGGGTTGGGTTTTTTAAGGCGTTCGGCTTTTGGGGGGCGGATGAAAGATTTTTTGGTCGTTACGGCTCTTTGGGACGGATGTAAATGTTTTTTTTAATTTTTTCCTTTTTTAGGAGGGGTTAATTTTTTTTGGTTTATTTTGGGGGACTTTAAAAGATTTTTTGGGCGAGGTCTTTGGGACTTTAAATATTTTTAAGGGGTTTGGCTTTTGGACGGGGTAAAATTTTTAAGGCTTAGCTTTTTTGGGGGTTGAAATATTTTTAAGGTCTTCGGTTTTTGGGCGATTAAAGATTTTTTCGTTCCTTTTGGGGGGTTTTAAAAATTTTTTTTAAGGTTTCGGCTTTTTTGGGGGGTTTTTAAAAGTTTTTTTTAAGGGTTGGCTCTTTGGGAGGGTTTTAAAAATTTTTTTTTAAGGTCGTTACGGTTTTGGGGGGCGGATGTAAATGTTTTTTTAAGGCGTTATTTTGGGACGGTTTAAATGTTTTTTTTAAGGCGAGGCTCTTTGGGACGGTTGTAAATGTTTTTTTAAGGGCGGCTCTTTGGGCTTGTAAATGATTTTTAAAAAATGGGTTTTTGGACGGGTGTAAATGATTTTAAGGTCGTTTTTTGGGACGTTGTAAATGATTTTTGGTCGTTAGGGGTCTTTGGGACGGTGAAAAATTTTTTTTGGTTTTTTCGGTTTTTTTGGGACGGATTAATTTTTTTTTAAGGCGTTACGGCTCTTTGGGACGGGAAATTTTTTTTAAGGTCGTTACGGCTTTTGGGCGGTTTAAAGTTTTTTAAGGCGTTACGGTTTTTGGGACGGTTTAAATTTTTTTTAAGGCGTTTCGGCTTTTTGGGACGGATTAAAGTTTTTTTTAAGGCGTTCCCTTTTTTTGGGACGGTTAAATGTTTTTTAAGGCTTCGGCTCTTTGGGGGGTTTAAATGTTTTTGGGCGACGGTTTTGGGGGATGTAATGATTTTTAAGGTCTTGGTTTTTTTTGGCCGTTAATATTTTTTGGTGTTCGTTTTGGGGGTTTAAATATTTTTGGTGTTTCTTTTGGGGGGTTTAAAATTTTTTTTGGTTTAATTTTTGGGGGGGGGTTTTAAATGTTTTTTAAGTTTAGGGGTTTTTGGAGGGGTTAAAAAAAGATTTTTAATTTTTGGCTTTTGGGGGTTAAAATGATTTTTTTTGGGTTTTGGGGGGGTTTTTTTTTTTTAAAATTTGCTTTTTGGGAGGGTTTAAAAAAATTTTTTTTAAATTTACGGGTTTTGGGCGATTTGTTTTTTAAAAATTTACCCGGGACTTTTTAAAGAAAGTTTTATTTTTTGGGGGGAAAAAAAAAAAGTGGTGAGTAAACAAACAGGTGATCGCGTCCTTTGAGTGTCATTAGGAAGAAAGAATGGGGGGGAGGGAGGGAGGAGGGAGGGGGAAGGAAAGGGAGAGAGGGAGTAAGGAGTAGGGGAGGGGGATAGAGAGATTGAGGAAGGGAAAGAGACAGAGTAGGGGGGAGCGGTGGAATAGGGAGGAAGGGAAAGGACAATGTATACAGGGTGAAAGAGAGAGAAGCAAGGGAATTAAAAGGGTTAGGGAATGGGAAAGGGAGAAGGAGAGGAGGGAAACAAAGAAGACAAACAAGCGAAATAGTTAAAAATCCCATTTGTCAATTATTATTCTCGCGTAATGCATAAAATCCACCTGCAAATGACCGTAAGATCCTTTAATAACACGCAAGATCCCCGCATCACTGGTGGAGAGATTCCCCCCTCCCCCCATCCTCCTCTTCCTCCTTCCTTCCGTCCTT
>NC_091564.1:9183398-9185898 GCF_042767895.1 Penaeus vannamei | reverse complement strand
GTATTTATTGCGCGTTTTTTTTTTTTTTTTTTTTTTTTTTGTATGTGCGAGAGGAGCAGAATGAGGAAAGGGGTGAGGGAAAAATTGACATTAAAGATAGAAAGAAAAGAAATATGTTCTTGCACTCGCTGGCCTTCCCTCTGTACGCATTTGGTGATGATTACAACAGCGAGAGAGGGAAGTTGCAGCGCCGATCTCCTTCACTTGTGTATTATCCGGAAGCTGCAAATGCAATTACGTTTTCCATTAGGGTAATAAAATATTTTTTTTTTCCTGCCTTCGGGGCCGAAGTTATGTTTTTTTTCCAGCCCCCCCCCCCCTCTCTCTCTCTCTCATTTGATCTCTCTCTCTCTCTCTCTCGTTCTTACTTTGTCTCTCTCTCGCTCTCTCTCTTTTTCTCTCTCATTTGATTTCTCTCTCTCTCTCTCTCTCTCTCTCGCTCTTACTTGTTCTCTCTCTCGCTCTTACTTGTTTTCTCTCTCGCTCTTACTTGTTCTCTCTCTCGCTCTTACTTGTTCTCTCTCTCGCTCTCTCTCTTTCTCTTTCTCACTTGCTCTCTCGCTCACTTGTTTCTCTCTCTTACTTACTTCTTACTTTCTCTCGCTCTCTCTCCTCTCTCGCTCTCTCTCTCTCCTCTCTCTCTCTCTCTCTCTCTCTCTCTCTCTCTCTCTCTCTCTCTCTCTCTCTCTCTCCCTTCTTCCTTCCCTTTCTGTCTCCCTGCCTCCCTCTCCTTTTCCTCCTCCCACCTCTCCCTCTCCTTTTCCCTCTCCCCTCCCTCCTCTCCTTTTTCCCCCTCCTTCCTCCCTCCCTCTCTTTCTCCACCTCCACCCTTATCCCCCCCCTCCCTCTCCCTACCCCTCTTCCTCCCTCCCTATCCCTCTCCCTCTCCCTTTTCTGGTCTAGAAACCGCACACAGAAATTAGAGAGACTAATTGCACTTCCGTTTTCTTCTGGAGATTTATTCCGATGTCGTTTTCTTTATCTGATTTTGGATTTTGTCTCTCCCTTTTTTTTATTGATTTTTCGTCCTTTCCATTGGCTGGTGCCTTTTTTTCTCTCTTGCCTTTCTCTGTTTCAGGATTTCTTCATTCTCTCTCTCTCTCTCTCTCTCTCTCTCTCTCTCCATCTCTCTCTCTCTCTCTCTCTCTCTCTCTCTCTCTCTCTCTGCCTTTCGTCTCTCTCGCACCATCTCGTCATAGCTAGACTTACCTTCATTGAATACTCTCTACTTCCTTTATTTCCCTTTGTTTTGTCCATTCGTTTCGCGTTTTTCTTAGTTCCTGTTTCTCCTCCGCGAGTGCGCTTGGGAGTCAGACAGCCGCTGGCAATGGAATAAGAGCAGGCGAGGGAGAAAGAAAGAGATAGACAGGCAGAGAGACAAAGAAGGGTGAGTGAGGGCGAGGGGTGGAGAGAGAGAGACAGAGAGATACAGAGCCTGAGACAGAGACAAAGAGTGAAACAGAGACAGACAGACGGGTCGAGAACAGAGAACATAGAATAAAGATACATAGAAAATAGCTAGAACGCCTGTTGAGCAGTGTCACAAGCGAAGAATTTATCAGGCAAAGTAATACAATTGATGCATCGGACGCGGCCCTTTGTTGATGACGGCGGGAGGGAGACAACAAAAGAATCTTCTCTGGGGGCGTCTCAGGCCTAGGCGAATCCTGTGTCTCTTTGTGCTCCACAAGACACATTTATATCGATTTTTTTTTTCCTCGAGGTTTTCTGTCGTGATTTTTGTTGCTTTATTTTGCGAATTGTGCCTCTTGCTTTTGTCTTTGGTCGTTTGTGTGAGAGTTTTAGGTACATTTAAAAAATATATGTCTTTTCTTAGATCTTTTCATAAAGTAGATGAATATTTAAATTTCATCCCATAGATTATTCATAATTTAATAACTTTTTTTTATGGAAGTATGTATTCTGATGCAGTTGCTAGCGCGGACGTAGAAAACGCGTTAAATGCTTTTGAGTGAACGTTATATCTTAGATTACACTACGAAATCCTTAAGCATCATCCCGTAGACTAATCTGTAAACCAGTAAGGTATGAAAGGTTTTATCCTTGCGTCAGATACAGCGGCGATAACAATAGAATCCGCGAAATACCTTTTCTGTGAACTCTTAATACATATTTTCATTTTCTAACTTAATTAGAACCGTTAATGACCGTTAAATTGAAATGGCCAATCACGTTACCCGTTACTGGAAGCCCCTTTTGATCAGTTCCTCTGTGATGCTTGGCTTTCACTCGCCCAATTTGGGTTCTCGAAAGTTCGGCAGCTGCGGATCTGGTACTTCAGGGATATTGCTGCACATGATGCCGCAGAGTAGTTGTGATGTGAGTGAGTGAGTCGGTGGGTGAGTGAGTGAGTGTATGTGTGTGTGTGCGTGCGTGCGTGCGTGCGTGTGTGTGTGTGTGTGTGTGTGTGTGTGTGTGTGTGTGTGTGTGTGTGTGTGTGTGTGTGTGTGTGTGTGTGTGCAATAACTATATTGCATCT
>NC_091564.1:9170898-9178398 GCF_042767895.1 Penaeus vannamei | reverse complement strand
TTTTATCTGAAAAAAGAAAGGCCGGGGTGCGATTGCAGTACTGTTGCCACAATTCTTTTTTTTAATCAATTTACGCAGTGCGCGACCAAGGGAATTGTGTTTGTCTGTTGTTCCCTCTTTCCTTCTTTTTTTTTAAGGTGGTGGGAGAGCGGTGAGGGGAGGGGGAGGGGGGAGGGGGGGTGAATGATATGACGCAAGCGAGTCTGATCTGGGTCGTGGCGGGGAGTGCCATGGTTACCGATTTTGCCTCGCTCGTTGTTCTTCCTTTGGGGCGTTTGGGCGAAGGGGTGGGGGGGGAGGGAGGAGGGAAGGGGGGAAGTGGGGGGGCGGGGGGGTTAAGAAGGGTTTAGCTTTTTTCTTTACATGTCTTTTTCTGGTTTTATTTCGCTCTTCCGCGTCTCCCTCTTCTTCTGTTCTTTCTTCTCCTTCCAACTCGTCTAACATTCTCTCTCTATCTATCTATCTGTCTCTATCTATCTATGTCAGTCTGTCTTTCTCTTTCTCTTTCTCTTCGCTCTCCCTCTCTCCATCTGTCCTCTCCATCCCTCTTTCTCCCTCCCTTCCTCTCCTCCCTCTTCCCTTCTCTTTCCCTCTGTTTCCCCTCTCCATTTTCCTTTCTCCCCTCTTTCCCCATCTCCCCTCTTTCCCCATCTCCCTCTTCTTCGCCCTTCCCTGTGTCTCTCCCACTTTCCTTCTCTCGTCCATTTTCATTTTGTGGATCGTTGTCGCTCAATGTACGAATTATACGTTTTTTTTTTTCTAAACATTCCGTCAGTCCCGAAATTATTTTTAACCGCAGCCGCCATATATATGTATTATTATCCCCTCTGTCATGATTGAAAAGATTTCGGGTTTGATCTGCCCATCATGAGGTTGTTAAGCGAATGTCCAACTCTCTTGTTTATTGGTTTTGATTTACACACATTGTCTGCCTCTATTCGTGCCACGGGATAACTGGAACCGCATAATGACTCAGTTTGTGCGCGTGTTGGTCATTTGTGTGTGTGTGTGTGTGTGTGTGTGTGTGTGTGTGTGTGTGTGTGTGTGTGTGTGTGTGTGTGTGTGTGTGTGTGTGTGTGTGTGTGTGTGTGTGAGAAAGAGGAAGGATTAAAGATGCGGCTTTATGCATTCCTACCGTTGGAAATATTGAAATGATCATCGGTTTTATTCCTACTTTTCATACTTCGCAAAGAGAAAGAAGCGCGACGTTGAAGCCCTCTAGAATATAGAGCCAAAATTCCAGGAAAAAAAGAAGGAAAAAATGCCCCTCTCCTTGCAACGCCCATTCCCACACTAAGGCGAAACTTTTGGGGTCGTTCCGGGTCTCTCTCGGCGCGCACTTGGCACCCTCTTGGCCCCAGCCGCCCGTCCGTCCTCTCGCGGCGGAGGAGCGGAGCCATCTGTCACCCGGGGAGAAGGCCGGCCCAGGGCTGATTATGAACGCGGCCGCTACGTCATCGTCGCCGTCGCCGTTGGCCGCGTTTGTTTTGGTCAGCGAATTCTTGTACGTGTTTAGGGGATTTTTTAGGTGTTCGAACTTGAAGGAAATGCGGTTTTGGAAATTGCAAGAGGTGAAGGGACAGAGAGCGAGGAGTAGGGAAGGAGAGAAAAAATGAAAGGAAGGAAGAAAGAGGAGGTAAAGAGGGGAAAAGAAGGGGAGAGAAAGGAAGAAAGGGAAAGATGAGGGAATAAATAAAAGAAAAAGAAAGGAAGAAATAGGGGAGGAATGAGGAAAAGAAGAGAGCAAGGAAGAAGGAGAAAGATGAGAGACTGAATAAAATAAAGAGAAGGGAAGAATAAGGAAGAGAGAGGGAGAGACCAAGGAAGAAAGAGCATGAGAAAGAGAATGAATAAAAAAAACTACTGTGCGGTTAGTTTCCCGGGGTAACTTGGCTCGTTTGGCGAATAACTTTGGCGTATTGTTGGGGGAGTAACTTGTCGAGGCCCGTGTCCGCGTCCCTTGGCCCTGACACTTACACGGGCCGGAATGTGAAAACTCGCGTTCGGCTACCGGCTGCCGGGCACAAAGCGGCGCGAGAACCGACTGAGGAACTTTTTTTTTTTTGCTTTGTTTTATTTTGCTTCTCTCACTTTTGTTTATTTTCGCGTGGTTTGCGTTTTCCTTATGCTGGAAGTCTTGTGTGATCCTTTCTTTTTCTCCTCGCCCTCCTCCTATTCTCTTTTTTTACCTTTTCTTTGTCGTCGTCGTCGTCCTCCTTCTTTTTCCTCTTCCCTTCTTCCTCCTCTTCTTCCTTCTTATTCTTATTCTTATTCTTATTCTTATTCTTATTCTCCTCCTCCTCCTCCTCCTCCTCCTCCTCCTCCTCCTCCTCCTCCTCCTCCTCCTCCGCCTTCTCCTCTTTCTCCTCCTCCACCTCCTCCTCCTCTTCCTCCTCCTCCTCTTTCTCCTCCTCTTCCTCGTACTCCTCCTCCTCCTCCTCCTCTTCCTCCTCCTCTTCCTCCTCTTCCTCCTCCTCTTCCTCCTCCCTTTCCCCTTCCTCCCCCACCCCCAACCCCTCAACGAGAATTCCGTAACAAGTCGCTTCGCAAAGCTTAACGTCTTGTCTGTCTGTCACTAAGACGATTATACCCGCTTTGCTATGATCCCAGTGTCTCCCTCCCTCCCTCTCTCCCTCCCACTCTTCCGCTTTCCTTTCTTCTCTCTCTCCCTTTCCCCCTCCCTCCCTCCGTCTTCCCCTCTCTCTTCTCTCCTTCCCTTTCTCCCTCCCTACCTCCCCCTCTCTCTCCTTCCTTCCCTCAGCCCCTTCCCCCTCTCCCCCTCCCGGTCTTCCACTTCTTCCATTCGCTCTCCCTTTTTCCCTCTTTTCTCTCTTTCTCTCTTCCCCTCTTTCCCTCTTTCCCTCTCTCCTTCTTTCCCTCTTGCCTCTCCCGCCCACCACTCCGTCTCTCTGCTCACTGTCCATCAGGCCGCTTTTTTCCCTTCCTTCATCTGTACTCCCTCCCTCACCCTGGGAAGAGATTATTCTATTTTCGGAATGTCTTTTATTTCTTGTTATATTATTATGTATCTGCTTCTCCTCCTCCTCCTCCTCTTTCTTATCCGTCCTTCTCCCCCTCCTCTTCTTTTTTTTCTTTCTCCTCTTTTCCTTCTCCTCCTCCTCCTCCTCCTCCCCCTCTTCTACTTCCTCCTCTTCTTCTTCTATATCACCCTCCTCTATCTCCTCCTCCTCCTCCTTCTTCTATCTCCTCCTCCTCCCTCTCCCCCTCTATCTTCTCCTCCTCCCTCTCCCCCTCTATCTCCTCCTCCTCCTCCTCCCTCTCCCTCTCTATCTCCTCCTCCTCCTCCTCCTCCTCCTCCTCCTTCTCCCCCTCTATCTCCTTCTCCTCCTCCTCCCTCTCCCCCTCTGCCTCCTCCTCCTCCATCTCCCTCTCTATCTCTTCCTCCTCCATCTCCCCCTCTGTGTCCTCCTCCTCCTCCTCTGTCTCCTCCTCCTCCTCCTCCACCTCGCATTCCTTCTTCACGTCACTGTTTACTGCTCCGTGTGCAATGTGACGAGAGGGGTCAGAAGCCCCAACTGAGAGCGGGGGGCGGGGTGGGTTAGCGGAGAGGAAGGGGGAGGGAGGGTACCATTAGTTTTCGTTCGTTTCAAGTGAAGGGTGAAGTTGCACCTTCAGCGGTTGTCATGTCATTATTAATAGTTTGCTGTCATTTATGATTACTGCTTACTATGTAACGTGTTTAAGTGAGGCATTTTGTTTGTTTTGCGTCAAAAAAAGAAAGAAAGAAAGAAGAAAACACACACACACACACACACACACACACACACATATATATATATATATATATATATATATATATATATATAATGATTAGAATAACTGTTCTTAAAAAGAGATAGCATAAGTGGGTTGATGAGATATTGATAGAAGGACGGCCTTGTTCCCCCCTCCCCCCATCGACCAGTTCCTCCATCTTCCCAGCCTTATCCTCCTGATGTATACGGGTTAACCGCCTTCGGGAGCCGGCATAGGGGCACAGGGAAGCCTTCCAGAACATTCAAAAGCCTCCAGGTGACTTCAGGAACCTACCGGATGGGTGTGAAGGCGCGTGGGCGTCGCTGAGGAGCCTCCAGAAGTTCTTTCGTGGAAGACTTAGCGAAAGGATGGTTTCTTCTCTTGATTTCGTCTCTGCGTGTCTCTTCGGCGTGCCATCGTTTGCTTCTTTCTTTGCTTATTGTCATAGTTAAGGAATAATGCTTTTACTTCCATATAGTTTGTTGTTTATATATTTTGTTGACATACTTGCCATGCCGTTGTCATCACCCATTTATTGCCTTTTATCTTTATTTCCGCTATTAGAATCACCCTTAAATACATTTTCCTTTCGTACATTTCCTTGTTACTGTCTTTTAATTTGCGATTTGTGAGCGCCAAAGCAAACACGCATTTCCCTCCTCTTTTTGGTTCTCTTTTTTTTTATCCAGCCTTCATTTAACGTCCGAATTGCCTTCGTTAGACAAAGGGGATTTTCTTTCTTTCTTCTCTCTCTCTCTCTCTCTCTTTCTCTCTCACTTGAATGAAGAAACACAAATCACAGTTTAATTTGGGTCAGTGAACCTTCAAGGGGGGCGGGGCTAGGAGGGGGGGGGGAGGAGAGGAGGAGAGGGAGAAAGAGAAAAGGAGAAGGAGGGGGGGTGAGGGAGGGGGGAGCGAGGAGAGGGAGAGGAGAGGGATAGGGGAGCTAGGAGGGGAGAGGAGGAGAGGGAAAAGGAAAGAGAGAGGTAGAAGGAGAGGGATAAGTGAGCTTGGAGGGGGGAGAGGAGGAGAGGGAGAAAAAGAAAGGATAGAGGGGCTAGGAGAGGGAGAGGGGGAGAAGGAGAGGGAGAGGGGAAAGATTGGGAGATGGGAGAGAAGGTTTGCAATAAGTTGGAGGAAGGGGGGTGGAGAAGGCGGGGGAGGCGGGTAGGCCATGGAGGAGGGGGGATTCGAACCTGCGGGGATGAAAGGAAATTCGCTCTTGAAATTAATGATGCACCGCGCCAAAAACCCGCCTGGGAGCGCGCCTACGTCGAACGCGCACCTATGCAACACCCACATGCGCACATTGCCCTATTTATGTGTGTATTTTTTTCCGGAATGGATGGGATGGAAAGGTGGAAATGGGGAAGAAAGGAACGCGGGAGATGGAAAGGGTGTGAGGAGAGACAAACTTTTTTTTTTTTTTTTTTTTTTTCAGTTTCTTGCAGTTTCTTGCTCGCTCTCTCCCTCAGTCCTCCTCTCTCTCTTCCTTTCCCCCTTCTTTGCTTTTTACCCTGTCTCTCTTTCTCTCTCTTTCTCTCTTTCTCTCTTTCTCCCCTCGTTTGCTGACTTCGCTCTCAAAGGCGCCGTTCTCAAAGCCGCGTCTCGAAGGATCTACGGGGCTGGCACTTATCCTGACCTACTTTGAACTCGCCCCCCCCTCAATCTCCCACTCCCCCTACAGCCCCTTCGCTCTCTCTCTCTCTCTCTCTCTCTCTCTCTCTCTCTCGCTTTCTCTCTCTCTCTCTCTCTCTCTCTCTCTCTCTCTCTCTCTCTCTCTCTCTCTCTCTCTCTCTTTCTCTCTCTCTCTCTCTCACTCTCTCGCACTCTCTCTCACTCTCTCTCTCTCTCTCTCTCTCTCTCTCTCTCTCTCTCTCCCTCTCTCTCTCTCTCTCTCTCCCTTTCTCTCTCTCTCTCTCTCTCTCTCTCTCTCTCATTTTCTGTATCTCTCTCCCTCCTTCCCCCCCCTCTCTCTCTCTCTCTCTCTCTCTCTCTCTCTCTCTCTCTCTCTCTCTCTCTCTCTCTCTCTCTCTCTCTCTCTCTCTCTCACACTCTCCCACTCCCTCCCCCTCTCTCTCTCTCTCTCTCTCTCTCTTTCTCTCTCTCTCTCTTTCTCTCTCTCTCTCTTTCTCTCTCTCTCTCTCACTCTCTCTTTCTCTCACTCTCTCTTTCTCTCTTTCTCTCTTTCATATCACGCCTCAAAGACGCGCACGTATACATTGTATGCAGCTTTGTTGTATAGTATCGGCAAAGGAGGTTTTAGCAAAATTAACTTTTCCCGTTTGATATTCTCTTCGGAAACCCTGTGAAGTGGCAACACTGCGTTGATTAAAGGTTTGGGGGGGAGGGGAGGGAAAGGGGGGAGGGGGAGATGTCTCTTTTCTGATGCTTCCTCTGGGGACGTAAAGATGGGACTAATTAATATTATTGCAGTTGTTCCTGCTATTCCCTGTATCTTTTCATTTATGGGCGTAAAGGTAGATTTTATTATTGGGGTAGCTGTTGATGTTGGTAATTGTGTTATCGTTATTATTGTTTTGGTTAATGATACAAAGAGAGACGGACAGACAGACAGACAGACAGACAGACAGACAGACAGACAGACAGACAGACAGACAGACAGACAGACAGACAGACAGACAGACAGACAGACAGACAGACAGACAGACAGACAGACAGACAGACGGACGGACGGATTGAGAAAAGAGGGAGAGGGAGGCGGAGGCGAAAGCTATCCAATGAAAAGGGAGAGGAAGAATGAGGGGGACGAATAAAGGAAAATAAAGGGTCGAAGGGAAAAAAATAGAGGGGGTAGGAGGCCGGAGATAGGAAGGGGGAGAAGGCGCAGAGGAGAGAACGACAGAGAAACGGAGGAACGAAAATTATCTACGCCGAAAAAGGGAGGGTAAAATGTAAAAATAAAATAAATAAATAAATAAATAGGTAATTAAAGTTAAAAGAAATAAACGCAATTACAAATGAACGCAAAAGACGCAAAGAAGCCAAATAAAAAAATGGGAGAAGGAAACAAGAAGAAAATGCAGCAACAGAGATGACAGCAGAATTAGGGTGAGCAGATGGATGGACGAATTAGGGTGAATGGATTATAAAGATGGATGAATGAGTCTGTGTGTACGCGCGTGCAGTTCTTCTAGAGGTATTGTTAGGATGAAGGTGTGTAGGTTAATGTGCGATGAACAAGGTAAATGAGCGTGTAATTGTGCTTGCGGATAAATGAATGATATCGGGTGAATGAAGGGTTGCGATGAGCGAGTCGGGCAAGTGAGTTGGTGAATCGGAGAATGAGTAAAGCGGTAAGTGAATAAAGGTTTTTTTATTCGCCGAGAGAAGCTCTTCGAAGCTTCATTAATGAGGTAAACGAAGCGAGCATAATTGGCGGGAAAAGTTGAATGAGGCCGCGGGAAGCGCCTTCGTCCGGCCGGCTCCTCGGCCTCGTGGCCACGCCTCTTTCCTGACTTATTTCTTCCCTCATTTTTTTTTTCTCTTTTTCTCAAGTTTTTTGTCCACTTTTTTTCTGTCATTTTTCATGCTCGCATCTGTCTGATGTGTGTTCTAATTCCGTCTTTCTCCCTTTTTTATTTTTATTTCTTTCACTAAATTTATCTCTCTTCCCTCTCATTCTGTCATTCATAAATATCCTTTCTCTTATGCCTTTTCCTTTTCTTCTCTTATATTTTCTTTTTTCCTTTTATTCTATTTTTTCTTATCTTCCTTTCTTTT
>NC_091564.1:9135898-9165898 GCF_042767895.1 Penaeus vannamei | reverse complement strand
CCCCTTTTCCATTCTCTCTCCTTTCCTCTCTCTCTCTCTCTCTCTCTCTCTCTCTCTCTCTCTCTCTCTCTCTCTCTCTCTCTCTCTCTCTCTCTCTCTCTCTCTCTCTCTCTCTCTCTCTCTCTCCTCTCTCCCTTTCCTCTCTCCATCCCCCCTCTCTCTCTCTCTCTCTCTCTCTCTCTCTCTCTCTCTCTCTCTCTCTCTCTCTCTCTCTCTCTCTCTCTCCCTCTCTCTCTCTCTCTCTCTCTCTCTCTCTCTCTCTCTCTCCTCTTCTCTCCTCCTTCTCCCTCCCTCCCTCCCTCCCTCCCTCCCTCTCTCTCTCCCTCCTTCCCTCCCCCTTCCTCTCTCTCCCTCTCTCTTCCTCTCTCTCTTTCTCTCTCTCTCTCCCTCCCTCCCCTCCCTCCCTCCCTCCCTCCCTCCCTCCCTCCCTCCCTCCCTCCCTCCCTCCCTTTCCTCTCTCTCTCTCTCTCTGTCTTTCTCTCTATCTCACTCACTACTCAGACACACACACACACGCACACGCACATACATTTTCCCTCAGGTCTCTCTCTATTGCTCTCTTTCCTCCCTTTCTCTCCACGAATAACTTTCTCCTCGATAAAGAAAGATAGACAAGGCGACACGAATCAACATTTAAGGAAAGGGGACGAAATAAGAGTTTTTCGACAAACAAACAAACAGCTTGATAGGACTTCTGAAGAAATACGAGGAATGAATGTTGAATAACTGGCGTCTTTTATGTCTTATTAGCATTTCCCATTCCTTGCTTTAGTATTTATAAAAGCATTGGCTTACTCTCTCCATGAATATATGTATTATAATGTTTTTTTATCCATGTATTCATGAGTTTTGAAAGTCGTGTTTCGTTTCATAAAGGTATCCTTAGATGTTGATGTAATTTGAATATGTGTACTCTGTGAATAATGGTAATAAGGATGGTGATGATAATGATAATAATAATTAAAATTATAATTATTATCATCGTCATCATTATCACCATTGTCGTTTCATTGTTTTTGTTCATCATAGTATGTATGTTTTTTTTTTCTTATTCTTACCTTCATTTCTCTTATACCAAAGGTCCCTATCGTAAATTCTTTATTTTTTTATATGCATTATTCTTGTTTTTACCATTGTTATCATTATTGTTGTTATCTTATTCATACATTTTGCCAATATAATTGATCTTGCTACTGTTATATGTGTTTATATGAATGTTACGTTAAGATTATTAGTATTTTGATTTTTATTATTGCTAATGTTATTCGTGGTATTATCATTATTGTTGTTATTATAAAGGGAATAATGATAATGGCATTGATATTGATAACTTTAATGATAACAGTAGTAATGATGATAATGATATAATTATCATTATTGTTGTTGGTGGTTTTCTTCTTTATTATTGTTATAGTTATTTTATCAAACATTATGAGTAAATCTAGCTGAAAAGGATTTAGTTCTAATTGATATATATGGGTTAAGAAAAAAATATAACGATAGAATACGCATGGTCACGTGTTGTATTTTTTTCCCACCTTCTATTTATTTTTTTACCCTTTCTATTTTTTTGCGAGCACTTAAAAAAAAAAAAACATGGTCACGTGTTGTATTTTATTCATTTTCTATATATTTTTTTTACTTTTTCTATTTTTTGCGAGCACGGTAAAAAAAAAAAAAATTGCGGAACCACCGGTCATAACGCAGTCATCGCGCCACTAACTTCTTTCCTTTGGTCCGACAGAGATTGGAATGGCACCCCTCGACGGCCCAGATGAACTCGTGCTACATGAAGGGCGGCTCGGAGGAGGTGTGCCAGAACTACATACGCATCCTGACGGAGAAGTCCCAGGGCCACTACCTCATCTGCGGCACCAACGCCTACAACCCCATGTGCAGAGACTTCAAGCTCGGGGTGGGTGGCACGAGGGGTTCTCGCGCTCTGGTCTCTTAGGCGTTTTCTTTGTGTCTGTCTGTTTGTGTATTGTGTTTTTTTTTCTCTGTTTCTGTTTCCCTTTCGATTTTTCCATCTTTCTCTTATTTTTTTGATCTCTCATTCTCTCTCTCTCTCTCTCTCTCTCTCTCTCTCTCTCTCTCTCTCTCTCTCTCTCTCTCTCTCTCTCTCTCTCTCTCTCTCTCTCTCTCTCTCTCTCTCCCTCCTCTCTCTCTCCTCTCCCTCTCTCTCTCTCTCTCTCTCATTCTCTGTCTCTCTCTCTCTCTCTCTCTCTCTCTCTCTCTCTCTCTCTCTCTCTCTCTCTCTCTCTCTCTCTCTCTCTCTCTCTCTCATTCTCCCTCTCTCTTTCTCTCTCCCTCTCTCTCTCTTCTCTCTCTCTCTCTCATTCTCTCTCTCTCTCTCTCTCTCTCTCTCTCTCTCTCTCTCTCTCTCTCTCTCTCTTCTCTCTCTCTCTCTCTCTCTCTCTCTCTCTCTCTCTCATTCTCCCTCTCTCTCTCTCTCATTCTCCCTCCCCTCTCTCTCTCTCTCTCTCTCTCTCTCTCTCTCTCTCTCTCTCTCTCTCTCTCTCTCTCTCTCTCTCTCTCTCTCTCTCTCTCTCTCTCTCTCATTCTCCCTCTCTCTCTCTCATTCTCGTTCTCTCTCTCTCTCATTCTCGTTCCCTCTCTCTCATTTTCCTTCTCTCTCTCTCTCTCTCTCTCTCTGTCTGTCTCTCATCCTTTCTCTCTGTCTCTCATTCTCTCTCTATATCTCTCATTCTCTCTCTCTCTCTGTCTGTCTCTCATTCTTTTTCTCTGTCTCTCATTCTCTCTCTCTCTCATTTTTTTCTTTCTCTCTCTCATTTTTTTTCTCTCTCTCTCATTTTCTCACTCTCTCTCATTCTCTCTCTCTGTCCTTTCTCTCTCTCTCTCTCTCTGCTTTCTCTCTCTGTCTCTCTCTCTCTCTCTCCCTTCTCTCTCTCTCTCTCTCTCCCTTCTCTCTGTCTCTCTCTCTCTCTCTCTCTCTCTCTCTTTCCAACCGTCTCGCTCTCTGTGTAGTTATTGCATAAACAAATATAAAACGTTTTTTCACGTGCACAAATCTGAAATTGACCCATAATTCTATAGGAAAAGTTACGATGAGTGATGTTTTTTTCCCGGTCACAGAACTCAGGCCTTGAGCGTGACAAAGAATTCCCAGGTCGTGGCATCTGTCCCTTCGACCCAAATCACAACAGCACGGCGGTGTTTGCAGGTAATGTGGTTGGTTCTTACTTTCATGGTTCATCACCACCGTGGTCTTATTTTTGTGATTGTTATTTTGTTATTTTTTTGTTTTATTATTTGTTATTGTTGTTACAGTCATGATGATGAGGGTCATTATTATTGTTTTCGTTGTTAGTGCTGTTGGCATTATTACCAATGATATTAACATTATCTTCGTTTATCATTATTTTTGAAATCAACAGTAATATGATTATACAGTCATTTGTGCTAAGTATTGATACACCTGTGCATGAGTCTACCTGACCTCTTTTCTCGTGTGCAGATGGTCACCTGTATGTGGGAACCATCGCCGACTTCGCTGGGCTGGAGCCGCTGATATATCGCGATCCTTTGCGAACCGAGCAGTATGACCTGTCCACGCTAAATGGTGAGGAGAGAGAGAGAGAGAGAGAGAGAGAGAGAGAGAGAGAGAGAGAGAGAGAGAGAGAGAGAGAGAGAGAGAGAGAGAGAGAGTGTGTGTGTGTGTGTGTGTGTGTGTGTGTGTGTGTGTGTGTGTGTGTGTGTGTGTGTGTGTGTGTGTGTGTGTGTGTGTGTGTGTGTGTGTGTTTGTTTGTTTGTTTGTTTGTGTGTGGTTTTGCGTGCGTCTGTGCGTGCGCGAGGAAATTCATGTATGTCAGTGGTGAAAAATATGTATGAAAGTTTCAAAAGAACATCTCAAAAAATGACAAAATACCTTTAAAGTGCTATATATATATTTGCTCTCTCCTTTCAGCCCCCAACTTCGTCAGTTCCTTCGCTCTCGGCGATTTTGTCTACTTCTTCTTCCGAGAGATTGCAGTCGAGTATCTGAACTGCGGGAAGGTATGTTTTATGACCCGCGCTCTCTGGTAAAGGGATTTTTGTGTCTGGTAATTAATTTAGAGCAAAGAGCGGGCTTATGCGTACAAAATTATTTATATCGTTTTTTATTATTTCATTTAGGTTGGTATATCCTAATCTTTTGTGTGAATTTAATTAAATAGGAGAGCTTTGAGAGCCTTTTCTTTTTGATGTTGCTAGGAATCTCCATAATACATTTCCTTGGCAAAAGTGCCTAATCAGTAAAACATTTAAAGAGTATGTTGCATAACATTTTGATTTATCTAATTTATCTTATCGAAGAATAGAAATGAATGGAGGGGAGTGGTGCCCATTCTATCGTTCGCTCATACATTTATCAGAGAAAAAGAATTAGTGATCAGATGTACAGAAATTGGAAATGCGTTTATTCTCTAGAGAGTAGATATGGATAGGTAGATAAACAGATAGAGAGATGATAAAGTTTAAAGTTGGGAAATAGAGATTAGAAAAAATACTCAAGGAATTTGCAGGAAGATATTATGTAAAATAACACACTGGCGTTGCAAATACCCGAATTGATTCTCACTTGGATAAGGCCCATTTCAGTGAGAATGTGATGTTTAATGATATGCAAATTGTTAGGAACAAGACCTATTGTGAATAGAACTTGAAACTTTTGATGTTTTAGTTAGGAGTGTATTTGTCAATTCATAATAGCAGGTGACATGTTTGACAAGAACCTGCTGTGAATTTTAGCAACTACAACATTCTTAAGATAAATATATACTTTTTTTTAATTTCCCCTCAAGACTCTGTATTCTCGTGTGGCCCGCGTGTGCCGGCATGACAAAGGAGGCCCGCACAAGTTCAGGAACAAGTGGACCTCTTACTTGAAATCGAGACTCAACTGCTCTGTGTCCGGCGACTTCCCCTTCTACTTCAATGAGATTCGTGAGTGGATTGGTGTTCTGTTGCTAATTATTCATAGGGGATAATTTCTTTTGATACTGTCTTGTTATTCTTGAGGATGGGAATGTTTTATGATATGATGTAGTAGTGGAATAGGGGTTTCTGTATATATGTAAAAATATATTGTTTAGTAAGAAAGCAAAGACTGGGACAAAACCCTTTCAGTATTGAAAAAGCTAAGACAACCTGAAAGTTTGTTAAGTAGTAGAAAGTAAATTGTTGAATATATGAGCTTTAAGAATTCATTAGTTACTAGAACCTATGCTATTGAATATTACCAGGTGCCTCGAAATACAAAGAATACCAAATTTGATTATACTCTACCAATACTTACAGAGGCCACAACTGAACCTGTTGAAGGGCGGTATGGAGGTCATGCAACCACCCTTCTGTATGGTGTCTTCACCACCCCAGAGAACTCAATCCCAGGATCAGCAGTGTGTGCTTTCACATTTCAAGACATTATGGATACATTTGAGGGGCCATTCAAAGGGCAGGCCTCTGTGAATGCTAACTGGCTGCCTGTTCATGGAACTCAGGTAAGAGGTAGAGGAGGAGGATAAGAGATAGAGAAAACGTTTACGTACCTGATGATGTCTTAGATTTGCCCATTACACATTTTGGAATGTGGAATATATCTTGTCAGACCAATGAATATTGTACTGCAGAGCTATCTATGTTTGTATTTAAAAATTCTGATTTGATATGCTCTATGTTGGTTAGAAGTGCAAGTGCTGAGGATGTTTTTAGACACATTTCATATAGTTTTACGATCTACAAAGGATCAGAATTTTTATGTTTTATCATTTGCCATGTCTTTGAAGAGCCGTAACTGTTGGAGCTATAGGGAGATACTACAGAATTACTTTCAGATCTTTTTTACAGAAAGATATAAAAACAGAGGTGTTATCACGCATGTACATGTAACACTGATATTTGAAATTACTAAACTACAGTATCAAGCATGCAGAGATTATTATACATATTTTTTTAATGGATTGTTTTGTCAACTATTAACAGGTACCTGAACCAAGACCTGGACAGTGTGTAAAGGACTCGAGCACTCTGCCTGATGTCACTCTGAACTTCATCAAGTCACACTCACTCATGGACGAAGCTGTGCCTGCATTCTTTGGCCAGCCTATACTCATTAGCACCAGCTTCCAGTGAGTGTTTTTTCTTTTTCTTTTTTCTTTTCTGTGTTGTTTTTAAGAATATATAAAATTCTGTGTAGATGAATGGTTGAATGCATAGGCTAAAGAGTGATTGTGTAGGTCAGTGAGGGAGTGAGGGAGTGAGTGAGGGAGGGAGTGAGGGAGTGAGTGAGGGAGTGAGTGAGGGAGTGAGTGAGTGAGTGAGTGAGTGAGTGAGTGAGTGAGTGAGAGAGTGGGTGAGTGAAGGAGGGAGGGAGTGAATGAGGGAGGGAGTGAGAGAGTGGGTGAGGGAGGGAGGGAGGGAGGGAGGGAGAGTAGAGAGTGTGGGGGGGGGGGGGGGACTGAGACTGAGAGTGGGAAATGGAGAGTGAGAGTGAGAATGGGAAAGAGAATGTGAGAATAATAGAGTTAATGACTTTAAACTGTATGAAACCAGATTTTAAACATTTGTTTTTGTTTTTTTCAGCTACAGTGGTCGCTTCACATCCATAGCAGTCGATCAGCAAGTTAAAACTCCTGATAACAAATATTATGATGTACTTTTTATTGGCACTGGTAAGTAGAAATTGTGTTATCTTTGAATTAGTCACTTCTTAATACTGTCAGTTCTGGAGTGTTTGCCCTTTTTTGTTATTTATTAATGATCTTGATGAAACTAAACTTAGACTTTCAAGTTTACCTTTCCGCCTTTCTAAAAGAAACTCACTGGAGAGCAAATGTTGATTTTAAATAACACACAACAATATTACATATACTTTGCATTATTATTACCTACACTTATTTTCATCTTTGTAATATTTTGTAACTGCAACTTTATACATTATTATACATCCTAATAAAACTCTTACCTTCAGATGACGGCAGGAGGAAATTAATTACCAACTTTATATTTATTTGTTAACTAGGATTTACTCATAGCTGCACAATCTAACTCAATTCACTTCATTGCAGATGATGGCAAAGTGATCAAGGCCATCAACACAAAGTCTGCAGACTCATACGAGGATGTGGAACCCTTCATCATAGAAGATATCACCGTCTTCCCCTCAAATATGGCTGTCACTTCTCTTCAGATCATCAAACCCAAAGGAAAGCCACCACGGCTACTTGTTAGTTCACGATCAAGGATACACTCCATTCCTTTGAGCCGATGTCAGACCAACAAGATTACTGAATGCAGGTATGTTTTGTTACACAAGTGACATAAATTAGTTTTTGCCGGCTCTGTTGTGCTATGTCTTGGTGGTTGGAAAAAAGTTTGGTAAATATTACACTTCAGGAGTAACTTTTCCAAATTGCAAGCACTAGAGAAGGGAATGTAAGAGTAGTTTTGGTAACTGAGATAAAAAGGGCTTCTTTTCATTTAGTCATCCATATTTCAGATATTGATAACAGTTTTGCACTGATACCAATCTTATTATTATTATTATTTTTTCGTTATCTGTTTTAAATTCATTGGGTATGATCTATCTAACAAAATCTCAAATCCATTTTCTGTAACACCTTCCAGTGAGTGTGTAGCCTTGCAAGACCCTTATTGTGCTTGGGACAAGAACAAGAACAAATGTCACACTTACACATCTGGCAAGGAAATGATCCAGAATGTAAGCGAAGGTGTGCACACCGACTGTGGCAATACTGAGAAAAAAGTTAAGCCGCCTGCACACTCTGCCTCTATCAATCGGGAGTCTTCAGGCACACTTCCTCCCATTCACAGCCAGCCTGATGTTGGTGGTATGTTTGAAATTCTAGGTATCTGATTTTTAGATATTAAGTTCTCTTTTGGGATTCACCTATTTTTCAGGTGGATGGAAGAGTTCAATCTTGTTCTCTTTTTTTGCAGCTGGTTATTATTGAGAGGGCTATGTGCATTCCCTTTTTAAAGAAAAATCTGTCTAGACTGACAAATACCGTTAAAACAAAAACTACTTAGATGTTAAGAATCATTTGTGATATATTGCATAGTTGTTTGATTATAAATTTATTAAGTATGCTTGTGCATTCTGATAACTGTAAAGTTATTTGCTTTCACAGTTAGACAAGTCAAGAACTTAAAAGAAAGATTATTTCATCCTTATATAAGTGGTGAAAGGGAACTCCATTTTCATATTATTTCAGAACAGTTAAGCCATGTGGGTTTACCAAAAAAAAATTCTGAATTCCTTTCATACTGTATTAGAATGTTTGTCCAGCATAATTGCGTTTAATTTAAAAAGTTCAGCATTTAAAAGTGCTTGGCCTTTGGTCACATTTCTACTTCCTCTATTTCCTCTATTAGTGATATACAAAGGCTTAGGTATCCTTACACTTTCTTCTCCCAATCAGACCATGATATAACGAGGGCCCAGACCGTACCGCAGCAGTTCACTGCGGAGACTCTAGCTATTGCTGTTGCCTCAGCCACCATCGGAGCTCTCATTCTTGGCTTCATCACTGGTTTCTTCTGTGGCAAGAAGTGCAACAAAGATGAGGACAACCAACTCTACGCAGACACTGACTATGAGTATTTTGATCAGAGACAAAATCCCAATCCGTGAGTATGCTCCTGATTCCTTTGTTGTTGTTTTAAAGTTTTTATTTTTTTCCCCATTTGATTTCATTTAGTTCCTATAGGGTGATAGATTACTTATTTATCATTTTTATTTTTATTATTGTTATTATTTTTTTTGTTATTAGTGTTATTATTATTAATATTGTTATTAATATCATTATTATTATTATTATTATTATTATTATTATTATTATTATTATTATTATCATTTGTATTGTTATGATTATGATTACAATTACGAATATGATTGTGATTATGATTATAGTTAAAATGTTGATATCGATGATTATTATCATTATTATTATTATTATTATTATTATTATTATTATTATTATTATTATTATTATTATTATTATTATTATTATTATATTGTTGTTTTGTTGTTTTTGTTATTGCTGTTGCTGTTATTATTATTATTGCTAATATTTATTTATAGATAATAATGGTAAAAGTGATGAAAATGATAACAATAATAATAATAATAATAATGATGATGATAATAGTAAATTTTGTTGTTATCATCATCATCATCATCATCATCATCATCATTATCATCATCACTATTATCGTTATTGATTATTGTTATTAATGTTTTTATTAATGATATTATTGATATTTGTGGATAGCTGATGATGATAACATAATGATGATTATGGTAACAATAATAATGATAATGATAATGAGAAGTAGTAGTTATAATGATAATAATATAAGATAATAATAATAGCAATATTAATGTAATAATAATAATAATAGTAATAATAATAATAATAGTAATAGTAATAGTAATAATAATAATAATGATAATAATAATAATAATAATAATAATGATAATGATAATAATGATGATGATGATGATGATGATGATGATGATGATGATGATGATAAGGAATGGTGATAATGAAAATGATGATAATAGTAATAACAACAAAAATGGTAATAATTATAATGATGATAGTAATGATAATGATATTGATGGTAAAAATAGTAATAATAATTATTTCTATAATGATTACAATTATTATTGTTATTATTATTATTATTATTATTATCAATATTATTATTATTATATTTATTATAGTTATTGTTATTATTAGCATTATTATTATTATCATCATTACTGTTATTGTTCTTTTTCTTTGTTATTGGTATTACAACTGTTATCTTATCATTGTTGTTGACATTCAGGATTATTTTTCTTTGACTGTATTTTGTTTAGTATGCTGGAGAGATCTCCATCTGAGAATTTTTAGCCTTTTCTTTTTATTTGCTAGATTTTTACGATATCCATTTAGATATGAGTACTTGAGATTTATCATTTTTTTTATTACCGTTACTGTGATTTTGTTTTCATTATGTATTCTTCTGATAATTGAAATTCTTTAGTGGTGATCACAGATTTATGATATAATTGATTGCCTTGTCTTTTTTTCTTAGGTATCAAGGTTCCCTCTATAATATATTTTTTGCCAGTCATCCTCTAATGATTTAGAAATTACATCTGTTATTGTCAGAGTGGAATGCAGTGCAAGGCTGTGTGAGGAGAGTAAAGAGTGGAATTTCCTTTCATGTTATTTGTTTTCAGTAGAGCAGGAAATAAGTGATTGTCTTTCATTAAGCTTGCTGCTTCTTTTTCAGAAGTAGATTCATTTTGTCATGTTTTTTAAGAAGTACTACCTTTTTTTGGAAAATAGTTTAATGGGAAAGAACTAAGTGACTTCATTACACTTCATGCTATACATATGAATGTATGCAATGAATGGAGAAAAATAGAAAAAATAAATCTTCAAGCCTTATGGTTTCCACTTGCTAGTAATATAAATATTTTGACCACTTTTACCTTAAAATTGGGAAGCAGTCATGGTCAGGCAGTGGAGATTGGCGCTATGGCACTTCGCAACCCTTGCTCATCTCAGTACTCGGCTCCCTCACGCCCTCAAGCGCCTCCTCACTTCCACTCTCCTCCCTACAAGATTTAGAGGTACTACTGCTTCAAAAAATAACCCACAAAAGAGACTGTCACTGTGCCACCGAGGCTAGAAACACTGTTGCCATGTCACCTATTAGTCAAAATTCTCTTCTTTTTTTCATTTTTAAAATTATTATTTACTTTGTCCCTCCATCCCCCCCAACCACCACCAACAATCCCTCAATTCGCTGAACTTGTTTCTGAGCCACGTTGGCATGAACATACCAAAAAAAGCCCTACATTGCACCCTCACAAGTAGAAGTGAGACACGTAAAAAAGGTGTTTGGTGCCCCTTAGCAGGTGTTCCTCTGGTGGAGAGTGGCACTAACACTGAATATGCATTTGTTCTCAGATGCTTAAGGGCTTAAACTGAGCCCTCTACTCAGTGAGACAGTGAAAGAGAACCACTTTACATGAGTGCTTGGGATAGCTGCACCCCCATGGAAACTAAGAGATCTCGGTAATTGCTAGGGTGTGTCTGAAATTATGGAGATTTTTGCTACTTGTTCCATACATAATAATGCAGTTAATTAATGAATTATTTGCTTAACGCATACAAGTGGAAATCATGCGAACCCCTTCTTTTTTATTCGCTCTCTTCTTCATTCGTTTGGGACATAGAATGAAATGTGCATTCATGTCTTGTGTACTGTATGTCATATTGTGTATATATATTACTGATATTTCTTTTTGAAGGTGTAGAATTGTGAATATTCTGAAAGTGACTCATATTTTTAGAAATGTTTTAGATGATAATAGGCACATCAGAATTTTAGTGATATATGTAAAATATAATTAGATATATTACTATTTATTTTACAAATTTATGTGAGTAGATTATGAAATATGTAAGCTTTTTAGTACTCTGGGTTTAAATCTGGGTGATTAATGTTGTTAATCATAGTCATTGCTCCCACTTTTAGGATGAGAGATACTGGTGTCATTTAGATAAGGAATAGCTGAAAAAAAAAAAAAAATTCATAGGCTATAATGTGCAAAGATGACCTTTCTTATAGAGTAGGTTGTAACTGAGAAAATGTATCACATGGATGATGATGTAAATCATATGAAAAAAAAATGTTTGTTTACAGTATTATAACTATCATAGTAAATTATTACTGTTTTATAATTTTTTTGACAACATAGTACTTTATATTTGTTAAGTGATGTATTTTATCCTGCAAAACTCCACTATAAATTATTAACACATTTGCACTCACTTGGTACCATTTGTTTACAGTGTGAAAGACCTACATATCCATGGGTATTACTACATTCTTATTTATCTAATACTGAAATTTTAAAACTTAGGTTTAGAAGTTTAGAAGATTCTCATAAGATTTAAAAATACAGTTGCTTAGGTTATTGTTTGAATATTTCCTATATTATATATTTAGAAGTCCCTACAGATGATTAAGAAGCTGTGTTAGAAGATATTTATAAGCCTCCTCTGTGTTTAGGAAATATTTTTAATAGAATGTGATAAATAGAAAACTACATGAACATTTTATAATGGGGAAATACAGTAAAGAACACGTGTGTCAATTTGGTAAAAGGCTTTGTAAATGGATTAACATTGAAAAGGCTGTGAAAATTTGGCACAAAATTAAGTTTCAAGTGTACAGACATTCTTCTATATAATTTCCTAGGATAACTGTAAAAAAAAGATGTTTGGATATGAAGAAATTGTCATGGAAAAAGATTTGTATTGACAATGTTAGATACAATATTAGCTAGCAAACAGCTTGTATTGAACTCTTTAAGAATATCTTGTAACTGCTTGAGAGAAAGGATGTTGCCAGCCAATAAGTCAATATATGGGTTAATTTTTTTTCTAGTGGTAATTGTTTAGAAACCACTGTAGAGCTTTGCTTGTTTTTTTTCCAGAAATGTCTGTTGTTTGCTTTTGGCTTTTTTTTACTTATTATTTTCTATTGCATTCATTGTTTAATGTACAAAGAAAGCTGGTTATGCTAATACTATTTTATAAAAGCCAATTTTCAGAGAAGCTGCTTGCAAAAGACTGATACGTGATGGAAGTCATATAGGTTTTTATGTTAAGATTTCAGTGCAATTATGTGTAGCAACTGAGTAATGAACATGCTATCATATGGAATACAACTGTATATAGTGCACTCAGTCTGGATATAGAGGAGGCCCCACTCCCTGCAAGTGATTAATCATACAGCTGGTAGGGCTGTATCATGGTTATTTGATTGATTATGATTTTTGACTTGTAACTTGATCAATAGTATTTGCCTCTTCCCAAGTTTACAGTTTTTATCAGTTTATGATTAACTTTCTCATACCAGTTACTGCATTAATAGCAGCATATGTACTTTTTAGTTTAAATTACATTCTTCTGATATACCATTGATCAATTGATAAGAATTATGAAGTTAAAGTCTGATTTCCTATTTCTGTGAGAACAGGTAATGGCAGTGCCACAAAGTTGCCTTCCATGGGTCAAAATAAGTGTTCATAATCAAGGGATAGAGAGTGAATGAAGTGTGAACAGTTCTAAAACCTTTTTGTAAGAAAACCATTTTGGTTCTACTATTCTTTTTATATTTTTTTTGCAGTAATCATAGTAGTTATGATTATCTTCCATATAGAAGCTGTGCTTTTCAGGTATCTTCCTACTCATATAGTTCCTCTTAAGTTTTTTACTAATAGCTTTTCCTTATCTTTATTACAAAAATAACTGCTTAATGTTTTTTATTGTGCAGGAAATGTTGTTGTGAACTGTTAACAGCGTATGGGTTAGACATCAGTCGATGACATGGGCTATGATATATTATTTATCTATGGGGTATGGCCTCCTTCATATCTGGCTGACCTGCACTATAGAACATTTGTATGGGTAAGAGTGTAATGAATTACACAAAAAATATGCCAAGATACAAAATGAAAAAGGCCTGTTCAGAATTTTAATAAATGAATGGGCATATATGCATTATGATATTGAGAATGTTTCCAATGGGATGTTGCAATGAGTTGCATTAAAGATCACAAACTAAATAAAGAAACTTTCTAGAGGAACACAGTTCTTATACAGCTTGGATGATACTGCCACTACATTCTTCTTATATTGTTTCAGAGATAAATGTTATATGTTTCATTGTGCCCTAATTTTAAGGCATAGGTGTTATGCAAATGCTAATTCAGGTATACCATACAGTGATCTTGATATATATTGGAATTGCTTCTTGTGAAGTAGGGATTAAAACTTGTGTTGTTATAGTTTTTGTTTTGTTATTAGGGGAGAAGGACACCATATTTTGTAAAAGAGGAGGGGGAAGAGGATGGGATGAGACTGTTGTGTGTGTGTATAAATACAGTAATAGACAAAAGTTTCGCCTCCCAGCAATTGTCACCAGTCTTCCAACAACAAACATGAAGTTATTACATACAGTATTACAATGTACTAACCATTAGTACTTTACTAGGCATAATTAATGCTTTGGAGTTGAAAGCAGTTTTGGAATCAGTGGTCACTCATGACTCCCTTATCGCTTACGCAAGCCATGACACAAAGCTTACTTTTTTCAAGCATGCTTGATAATGCTTCAAAAGTTTCCAGTTGATTCTACATCAGGACTGCTGGTTGTCTAACCCTTTTTGAAGTTGACACCACAGTCATTGAGCCACACTGTCACTGATTTGGCTGTGCATGAAGAGGTTCCCTCCTGCTGAAACACATCAGTACCTGTGTTGACCAGGCTGTCACTAAAGTGCATTATGAGATCAAGATATCTGTATTTATTCACTTTTTCAATCTTGTTAAGCTCTACAAAACTGCATAAACCTCTCCCTGAGAAGCAACCCAATACCATGATTGAATCAGGTGTTTCGCTCTATGTTCAACATCCTGGAGATCAAATGGGTCATTACCTTGAATGCACACTGTTCACAATTACAAGTCCTTGTAAAAGTAGCCATAATATGTGCAATCACTCATCATTTATCATTATCCCAGGATAAATGCTTGTTGGCAAATTTAACCAACAATACCCTCTGAGTATTTGTTAGCGAGAGTTTCTTCATTGGTCTCCTGGTTTCATAACCAAGTTCATGGATTTACCATGGAACTATCCTTATAGGGATGACATCAGAGATACTAGGGTTTTCATCTTTCAAACCTCTTGTGGTAGTACAAGGATTAGACTCAGGTGTATGCTTTAAGATGTTCATAGACTCCTTTGTCTTCTTTGGCCATCCAGACCATGATTACTTGGACGATGATCTGTGGCTGTTCTCTTTATAGTAATGAACTAGCCAGCATCTCACTGTTGATGAATTTCTTTAAATCTTGGTTATACATGAAAATTTGAATTGCAGTGGAATGGTATTTTTAACAACACATCATAAACCATGACTGTCACTAGCCAAGTAATGATAACACAAATGATAGGGATTAATTCTCAAGATATTATTACAAATCATCCCAAACTGTAGAAAACCCCTTGACCATCTTCAGTTACCATTTTTTGTCAGATATTTTGCATGGCCACTTACAGGCATGCAAAACTTTTGACTAGTGTTGTACTATATTTGTTTCTAAATATCATGTATGACTTTCCTGAAAAAAAAGAAAAATATAGCAAGAAAAGTGCAACCTTGCACTGTTAAGATGGTCTTCCAATATGTTACACAGGCATAACCTGTGTTGATTTTTATTTCATATGTGTATTCAGTTCTTAACATTGTGTATTCATATATTTACTTCCTAAGGATTGGAATTCCCCCTGGAAGTGGCAGTTGTTTTGGGGGTTTAGATAAAGTTATCATGACCTTTATGGACATTTAATAAGATTTTTGAAGAGTTTAGATATTCACTTGAATTTTGAAGGAGGCTTTACCCTGTGGTGTAAAAGCTAAACCTACAAAGAAAGAAAAGCAATTGGTCTAGAAATGGTTGAATGCATGAATACATGAAAGTACATGGTGACTTATTCCTTCAAAATATGGGAGGAATTTCCACAAAACCAGAAACATCACGTACTATTTGTGTTCACTCCACAATATGTGTATGTGGTGAATTCAATGATTTTGTATCAGATAGACATTGAATTATGTACTGATATTTGGTAGTTTTGTGGTGTAGGATTAATGTAAAACACTGTAAAATTTGCAAGTTATGTATTGATATATGATGTTCATAGCACTAATTATAAAGAATGTAGCATAGAAAGTCACTCAACTGATGATTATAGTGCACAACATGTGTTTAAGTGTCATTGTTTATATTTTTAGTAAAAGATGAGTGTTATTTGTATCTTTGGATGTTGTACGTTTTGCAGCATGTAAAGACTGTAATTTAGGAAATGTGATTAGATAACAAATATTCATTTATTTATTTATTTATTATTATTTTTTTTTCTTCTTCAATCCCTCTTAGCTTCTCTTCAAATATTCTAAGTAACATGGTTGTTTTTGAGAACTTGACAAGATTTGTATCTGTTATGTATTGTACATTATGTGTAATGATAAATAGCACAAAAGTAAATATATATATATTAGTAATGATAAAGATAATTATGATAATTTGGGGGGCAGGCATTATCATGTTTTGAGAAAATAAAAACAAACACAGTGTTCTGATGTGTTTGTTTCGTGGTCATTTTATTTCTGCTGCCAAGTAAAAAATATTATGTTAAAGATATATTCACATAGACAAAGTGTGAAATATTCAAATTAGAAAACAAGTTTTCTTAAATCAGATGCAGAAATTTCTTCATTGAGATAAACTTGTCAAAATTATTAGAGTGTTTTTTATACAAAAGAGTGAAATATTTTTCACCATTTAATCATATAGAATGCAGCAAAAATCTAAACCAAAAATGTTCAAAAGGTACTTCATTTTCTCATTGAGTGAGCCTAATTACACTACACAGCCAGTTTTGAAATTTGTTGAATATGAATATATAGAGAACGATATTGAGTTAGTAACTTAGAAATGATAAGAACAAAGATGTATCCATATGGTTCCTGACTTTGAACACGTGTTGAACAAAGGTTTAAAAACTGTTGATGATGTATTGTTCTTTCTTTTTCTAGCCACCTGACTGGAGAACTGCAAGAAGAAGTGACGTATGCAGAGCCTGTTCTAGTTCCTCAGACACTCAATAAACCTGTAAACCTCATGCTAAACATGTCCCCCAAAGCTACTCTGAAGACTCCTGGTTCAAATACCCCTGGAGCCAATGTGGGGACGTTAGGTGCCCCCATGGGACCATCCCTAGGGCTTCCTACCACTGGGGTATCAGCTGGACCCCATGACATCCCACTGCATTATACACCGGAGTCGTATTCAACCCACGGCACTCTGCGCTCCTCGGAGAAATATGGAACCCGGGGACGTGACCACCGACCACGAGACTACGATCACAGGCTGGTGGATGGATACTCGACCACCCGCTCTGTCAAGAAGGTGTACCTGTGAGATGCTTGCCCCACCAAGCCCAGCCTACCTGGAAGGGCACTCGAGCCTCCCTCTTTATGTTCGGCATTCGAGTCATAGCCTCACCATAGCTTTGCATTTTGCCAGAAGCGCATGGGTGGGCTGGTAAGTGTGGGCTTTGGGGAGAGACAGATTAAGCCGGAACTCTAGGAGAACCCTGCATGAAGAGTCCTGATCTACTCCCCACTCACCACCAGTATTATGTACATACCACCCTAGTGCCAAGAGACCACTTCTTCTCCTTTGGTAAATCTCTTGTAATCAAAGTATTCCATAGGTAGTGTCAGGTAAATCAAATCCTTGAGTAATAAGACACTGCTCACAGTACTTGTTGTGACACTTTAGAAAGCATGAGAAGACATAGGGTGTAAGAAGTGACTTAGTTAAAAGTAGAGACATTATTCAGTAATATTAATTGCAAGGAAATGCTAAAGGGCTCGGCTTTGGATATCGATAGAACTTTAGAGGAATCTGGAAAAAAAAAAAACTTTTGTAGCCCTAAGTAGTGAAGAACACTGTGAAATGAGTAAGATAATGTGTTGATATATGGAAATACAATACTGATATAGGACCCCTATTTCATTTCCTGTCTTGATCAAACTGTATCTGTGCAGTCATCCAGGATAACGGATACAAAAGATTCTAAGGGCAAGTTGTTGTAACATGCTTGTTATATGGACATTAGGAATGCTTGATGGATTTATGATATTAATAACTGACTATTCCAAGGAGATTGACTGTACAGACTTTAATGATTATAATTGTCAATGAACAATGTTGATATAGTCACTGGTGTTTGATACAGATGCCCATTATTTTTTAGTAATGTTAAGAAAAATGAGTTAAAACACCAAAACTTATACAATTTGATTGGTGGTTGTAATGAACATATAGTTTTACCCATCTTGTTATGATTTTTGTAATGCAGATAAATATAAACAAATGATTTGATAATTGTGTGTATCAACAAATATAATCAAGACTTTTTACAACTTGACAGAAGACTTGTGCAGAGTTATAGGCTCGTGTGCTATGGTTGTTGTAATCTGGCAACACAGCCTGTTCTTGTGCGTCTCTCTAATGTAACTGTTGTATAGGGCCTGTGATAAGTGAACTTGCTTGGACACTCAGCATCACAACTGTATGTAAGTCATTCATGTGGGCTCAATCACACCTCTGCTCTTGTCTAGTATATATGCTATGTAATATATTTCCTGATCCTGTTGCTATAATACTCTCATAGGAAAAAAACAAAAAAAGTGGTGAATGAATAAAATTTGCTCCAGATCCTTCTGTCACAGACTCAACTCTGACAACGTTTATTTAGACTTTGGATAATCTGTATATAACGTACTCTTGTCCATTGTAGAAGTATTTAAGATAAGTAGTAGGATCAGTGATTTAGAGCCTTTGATACAGATTCTATAAGGCTTATGCTCCTCACAAAGGAAGCAACTCATTTAAGTTTATTAGTAATTACTGATCTTTTCACAGTGTTGAATTGACAGTCGTATTTCCAAAGATACACCATGTCTGACAAGGAAAGTGAATAAACAATTACAAGCAGAAGCAGGTCGGCTTTATTCTTTCCAATTTGGATTTTAATTTTAAATCAGACATTGATATGGACTCACCCTTTTTTGGGTACAGAATTGATAATTGTGTAAACTTTGAAAGATGATGAGTGGACCACAGAAAAGGATCAAAGTCCCATCTGCTTTTGTGTGTAATTTAATGAAAGTGAGTTTGGTCATGGTGATTCTTGCAGATTAAACTACTTATATATATTTTTTTCCCTTCAGTACTATTTTTATGTCTTTTTTCATTATTATTTCTCAATGTGCAATGAACTTTTGTAACATTTTATGTTATCATTATGGAAGACAGTATTGATTATTTCTACCTCTCACATGATATGGAAGAGGCACAAAATAGGCACAAAGTGTTGGTGCTTTCTTGAGGTCCTTTCCCACTTTCGTTCTTGTTTTTGGATGTTGTGATGGAAGGTATGTAAATCAGTTAAATCCATTTTTACCATTTTTTCTTTCATAATAATCACCTCAGTCATGGATAGAGTTGATATCTGAACTGGTTTAAGGAGTAAATACACTTGCTATGTAATGTGTATATGTATATATGAAAAGTACACACACACCAAAGCAACACAGACTCACCTATAAATGGCAGTATGTATGCTTTAAGTACATGTTGAGGTGATGAGTTTCAAATAGTTTTTTTTGGGATAACAGCATTTCATTAAAGAAAATGTGTGAATTTCACCTATGACTTTTATTAGATTTTAACTACATTTATGTTTCTATTCTTTTTTTCTTTCACTGTATGAAAGATTGAAACTTATAGTTTTAATGCCTTTCTCAGAGACATTGATGAAATTCATATTTTTTCCTAAAAATCATACAGGTTCTCCCATATTGCTCTCTCCCAATCACATCTAAGTCAACAAGCACAGTCACATGTAGTCTCCTGCTTCCTCTCAAGTGAATGGATATGATGAGGGCATACAAAAGAATATACTCATTAAAAACACAATGAAGTGTTTTTATATGTTTAACACCAGATGTGATTTAGACCGTGTAACACAAACACACACACAAATGTATACAAACACTGATACAAACAAAAGTGCACAACAAATCCCAATGTATCTTTAGAGCTGTCCAATCTGATGTACTGTCACCTGGCATTCAGAATGCTGCATCAATAAAAGAGTTAGGTGCAACAGGCAAATATTTTATAACTTATGCTCTCTGGCAGTAGTTGAGATAACTGTCCAGTTTGCAATGACATGTGCCTCATCTTCATCTTTTTGCCCAGCTTGCACGGAAAGTTCCATGTAGACTTTTCTGCTCTTGATGTAGAAAAAGGAAAGAGTTTCTGTATTCTGAGTATGCAAGAATATTTCTGTCACCCAGTCTTTGTAAATCGCAAATTGAAAAGACACCTTAGGAACCCTGTTTCCTGCTCGAATTTTCCAAATTTCTTGATCTGGATTTTTGTTTTAGGTTGGACAGCACTGACATACAGTGACACAAAATGTACCACTAAAGAATTACATTCCACTGCAGTCTTTATTGACTTTTGACTGACTTGTTTACCTTCCTTTCATACCCTCTTTATCTCACATTATTGTTTATTTACAAGGAACCCTTGTTTTATTCTCAGTGTCATTACCGATGAATACCATGTATCTCATTCTAGGTCCAAAACTGTAAGGCTTTAGAAGTACAGATTAATGATAAGGAATGATTTTTACATGGCACAGCAGTAGAAAAGTTGCTGTACAGAATTGCTTTATGGTGGCCGTGTAGTGTGGGTGTTGCTTGTGACTGTAAAGACTGAGATAGCAAGCTGGTATGTAAAGTTCTGGTATGAAGCGTTCAATGACTTACTCCCTTCACACCATCCTCTCCAGTGGAACCCTACAAGCTCTCTCTTCCTAAGCTACTTTTGCCGCCGGGCTGTATATCTAATACTGGGAATCATGAAGTATTTAGTAAATATTTAATGCAGAGCTCTGTTTTGAGATGGTAAGTCATGGTTTGTATATTTATCAAGGTCCAAGTATAATTTTAGATTAACTTGTGATGCTTTATTTTTTCTCAGTTTGGAATGAAATCAAATTTTTGCATTTGTGATTATGATTATAAACTGAATTGATAAGCGCCTTTGGTGAAGTAATTCTAGTAGAAGATAGAATGACAATTTCTCAATTTGTAGTAGAAAGACTCAGTCCCCTTGTATTTCACATGTAAGATTATCAGGGTTTTAATTATATGTAATTTTTATAAGTGTGTTTATGAAAGAATTATTCAAGGTGATTTTTGTTTCCAAATAAGGGTAAGACTAGAATGATAAATGATACACATTGAATGTGTAAGAATCTCAAATATTGCTTTGGTGTAATGTTGGAGATAAGCAGAAATGAGGAATCCAGTCCAAAGGCAGATTTGAAAGTGTATATACAAAACAGTCTTTGATCATCTGAGTGATCCTTACTATGTTATATCAGTAAGTAAGCTTCATTTGCAGTATCTCAATACATGTTTAAGGTATATACAAGATTATTTGTGTAATGGTTATGAAGTTTTTCTTTTAAAGGCATGATGTAAATATTCACACACCAAATAAATAAAAAAAGGTTATTCATGGTCAACATTGTGAAATGCATGAGAAGTGATGAATCTTTTCTCATTGATAATGTCATGAGTTACTTTTTTAACATTCCAAGTATATGTGGACATAAACTAGAGATGTAACTTTTCTGAGTTTGGAGTCAGTACTTTCATCTTTGGTGGTTTTCTTGTTTTATCTCGTGTACATTTCAATCTAGTTTGTAAATATTTATGCTTAGTGATCCTTTTTGTCTTGCCACTCTTACCTGATGCTCTTAAGACATGCCCACACAGAAGGAATTCAACGTTTATATTTGCCATCATTTGTGGCTGTTATCAGTGAGAAGATTGTCATTGAGATTATCATTGTTTGTGCCATTTTTTTGTCTATGCAGGAAGACCTCCATTTATTACACTGTGGGTGAGTAATTATACTGCTGTTGCATTATTTGTGATGATTTTTGTAAAGGTCATTTTGTTTAAGCCAAGTATATTTAATCTACCTTTTATGCCAGTAATATAAAACAAGTGTATTTTGGTGATAAAATAAGGTGCACTCTGCTTATCCATTAATATTAGAATACTGATAAATGCACACATGGGCATTGAATGATCAGAACAAGTCATGCATCTATTATGTAATGTTTGATACATTTTAAGTGAATTATATGCTTTCCATTTACTGCATCCTAAAGTAATAAATGGCAGTATTACTGTAGTAACATCCTTGTATTGTCTTCTTTCAAGGGATATGTAATAATGTACTGTAAACCTTGAATTCATTATCTACAAAATTATTGAGTAATGAGTAGGGACTATAGTGTAACTTTGTAAATTATATGAGTAAATTGTCAGTTTAAAAGAAAATATAATAGTGCAGTAATGAAAGAGGTATAATAATTAGCCAAGTCTTAGAAGCCTCATAGCTCTCCCTCTTTGTTAGTGGAGACCCGGCGGCTTGTCACACACTTTTTCCTTCCCTCGGTAAACGCTTCCCATGCCCCTCCCTGCGCCCTGCGCACCAACACACCATCATTGTTATAATAAAATGTGCATTTATGGAACGGTTTCATTAACCTTTATTGCATAGGGTATTTATTTAGTCATGATATTTGTTTTTGAATGTGAAGGTGAGTATAAAGGTAAGCTGTACCAATCTTTATATTAATAATAATAATATCACCATCATCAGTCATCATCATCAGTCATCATCATCAATCATCATCATCATCATCAATCATCATTATTATTATTAATGATAATAATAATATCAACAGTAATAATAAAAATAAGTATAATGATAAAATGATCCCATTACAACTAAGAATAATACTCACTATTGACATCTTCATTATTACTCCATCATTATTAGCTTTGCCATTATGATCATCCGTCAATTAATCAGTCAATCACTAATCGTCCATCATCATCAGGAGTTTCAATCACAATTATCAGTGTATTTTTTATTATGCATAGCCTACTGATGATATTTTTTATTATTATTTTTAAAGATACTTTTGTTACCGCCGCTGCTTTCACCCACCATCGCCAACAGAATCCATTAACGTCACCAGTCATTATGCCTTGTTTTCTTTATCTGTTTACCCATATTTTTTAAAACAAATTTTTTATCTTATCATTTTTTTCTAAATCATTTGTATTTAAATTTTCTATCATCATCACCACAGACATCCTCCTCATTCTCCTTCAATCATTATCAACCATCACCTACTAGTTATCACCATCAACAACAACCATCAAACTTTATTCTCTAATCATCAACCATTATCCATAAATCTCCATTTATCAATCATCATCAAGAGTCATCCTTATAATCATTCCTCCTCCACCGTTCAACCCATTACGTATTTATTTCAGTTTATATTTTCGTACTGTTATAGTTATTTATTAATATACTTATTCTTCGTTTTTGTATTATTTTGTTGTCATATTTTTCACATAATATTCCTTCATATCAAGAGCTAAACCTTATACTCAAAAAAGTTAAATATTATTTCTTAAATCATTTTTTTTCCTGAGGAAAGGCCTTAGTACACTCCGAATTAACCAAATAATCCAAAATATGCCAAAACTACCCCCCCCCCCCACCCATCATATGCCCGTTGTTGCCGTGGGGTAGGAGACGGTGACTGGGACCCAATGCTGGGGATACCCCCTGCCTTGGGCCTCATCCCTCGACTCGAACAATTTTCCCTTCCCCTTTTCGTTCCCTTTTCTTCTCCAACCCTATCTAACATCCAGTTCCTCAGGTGCCACGGGCACGGTATTCCCCTGTTAAATTGTCTATCCCTTGTCCCTCAAGGAGACCCTGTAGAGTGACAATTTCTCTCCCCAACATACTCTAGGTTTACCATGGCCAGTAATAAAAAATGAGTCATTATCAGGGGTATTTTAACACTTGTCTCTTTATCAAATACCCCATTGATTTCAATTCTCCCGGTTTCCCGGCCCCAGGCTCTTCTTTGACCACGACTCAGAACACTGCTACTACTACCCCTTCCTCCACCCCACAACTTTCTCAGTCCAGTCCAGGTCATCCACCAGGTCATTACTCAACACCCAGGACCATTCTTCCTCTCCCAACATTACCTCCACCCCTACAACTGTCTTCATCAACTACCCCATTTTCCCTTATTACTACTCTGCAGCCATATTGACCACCTCTCCGCAGTCCTACCTCTCTCAACACTACTCTCTCTTCATTACTTCTTCTACCGTCCATACTCTACTTGGCCCCCAACCAAATGGTATCGATTTTTTGTACCCCTCCCCCCCACCACCACAGCCCTTACTCTGACAACACTCTCCTCTCCCAGCAATGCCTCCAAAAACAAGCAGGTGAAGTTTCCTTCCGCAGCCACCCCGATCGTCCTCGCCTTGTCAGTTACAATCGAATCCCAAGCTATAGCGTTATCTACTCTGACTTCACTGGCAAATCCATTCCTACCCAACTTCATCCCTCCCTCAATACTTGGACCGGATCTGTCTCTATCTCCTCGACAAGCTGCCCTGTCTACAGGGATTAGTCAGATTTTGGAGCACTTTCACAATCCTCTTTATCTGGCCTCGTGTAATACAATTGCTACACCTTTCTCCTAGAGGCCGCCGTAAGTCCAACACCATTATTGCCAATATTACTTCCGTAGAGTGTTTACATTGGCGGAGAGTCCTTCCTGTCCGACCATATCACCCCCACCATCCCCGACAATGTCTGAATTGCTGGCGTCCAAGCCATCCTGCCAAACACTGCCGTTTTTACGGCCCGATGTCCTCTATGTCCCCAACCTGGTTATAATCGATCAAACTGATCTGTACAGTAACACAAATGTGCCAATTGTGACGGCTCTCATAATGTATTTTTAGGGGCTGCACTCCTGCAAGTTTCAGGAAGCACGTCCACGAGGTTTTTCTCTCGCTCCCTACTCCAATAATGACCTGCGCTCTACCCTTCCCCTTGCCTTTCAAGATGTTCCGACACCTCCCTCAGTATCTCTTCCTCATCCTATTTCTACCCCATCCCTCTCCCAGTCAAATTCTTTTGCCATTCTAAAACCACACTTCCCAATTTCCACTACCATTGCAGACTATCCAATCACTACTTCCCTGGTACCTTCCCCTCTTCCTCCTTTCAACTCATCGCACAAGATAACCTTAACTCTCCATCCCATCCTCTCCCTCCACCCCTCAAACTTTTGTCCCATCTCCCGTTCATAAGAAAACCTGTTTCTCAGACCCCCCCCCCCAAACCAAATCCGCTTCAGACACTCTCGAAGGCATTCAAAACTATCAGACCCGCCCCTATGTCCTCTATGTAATGTCCCTCTTTCAGTTCCACACATTCTTTTGTCCTGCCCACGTTTTAATGTACCTCTGCTTATCCACACCTATCTTCCCTTCACCGACCTCCCAACATATCAGACATCCTTACAGAATCCCACAGCCTTGACAACCTGTTCTCCTTCCTCAGACGCATAAATATCCTTCACTTGATCTAACTCCCTTACCTAAACCACCATAACCTTTTCCCTCACCTTCAACCTTTCAACACTACTCCAGATAGTTGACATAGCAACTATCACCTGACATCCCCCTTTACTATACCTTCCTATAGTGCTATATGACCTTAGGTGCCTAGCACATTTATTTTAACCATTAACCATTCAGAACTATCTAACCATGACCGAAGGTAACAGGACTAAACCTCATCCACCCACCAATCTCTCTACTCCCATTCCTTCTACACTTAAATTAATTGCCGACATCCATCTTCCTCCTACTCCCTCCAAACACATTTCATTCCTGCCTGCTTCAACTGCATCCCCTCTTCCATCCCATGTGACCCTCTGTCACAACCCCCTTCCCTGGATTCTCTCCCTCCTGACATTTTTCCTGAAACTGACTTAATTGCTTCTCTACCTTGCCCTAAGGACATCCTTGTAAAATTCCACATTTCTTCCTTTGACAATTTGATTTAATCACCCTTATCAGTACCTACCTTCCTGGAAATGCTATACGACTTCTGATGTGTAGCACATTTAATCAATAACTGACACTCTACCCTTTTCGCTATGATACCTTTTCAGAGTACTATATGACCTTTGATGTCTAACATATTTATTTTGCTTTGTAACCATTGCCCATTAACCATCTAAAACTAAATGTGTAGCTTCTATATAGGAAATTAAGGTAGCTCTAGATTAGGATTAGTCTAATTTTGCATTGGTAGCAACAAATAAATATTTTGAGGTTATCAAACAACGTTTTGGTATTTTTTTATTCATTTAATCACAGTTGGTTGAAGATGACAAATACAATGTTTTCTTTTTAAGAGTGTTGCCGTAAATCTACGTCATAAATATTATTCCTATTTTTGACCAGGAAGAAAGACTGCCCAAAATAGATTATCAATAATAATTTTGCCATGGATGTTGTACTTGTTTTTCATTCCTAAATTTAGCAAATGTGAAATACTTAGTCCTCGGCTGATATTGCTTGGGAAATAGTATCAAAATCCTATGAAAGTAGTCGTAAATATTCAAATGATTAATATTCATCGTACTTAAGCATCACAATATTGCTTTCCTCCCAAATGGGCATAGCAAGAATGCCGACCCATGCACTAATGAAAAATGCCTTATTCTTGCGTATAAGTACCATTCCAACTTTTTCCTAATGCTTTGGACCAATTACCATGATTTTATATCACAATCCTCTTTATCTTGCATCAAGGTAGCTTTCCGACAAAAATTATGGAATGTAAAGCAATCCGGGCTGTTCAATAAAAGCTCAGAGATGATGATCCTAAAAAGCTGAAAACCCAAGCAAAGTTCACTTTATAGGTCGCTTTGAAACTTACTTCCACTTAAAAGTTCCATGTGCATACTGCATTTTCATGCCGATTTCTAACCGAAAAACAAAATGAAAGTAGTCAAATAAATAGTTACCAGGCTACTGTACGCAATGAAAAAAAACAAATAAATAATTGTATCACCAACACACAAATCATGATATTACGCAGAATGCATTGTATGTCAAAATGGACTTTAGGGTTATGAACATGAGCCACTTACTAAGAAATCAAAATAGGAGGCAAGGATTACCGATGAGAGGACAGAACTGCAACTATCATATCCAAATGGTTCATGATTAGAGGCCAAAAAGCAAAATAAATATACTAGACATCAAAGGTCGTGCAGCCCTATGGGAAGGGCAAAGAGCGGGTGAGATTGATTATGCACTACACGCCAGCAGCATGATGGTGTTGGAAGCAAAATAAATGTGCTAAACATCTAAAGTCATAGAACACTATAGGAAAGTATATTAAAGGAGTGGTCTTGAAAAGTTAAAGATAGGTAAAGGAGTTGATGTGTGAATGGGTTCCGGTGGGTCTAGGTAAGGGAATTACATAAAGGTTTCACGTGTGTATCCAGGAGGGAATGGAAATGATAGAGGGGATGGAGAGGGAGAGAATGTACGTGTAGTTTGAGCTGAGATGTGTGGCTTATGCTGGGAGGAAATTGGAGGAAGTGGTGTAGGGGTATGGGCAGGAGGAGGATGAGTGTTGGGAGGATGGATATCGGAAGTAGTTGGAGTTGACGGGGATGGGGATGGTGTTGGAAAGGGTAAAAGTGGAGAGGATGATTAAATGGGTCAAAGTACAAATTAGCCTGGTCTGCCTGTTCATAGCCGGGGATTCCAACATGGCTGGGCAGCCAGCAAAACCTGGCAGATCTGTGGCGCGTAGACAGTCCTGAATGGTTAATGGTTAAAAGCGAAATAGATGTGCTAGACATCTAAGGTCATATAGCACTATAGGAAGGTATAGTAAAGGGAGATGTCAGGTGATAGTTGCTATGCGTCAACTATCTAAAGTAATGTTGAACAGTCCTGAAACTTACTGACAAGAGTGCACAGACTGTAAGAGAGAAAGAAGGTAGTATATGCATTTTAAGGCAAAGGATCACGTACTTCTCTATTGTAAGGTCACTGGACTCCGAAGGGAGGGATATTTGAATGTACGAGAGAGAAGACTATTACGAAACCAGCCCCGGAGAGAAATGTATAAATAATAATAATAATAATAATAATAACAATAATAATAGTAATATAAAATAATAACTATAATAATTAATTAAAATTATTATCATTATCATAATATCAACATTACTAATAATATTGTGCTACTGTACTGCTAACGGGGTATGGTTTGGGGTAAAGGGCATAGAAGAGGGAGGAGTATGGCATCAAATGGAGGATATTTATGCGTCTGAGAAAGGAGGACAAGTTGTCAAAGGAAAAGGTATGTCCAGTGGAGGATGTCCAGTTGGATGGGGGATCGAGGAAGTGAGAATAAGTGAGGAAAAGCAAAGGCACGGGTTTCTGTAAAGCCGGGACAGGAAAGTAGGATGTGTGAGACTGAAAGAGGAACATTGCATGTAGAGCACAGAGTTGGATCAGACTGTGACATGAGATAGGAATGTGTGAAGCGAGTGTAGCCAATTCTTAAGCGGGCAAGAGCAGTTTCCCAGCGTCTATTCTAATGGTATTGACAAAGGGAGATGGAAGATATAATGTCGTTCATTAGTGGTAAGGGTAACTTTAGTAACAAGAAATGTTGACTTATGGCATGAATAATTTATGTCGATTACCGAGATGGGATATACATTTCATTCAAGTCTTTGGCATGTTAAATCAATGAATAACAAAATGTGCATTGACCTGTCTGATGTTATATTTTTTTAGAATTTTGTGTAAATAATATTTAGAACACTAGTTTCAAAATTTGACGATATCTTCTTTAATGTGTATTGTATTTCTTTTATATATATAATTAAAATATTTAGAAATCTTTTGAACCCAATATGAGAAATCTTTGTCATCGGCCATCAATACATACCCGAATAGATAGGCACATTGGGTATTAATTGAAATATATCGTCAACACAGCGTGGGATTTTCAAAAATTCTTCTGAAAAATGTAATACTTTCAAGGCTTTATCGTTTAAGAGATACTCTCGGTATCAATACCAATCATTTCATCACACACTCTTATCCTTTCATCACTTATTCTCTGTTGCTTTTCGTTACCTAACTTCCGAAATTCACTTTACATGTTTCTCAAATTCCATAGTTAGGATGGCATCAATGTTAGAAATCTTCGCACATCTGGACTGCAGGCGCTTCTCACTAACTTCGGAGAGGTCCTTTTGCAACGAGGTCAAGAGATCATGCAGTGAATCTCCTAAATGATGTCGCTCCCATGCGTCGAACACCGCCTGTGTACATATGAGAAAATAATCATAATCAAAAGCCGAATTATTGTTTGATGGTCGTTGGTTTAATAAAGAGTGAGACTGGTTAGTGTGTAAATTCTGGCTTGTAGCTACGAATTGTCATTGCTCTAAAGTTCAAAACGCCCTATAAAATGGATTTCTAAGCTGAGAACAACCATGCGCAAAGAATAACAAATAAACAAAAGAATGATATAAAATATAAGTACACATACAATAAAATGCAACACAAAACTCCTTACCTGTAATTTCCTTTCCGCCCCGCTGACGAAAGCAAGGGCGTTGCCATGTAGAATGGACACCCCCTTGGTGGCTGCCTGAGGGCACATGTTAGTCCCCTGAGAACACTGCCACATGCGGTAGTTCCACTCGCACCCCAGTTCATAAAGTTTCTCTGGATGCTGTATTGAGAAATGATGTGTGATAATGCCACATAGAGCAAGACCTGGAGGACTGATAGCCCCAGAGGACTTTGTGGGTTATGCTATGTTTCACTATGCTGATGTGTGATATAAAACAAATCTCTTGGAAAAGAGAAAAGAGAATGGAAAGAATGGCGGATGAGAATGACTGAATGAAAAAAACAGATATCTTATCAGCCCCTCTCTTCCTCTCTCCTAGAACGCCCAACACTTTTACCTTATGAAACAGGATGTTCAGCATGTCTTGATCTGCCAGTTTGATCTTTTGTCGGAAATCGTCGAAGACCTTCATGACAGCCGGCGTCCAACCACCTCCCGGGAAGCTCTTCATGCGCGTCAAGTTCATGTGCATGATACCTGCGTTGAGGCCCGAAGACCCGTAAAAGGGAATCTGCGGGAGTATTTGCGATGATAAAAACGACTTACAACTTTGCACCTTCCTTATTCGCCTTACTCTTTATCACTGGTTGTCATACTGGCTCGTAAATCCCATATCATTATATTATAACTACCTTCAAGTTATGGAAGCACA
>NC_091564.1:9073398-9120898 GCF_042767895.1 Penaeus vannamei | reverse complement strand
GGGTTGAAAATTACCGATAGCCCCCCCCCCCCTTCCTCCTTGAAATTGAATAAGGTAATTTTCTATATTACCTTCGCCTCTCCGATATCGACGATTTTGGTATCGTTGGATTCCTCTCACTCTGTACAATCCAAATATGTAGGTTTCTTGCTAATCTTTTCGAAACCTCGTTACCACTGAAACTATTTTTGATATCAGTGTTTTGAGAAATTTATCCATTTAATTTTTTAAGAGGAATAGGCCTCTGCTCTCAACATTCACTTTCTCATTTAATCCTACAATATGTATACACACACACACATACACACACACACACACACACACACACACACACACACACACACACACACACACACACACACACACACACATACACACACACACACACACACACACACACACACACACACACACACACACACACATATATATATATATATATATATATATATATATATATATATAGAGAGAGAGAGAGAGAGAGAGAGAGAGAGAGAGAGAGAGAGAGGAGAGAGAGAGAGAGAGAGAGAGAGAGAGAGAGAGAGAGAGAAAGAAAGAGAGAGAGAGAGAGAGAGAGAGAGAGAGAGAGAGAGAGAGAGAGAGAGAGAGAGAGAGAGAGAGCGCAACCTGTAAAAGATATCTATAATGATCTGTGTAAACAAACCTGTAAGTCTACATTGCTTACCGCCACAGCACCCACTCGCAGGTCTTGCAGCCGCCTTTCATCTCGCTGTCCGTTCGAATCCGCACGACGCGTATTTGTATTTGGAGGCTACATCAGCATCCTTTGGAGAGTCCAATCTAACCCTTTGAAGGAGTATAATTCCCTCTTCAAACATTGCTGGCCGTAAGACTGGCTTTTGCTCACTTCGTATTGTTCTTTTAATTAAGAATGTAATCCTTTAACAGATATAAATCGCCATCAATGTTCTCATCTTGGCAGGGATCTTTATCCTTACCTTGCATTTCACTGTCAGATTTCTGTAATTTCATTTCAATTTCTTTGCTGGGGGCTCCTGGCCACTCTCTATATACAGTTTTTGGCAGTTTTCAATTTCGTCATTTGTATCTGAGATGTCCCCAGTGTTTGCCTGGTATTCTTTTGGATGTCTGTGCCTAGGGAATTAAATGGGAACAAGCCATGGTGTCAAAACTGCGTCAAAACTGTGGTATTCCCCAAACTGCCGCAGGGCATGCCGAATACCCGGCGAGGTAAGTTTGGTAATTCACCATTCTCTTCTTCTGTTATTAGACTTAAGTTCACTTTTAAATATTTTTTTTCTTTATCACCTTAATCTAGGCTTCATCAAACACTTGGCTGTATCTCATCGTGTTTGAGGGAGTTCCGCGACTTTTGCTATTGGCGATAAATCACTGAGGAAAACACGGACACAGTGGTTGTCTGCAATTCTGGAATTCTACGGAATTTCGTCTGCAAAACCCAAACAAAAGTCAATGATGACGACACTACAGATTTTTTTTGTGTGTGTGTGCGTATGTGTGTATGCTGTATTTTTGTTATTTTTATGACTACAGATGGTTTGATGCAAATTAAAATTATTTAAAGCAATATTGAAATATTTCCTCATGTTCAAACAAATTAAACATGAAAACTGCTGAACCCTTCCTGGTATGAACGGATATGAAGTGGCAGACACAATGCTATCATGGCAGAAATTTGGGTCTTCTAGTTGTACATCACCAAAGGTAGTGCCACGATCCCACAGAGTGACTTAGAACCTTCAGGGGACCCCTCCCGGAAAATGACCACCTTTCCCTACTCATTTCATCATAAAAAAATCGGTTGGCGATAACTCATTGATTCTTTTTGCTTGATATAGAGTATAGAATTGCGCTTCGTCTATATAATTTTGACCTTGTATCTCCATGGGGGGGGGGGACGCCCCTCAAAAAGTCGGATTTCCCCCCCCCCCCCTCTTCGGTGCACTGTGTCCCAGTTTTTTTCCTGACCAATCCCCCAAAAATTCATGTGTTAAATCTATCCTAGCCTAAATATATAATAGCTCGATTTCTTTATTTGCTTTTTTAGGCAGGAGACTAGTTGACATAGAGTACTATTTTTGGTTTGTTTGTTTTTTAGCAGTAAAAAAGTTGCATATTTTTTTATTAAGGCCAAAATTTATAAACCCGGGCTATGACACGGCCTCAGAGCTCCGAGGCTCTAGCGAAAGCAACAAACTGCATTTGCATCGCACGGAAATTACGAGCCCAATAAAGTACTGAAGGTCGTGTAAACAAGCTTATTTAGTGTACTTTGCAATACAATGATTACCAAGTCAATCGGCATAATTATTTTCAATAGGGACGATATCCTGTAAAGGTATGTATTTTTATTTGTTTATTGTATATAAAAGTAGATATTTTTTGTCTGAAAAGTTTAATAAAAGCATTTTACCATAGAGACAACTAATCTAAACCAGATAAAAACCTTTCTTTATTTTTTATTTATTTATTATTTTTTACTTCAATTTTGAAGAAATAGGGAATTGTGGATGGCAATATCAGTACAAAACATCCTAGTTATAAAGTCCTATCATGAATACATGCCGGTTCAATTTTGAGTTTTAAAGGCATATGGAATTAATACATGGAATTCGAGAACTTACCTATCACTGAATTTTCCCCATGCTTCACACAGGGGGGGGGGGAGATGATCACTGGGTGTTTATAATTTTCGAAGAGTATCATATGTTCGTAAACACACACATAAAGTTTAAAAAAAATAAAATCATCCTCATTTAGTAGCCCTACATCGATGTATATATCTAAATGAATAAAGTATATTAGTTTTCCATACAAACCGTTTTCTTTGATAATTGTCAATATTAACAGATTGCAATCGGAATTATATTATTTTTTTTATCGGGAACGCACGAAACAGATGCGATAGCTTTTTCAACTCTAGACGAAGACTGTGCACACAATCGAGTTCAAAATTCCATATAGTTTTTATTTCAGAGCGGGTATTACGGTGTACTATCATCTTCAGTATGAAATAATCAGTATCTCGCTTATGCATCCGAAGTTCAAAAATCCGACTTTTAGGTACCTTCCGTATTGAATTGCACTTTACAGCACTAACGAGCAATTTCAAATCAAATCAAATTTACCGATGCTGTGATGTACCGACCGTTGAGCGAAGGCTAACGGAAATATTTCAATTCTTTCTTATACGGCTATTTTCAAACATTAGCGCTTCGTACTCGGTATACGTACAGATCACTTCGTAAGCTAAAACATATTACCAGGGAGTCTCGATAGAAGCATATTTCGTGTGTAAAAGGACACAAAACTTTCATTTTTAAAAATATATTTCACAAAATATTTCGTCATAAATCAGTGATATATATTTTTTTCTGATATTGGTATAAAAGTGTTCCTTGAACAGTCACGAACTCATATCTATGCGCAATGTCATAATCAAATGCCGTATGCACGATTGCAACATGCCAAAGTCCACACAGGCGTACCTAGGCGCTCATAAGTGACGCACCTCCCCAGGTGTTTAGTGGGTCTCATGTCGACTGCAAGAGAACGAGCCACACCAGGCCTTTAATACTCTTTTGGTAGTTTTCTCATTCATGTACCTATTCTATACACTAGCCAACTCAATTTGAGCCCCCCCCCCCCCCATCAGGGATAGTCCCCTTCAGCTCTGCAACACACTAACTATGGATAATTATATACTTTTTAGATAAGTTTACAGGTTCAATGTATATTCTTTAGTTATACATCTAATACATTTTTTTATGAAGAGATGTGGGTGCATTCTATGTTATATGTATTTATTGTATATTGTTTTATGCAGTGCAATGAGTAATAAAGTCACGCAGGGAATCCCATAATCATCACATTCTACGCACAGTAACTGTAGTTTAATATTCATCCGTTTGTAAAAGTGTGTTTTTTTTTTTTTTTTTCTATATACGTTTTCATTATCATCTAATGGTTAGAAAACGGCAGACATGCTACTACGGAAAAACGGCCAGCTCCTTGTGCTTCCGTTTTCTATTCAAGGAGAGAGAGAGATTACTGTTGATTTCCATCTTCCAAAAAAATGGAAATAAATAGTAATATTATAAAAGTATGGGCATACAGGTGATTCTACACTTGGAATGGAACACTCACACGTGAGCCTCTGCGAATCCAAAGCCACAGCGTTAACTAGAAAAAGGCACTATACGAGAAGAGAGAGAGATATAGAGTGGGAGGACACTGGGAGAGCGAGTTACAGAGAGAAAGGAGCGAGTGGAGTGAAATGAAACGTAGGCCTATACTCAGGCTGAACATTTTATTAATTTACATGCATTTTAGATGTACACTGTCATGACTCTCTCTCTCTCTCTCACTCTCTCTCTCTCTCTCTCTCTCTCTCTCTCTCTCTCTCTCTCTCTCTCTCTCTCTCTCTCTCTCTCTCTCTCTCTCTCTCACTCTCTCTCTCTCTCTCACTCTCACTCTCACTCTCACTCTCACTCTCACTCTCACTCTCACTCACTCTCACTCTCTCTCTCTTTCGCTCTTTCACAATGTACCTTTCAACATCTCTCACTCTCTCCCTTTCTCTATCTCTATCCCTCTGTTAAAACGAGTTATAACTTAATTTTCTTTTATGAGGTAGATACCAACAACAGGAAGTCATCAGGAACAGTATTTTATAAACAGAATATTAACCTTTTTAACTGCAATGGAGGCGGGGAGATAATGAGAATGAAAGAAATTGTATGTTTATGTGAGACAGGGAAAGGGAGAGACAGACGGAAATTTATAAATGAAAATTTTCAAAAAGTTATAAATGGCTGAATCGAAAAATGTATGAAATATAAAGAACAAAGTATTAGAATATCACTTGAATGTCAGATACGCAATTTTAATTATATTCAATACGTCTTCAGTATGTCTGTTTGATCTAGATTTGGGTTAAGTGATTTAAAAAATGGAAATCCCTCTCACATAAAGAGAGGGAGGGGCGAGTGAGAGGGAGAGAGAGAGAGTGTGTGTGTGTGTGTGTGTGTGTGTGTGTGTGTTCATGTGTGAGTGCGTGTGTATGTGCGAGAGAAAGAGAGAGAGAGAGATTTGGTATACATTTGTAATACAAGCTAAATGGATATTATCTTCAACTTCCATCCGGGCCCACCTTGCTTTGGTTAGCATAGAGCAGTCACATTTTACCATTGTTCTTATCATGTGAAAGTGCCTTTTCCCTGTCTTTCCTTCTTGAAGGCACCTCATGAACTTTTATCTACTATAGCTACTGACAAGCAGGGGCCTCACGGATAAAACAATGAATTGATACTATATATTCATTATCTCTAAATGCAAAGCCATTCTACAAAAGTAGGATCTTATCTTTTCACTCAAAACAAATACATAGATACCTGATAGTTCTGGGGTACAGATTAACCTTATATAAATGGAACAATATCCGACTTAAAACCATCGATCATTTGCCCTACATAGTTTCATGTAAAATCTCGTCTTCTACCGCATACCATAAGCCTTGACAAGTACTATGTGATATGGTTATGTTACGTAAATTTGATGTTTACCAAGCCCAACTGAAAAGAAAACTTAAAATATGCTTTAACGTTTCCATTCGATGCACCGACCATAATATCCCCGGGCCGGTACTCACTTAAATATCATTAGGCAACATTAAAAAATTACAAATATTGTATGAACATAATACAGGATTGATGTATTTAATCTTAATCGGGTCGATCCGATACCTTGAGTATTGATTGTCCCATCATTTCGATATGGTCGGACAAAATACAAATATTGTTATGGTTAATAACTGGCCTAAAAATTGCATCCGTCTCCCATCGTTCCGCATCAAAAACATATTTAGTTGCATTGTTTCAGAAGTGTTGCAATATATAAATCAGTTTAAAAATCACGACAGGTGACTCCCGTTCCCGAAGCCAGGAGTAAAAAATGATTCGCAGTGTCTGTATGGCTTGTCAGTGATTTATAACATTTAAAAGGAAGGGGATGTTTTGATTCAAAGAATTATATCACAAAATATATGAAATATCATCAGTCATTCCTAACATTTGGAAAGAGAGGAATGTTTTCATTCAGTTTTATCATCAAATAGGAATAAAATATTAAATTTAGTTTCTTACCTGGTTTGTTTAGCTCTATTATATTCCATAGTTTGTCTTTGAATAAGTTGTCACTATAGCACCTGCTTGACATGTAAAAAAAAAAAAAATATATATATATATATTATATATATATATATATATATATATATATATATATATATATATATATATATATATATATATATATATATATTGCCGAACAAAGTCAACCCTTTTTTCATCCAAGATGAGAAAGCACTGTGGCTACTAGTCACGGACGTGGTTGACAGGGTGTCATTCACATTTGTCGAGTGTCCCGGCAACGTTTTGTTACTTCACGTCAAAATATTCTTCGAAAGAATCTATCCGTGACGGTGTCGTGGCAGTGACGACCAGCAGGTCCATTTGATTCTATATAAGAAAGTGACGGAACGGTGACGATGAAGCGTTCATCGTCATTTACTATGCACTCGCTGGCTCTCACGGGGCCACATCATTTTTCATTTTAACCATCTCTAAACAGCGGGGTACATAGCGGTTTGCCAGATGTATGTAAGCCCCAAGTGCGTTGCAATGTGTCGCAACAATAAATACTTTTTTTTCAGTTTACTCTAAAAATGCATCTTCATAGTTATTACTGCTGCAATTCTGCTCTTCCTTGAAGAAGGTATTGAGCTTTTCATCTAAAACATCATTTTTTTCTATTATTAGTATTTTCGGTGTAAAACGAATGCACGTCAAAGAACTTCTTATATTTCCTGAGAAATCACTAAGAAAATACATTGCATGTAAAAACACAAACTTCTGTTGTATATCTCAATTTATATTGGAATATTTAAATTAAACGAGATTATCTATAGATGTTCTTTTTATTTGCTTTTTAGAACTGCCTATCACACCTATGTGCTATGAAATCAAATTTATTACGTTTATATTTCCTTTAAGTATACGGCAGTTGGAATAAATTTCGTCTCTCAACTGTGGCCATACTTCTCAAATAATCTCTGTAGAGCAAGGCTTTTTCAGATTTAGTTCATAAACAATAAAAAAGAGATAAATTCATTTAAATGTAATATTTGCACAGGTAAGAATAATATAGGTAAAAAAGAAAATTGTGTAAATAGTCACATGTGGTACTTTCAAAATACTCGAAAATTTGCTTTTGAATTGCATGTACTCTTCATAATGATTTTAGCGATTTACAAAATTAAAATGACAAAAATATGCAAAGCTGATACACTGATCACACATCACCCAGTTGGACTTTACACTTTTAAAATCTTTTTTTCACACAACAGATGTTTTCATCCATTCTATAAGAGATTGCAGTGATATAAATCAACTCTTAATTGTTACACGTATAAAACAGCTTAAAACTTATATAAAGTAGTTTCATTTATCTAATAATAGCCATATTTTCATTTAAAAATTCTATATCGATACACATTAGACAGCTCTGACTGAAATCTCAAAATTCCTTTTTTTTTCAAAATGCAATGCGGCTCTAACTTTGGGTTGTTTAAAAATGCTTACAAATTTGTACCCAATCAGTTTAGTTATTTCACAAAATCCAGTATTTGAACAAAATTATTGTTGATCTACTTACGTTGAACTGTGGGTAAAAGAAGCCATAGTTTCGTTTGGTATAAACTGCCTATGAATACCTGGATTTTAAATATCTTGCAAAACTTTTGAACATTAATAAAGGATGAGTAAGTAGATATTTTCAGGTAAATAAAATTGGTTTTCTATTTGGATGATTTATTAATCATAGAAAGGCTTGTGTGAATGACGATAATTGTGTTCCTTTTGAGCACTGGCAATGAACAAGCTTTGTTACTCGGTCCTTCAGTTCATAAAAGGTTCTTGAACACTGGGTGCTGCACGAGCTACAGATGACCAGGGGTATCACCTTCTCCTCAAAATTATTTTGTTATTCCCTGATAGTCAGTAAAGCAATATTACATGTGAAAAATGAAGAGAACAGAACAGAAAGGACAAGCAGAAATATTAAGTAAAAAAGGAAAGCATTTCCATTGGCCAGCACTTGATTTAATCATCATCAGGATCCTGGGGGCCCATTCCTCTGGCCTTGGGACCGCCCGCCCTTTTCGCCATAATGATCTGATCGACACGGAGAATCTGGTTGGCAGCAGAGGTCGCATACTTCAGTGCCCAGTACTTGGTGAGGTAGAGATCAAAGATTTCCTTTTCCTTAGCATCAGTTACTAACGTGCCTTCTCCTTCACAGTCGAAACCTGCATTGGTTTTGCCTTCAGAGTGTGCTGATAATAAATTGGACAAAGTCTCTTGGTCATTTGCACCACAGTTGTCTGCAAGGACCTGTTACAAAAAGAGAGATGCATGTGTATATTAAAGATTCAAGTTAGTTGCCATAAATAAATCATGTGATTGTCTTCCAACCTGCAGCATTTTTCCTAATCTCACAATGCACATATTAAACTTACCTTGGGAAACACTTTAAGAGCATCAGCAAATTTCTTGATGGCATACTGTTCAAGACCAGGACACTGAGATCCATATTGTTCAATGAGCCGGCTAAGCTCTACTTCTGTGCTTCCAGCACCTGCAACACAGCTTCCATCCTGCAGAGATGCACAAGGGATATTGTGCATTAGTGATTCATTCTTGGTAAAATTATCAAATGACATTTACAATTAAATATGAATTATTTATCCATGCTTATACCCTCCCTATTATCATAGTCTTAAAAATAAAAATCCTTTAGTATGGAATGCTCTGACAGTAATTACATAATTTCCCAAACTACAGCAACAATAGATTAAATAAAGACATTTAAAAACGAAAATCAAGTTCCATACAATAAACAACTATTTTTCAATTTTAAAGTTCTTTGCCAATCCATACCCTGCAAAGTCCTTTGAAAGTGTTGACAGCATCATCCACAGCTCTCTCAATGTCATCCATGTAGTTGTCAGTGGAGCCTCGAATAACAATTGTGGCAATTCTGGATTCTGCACTCTCTTGCCTGTCAGGGAGATAAAAAGATTTAAATGCATTTTTTCCTGTTAATTCTGTATTCATTCTGTAACATAAAAATATCTATGATTTTTGATGACAATGCATTAAGACAAAAGTGTTACTGGGAATAGCCCTCTTTTTATCTATTCTTTTTTACCAAGATACTAATTCACTAAAAGAGAAAGGAAAGAAAACTGAAGTGTGGGAATAATAATCTTACAATCACAATGCTTCCAAATCTTCCTGCAAAAGGAAGACCTCCCAGGCTCATTGTTCAATTCCCTCTCTATATCCATCCTTATATAATGGTCTACAATAAATCTTCATTAACCACTTGGATCTAGATGTGACTATATGGTCAGGAAAAAATCTGGTTTGTGGGCCGGATGATGTAAAAATGATGTCATAGACTTTGACTAAAGGCCAGGATGATGGGATCGACTCGCCACATGTGCACAAAGTTTTTGGAAGGTGATTAGACTTGGTGGACATTTTTGGAAGGAGCTTTTGCATTATTCCTATTAATATACAAGGGTAAAATGTATCATGGGCAAGCCATGACTGGAAGAGTGTTGGCTCCAGGGAAGGTACTATTTTCATGCTTAGGATCTATTCCTGCCCACAGGGACTGGTGGCGCAGGTTGCATTACAAAAGAAGAAAACTGCATCGAGTTAAGGACTGCCTAGAGAGATGATATGGAGTCTGTGCAGGGAAAACATTCTATTACTATCTGGATGTAGCATAATAAATGACAAATATAGACATAGGAAAATGGGGGGAGGGGGAGGGGGGAGAGAGAGAGAGAGAGAGAGAGAGAGAGAGAGAGAGAGAGAGAGAGAGAGAGAGAGAGAGAGAGAGAGAGAGAGAGAGAGAGAGAGAGAGAGAGAGAGAGAGAGAGAGAGAGAGAGAGAGAGAGAGAGAGAGAGAGCAAAGAACTAGTGCAAAAGGGTGGCAAGGATTCTTGACACTGCGCATTAGTGTACATGTGTGCCCATCGTATGAACCACACATTTGTGAGTGTGACCACTTAACCCATTAACGCCGGTATATTTTGAAGCCGAAAATAAAAAAAAGATTTCCAGCTCAGAAACAGATAGGGTGCCATTTCAAGCTCTGCGAGTGTTCCTGGAAACACTGACAGGTATTGTATGTATGTGTGACTGTGCACATACAAGTATGTGCATTTATGGATGTGTTTGCTTATGTCTTTTAGGCACAGAGAAACAAGGGACCTTTTAGGTCTGCAGACTAACTCCTGTAGCATCCTTGGCTGCTTTGCCTAGTCATCAGGAAACAAGTTTCCTGATGACTAGGAATATATATCCAGAAATATGAGAACTGAAATCTCTACAGGATCCTGAACTGCAATGAGGCTCTACTACACAGTAAGAAAGGATGGTCTGATGTTCAATGTTGTTAACCATGTTAAATCTCCTACATGGTTCTCGACAGTGGTCTAAGCACAATTCTTTTTTTTTACAGACCTGAAGATTGTGACAGGGGTATCTCCTACTTCATCCATGAAGACCTTATCACAAAAGCCAATCTCTTCCTTCGTGGGGCAGATCATCTTGGGCAGAATAACAGCACCGACAGTCTTGCACAACCGTCTAAGATCCCACTTGCTTGTAACACGGACGGCCATGATGTCATATTTGTTCAGGTAATGAAGGGCAAGGTCTCCAATCTTGCCACCGGCAACCACAACACTCACTCCTGCTGCTGCTAAAGCTTTCACCTGTCAATAGATATTTCTTAATGACTTCCACAAGTAGAAGATTAAAATGACAAAGGAAAAAAAAACATCTGATGGAGAACAAAAAAAAAATATATATATACATCATACAGAACATCAGTTACAAGTTATGTTCCCTAACAGAAAATTTAGAATTATAAAACACTAAATCTGCTGACAAATTTCCTATACTTACATCATCTTCCATTTTTGACTCTTCACCACGAGAGAAATTTGCCAGTTCATCAGCAGTCTTGATCAGGACAGTTCCTTTGGTCTCTGTGGTTGTAACATCAAATGGGCAAGAGTAGACAGCCAACTTGGCCTTTACCTTAGAGGTCACAGAGCCTTCAACTGTCCTCCTGAATACCATACCCTGAAAAGAGGAGCTATCTTATAGATCTCCAGAAAGTTTTAGGGCAAAATCTTGCAAGATAATCTCATTTACTTTAAGGATATCAATGCCTCCCACTCACCTGAACCACTTCTGAGCGGTTAATGCCTGATCCAATTATTTTGCAAATGCGGACATTGTCAACATTGAAGGTGGTCTTCTCTGGGAGGATGGAGATACAGGCTTTGGCTACAAGGTTGGCAAGGAAGTCCTCATGACCATACTGTTTGCTCATGATGGCTGAACGGAGAGCCTTTGTTACCTGAAAAAATAGAATATATAAATAGACAAAAAAATACAGACAATACAAATCAATGGATTTGCTTAATATATATAGAAAAATAATTATCTAACTTTTTACTAAAGGGCAAGTAGTATGAAATAAATTTCAAGACATGAATATGCCATAATGGGAAATTTTGGTTGAGGGGCCAGGATGATGGGAATGTACTATCGTGAAAAATTCAGTTGAGAGCACAGGTGACAGGAATGACTTGTCATGTGGACACAAAGATCTTGGATTAACTCAGTAAGCATTTATGAAGGGGCTCTTGGATTATCTCCACCAACATATGAGGGCAGAATATACCATACATGAGCCAGGATATATGGTGGAGGGTATATTACAGAAAATTGAAAATGAAAATACTTAAAAATTACACAAATAACAGATTATTATTTGTGATTGTTATCAATGTAGACTAACAGTAATGATGACATGGAATCTGCTCAATAAAAGTCTATTACCATCTTGATACAGCATGACAAAGTATATAATTTGGAAAAGGGGTGGGGGGAGAAGAAAGAAAAAGAAATCCTTAAGAAAAAGGGATAACATTGTGATGGGGAGGCAAGGAGTCTTGATACAATATAGATGTATTTGTGTGGGTTGGTAATACAGTCAGGAAAGCCTAACACCCAGATTACTGGCACAAGTGCAGGCTATTGAGCACCCAGAGCCAACAGGTTAATAACGAGGGAGGGGAGGAGGGGGATGGAGGGAGAGAGAAAGAGAATAATGAAGAGGGAGGGAGAGAGAGAAAGAGAATAATGGGGAGGGAGGGAGAGAGAGAAAGAGAATAATGGGGAGGGAGGGAGAGAGAGAAAGAGAATAATGGGGAGGGAGGGAGAGAGAGAAAGAGAATAATGGGGAGGGAGGGAGAGAGACCTATTCACCTTTAGGTAATGGGTCAAGACAATAGACATACTGGTTTACTTTATACAAATTTAAAATGTTTCATAATAAAAAGTATCACCTAAATCCAGCATTAAACAAATTTATTAGACATTCTATATTGATTCAATGTCATTATTATATATATTTTTTTATCATTAATATTGGGGGGGGGGGGGGGCAATAAATACTGATTTCAGGCTTTATGACTAGAATTTGGAAATTATTCAAACCTTTACTGCAAGCCGGCAAGACCAAGATAAACAACATAACTGAATACAAAATAACCTACCGTTACCAAATCCTTAGGGTCAGTGACTTCCCAGCACTTGAGGGTGGGAAGGATTTCAATGGCCTTGTTTAGAGCTAACTGATAGCCCTCTGCAACATCTGTGGGAGTGAGGCCCATGCGAATGAGATCCTCTGCTGCTTCCAACAAAGCTCCGGCAAATATGATAACCCAATTCGTTCCATCTCCCATTTCTTGTTCTTGCATCTGAGAGGCCAGAACCATCAGTTTGGCTGCTGGGTGTTCAACCTACAAATAAAGAAGACCTTTAGGTAAATACACAATCAAGAAGGAATACTGTTACTATCAGTCTATTACCATTTCTAAAGCATATCATTATCCTTATAAAATTGAAATTAAAATTAGATGATGAAATAAGAACAATATACTATCAACAAATACTTTATACAATCTAATTTTATTTTTGAATTGCTGAACCCAAGCTACAGAGGCTTTTTCCTTAAAAAAAAAATAATAATAATAAATAATAATAATAATAATAAATAAATAAAACAACTAATAATAAATAAATACGCAATATTTTGACACAGATCATTCTATAACTTTTCTTCGGGTTTTCTAAAAAAGGATTTTCGGGCTGATACTCTTTATAATGTAATTATTGTCCAGTACAAAACACCTTACTCGTGGTACCTTATATTGGCTGTCTGGACTTTCATGATTCATCCCTTTCCATTTTCACTAACAATGCCCACAATAAGTTCCCGGGCGAATCCGGGAACCTGCCCACGTGCCACCCGCCACATGCAACAAAATCAGAGTGCAAGCTCTAATCTAGCGTTGCACCGGCTGGACCTCCGGTAATGTTTATTTTTCCATGTGTCTCATCAAGTGTGACACCTATCGTAAGTGGGTTAATATGCAATATATAGAAATTGCTTTCATATTTTATACAAGTTGGATAACAAATTATATATGAAATAGTTCTATATGATGTAATCATCCATTATTATCCCTAAATTAGTGCTCTGTTGGGGTTTCATAACATATACTAGTATATGTCATCGTTCTCTATGCCAGTGAACATCACACCTGCAAGTGGGAAAACAAGAGAAGGGGCCACGCGCACGTGTTCTTGAGGCGAGGGTCCCAGGGAGTCGGGGATTGTGTGTTCAAAACATTTTGATGAAGGATGAAACTAACGAAACATGATCCAAACAAACAAATAAAATAAAGTACTCTATAAACGGCATATTTCTATTTATTTGTATACAATTTTTTATTTTATTTTTTTTTTTATTTTTTTTATTTTTTTAATGCTTCCCAGATTTATTATCATATCCTATGTGAAACTGAGCTTTCTGAAAATGGTCAATTCTTAAAAATTATATCAAATAGTTACATCACAATTGCCAATTTTCTAAGCTTAGGTGAAAAATCGTATTATAGTGGACATTGAAAGTGGCTGCTACCACCTTAAAAATTTCAGGGGAGATTCGGAGGCCCTGAAGCTCTTTGGAAATGCATACAACTCAAAATTGGCAAGGTGGAAGATGTTGGCAAAAAAATTGGTAGATGATACCCTTCAACTACACTGCATCACTCGTCCCCTGAACAGCCATTGTCTGGACCAAAACTTTACTTCCAATGCATGGTTGACAGCTATCCTAAACTTCCATCATAAATAGATTCATTCTGACCACGAATCTTGTATTAGTTTAATTAATCATTACATTTCGAACTCTCACCTCCAGTTCTCTGATGATGGTGGCAGCATCGTTGGTTACAAACAGCTTCTCAAGGTGGTTGATCACCATCTTGTTGCGGCCTTGTGGTCCATAGGCTGTCTTGAGAGTGTTGCTGAACTCCTTGCATGCTGCAATGTTGCGGAACACAGCCTCCTCCAGTCCGGAATAGTGCTGGAAAATGAGAAGATAAAGATTAGTATATGTATAAAGTTCAATACTTCATCACAATGATCAACTGATGATAATCTAAATGGCTAATTCTTGAACCTAGGAGTGCAGAGGCAAACACAATGTGAATCCTTGAGAATTATTTTACCCAGTAACTTCCCTGTGACCTTTCATGCCTTCCCCCTTTCTATCAAGTCTAAGAATGTGGGGATTTAGGGGGTTTCCCCTGTAATAATTTCGGTAAAGGTTAAAGACACCAACGCGCGTAGAGAGAAATGGACACCACCATCTTATAAAGCGGAAAAAATACAGTTGGATGGAACATAGTTTAAGTTGCGCCGGACTTATATTTACCGTTATATGGAAAAAAACGGCGGTGCCAAAAACAGCAATCCGCAGTCAGAGTTATTTGTTTATGTCAGCATTTTCTATAAACTCGTTTTCTATACCTGTCTCATTTTCTGTATTTCCATTTTCTATACCCGCGTTTTCTAAATGTCATGTTTCCAGTTCACCATTTTCTACCACCGTGACATTTCTGATTAGTAATTATTTCAAACATTATTTTTTTGTATTTGTACTAACTTTTCCTCAATTCCTTTTACAGTTTTACAATATATTTTGGTTTTCTATGTAATGCAATTATTTTAGTACAATTTATACTGTTATCATAACCTTTATTCATACTTAACAAGGTAACAACCTTACTGCCTCTTTACGCAATTTACCCCCCATGTTGGAACAATACACAATGCAAATTACTTGATCACTTTGTGGTAAGCTATTGCCATGGCAGGACCCAGTAATTTCTGTGCGGAGTGTGACATGTGTTATGTTTATTTATTATATTTAATCATTATATTTATTTTTAAAATACAATGAAATTTATTGTTTATTTTATCATGATAGATCAAATGTTAAATAATTATTTTTTATGTTAGATAGGGGCACTTCTTTGAATAATATGGAGGCCAGGCCGACCTCTTGCTCGAACTTTGCATGGCCTCAATTCTGGGGAAATTCAATGCCCCAAATGCGATAGCATTTGTCACAGATAACAATATAAATTCATTCAGGTGCAACAAAACAAAAAATTAATAAAAGGAAAGTTAGACGCAATTTCAAAAAATCACTTTTTAAGAACACCTGGTTTGATAGTAAGCTCGATTTTGAAACAAACAAAATTTGTCAATTTATCTTTGAGAAAGATTTTCATTTCAATACTACATAAACATGATAGATCTCAAAAAATGGCTAACAGTAAAAATCACATTTGCTAATAAAGGGCACCTAGCATCGCAAAGAGCAGGCATGGACTCTTGATACTCCAATGGGTTGTTTGTGTGGGCCGAGCCTACAAGCCACACACGAGGGAGGGTTGCCACTCAGGGAAACCTAATGCTGGATTTCTGTTCACTCATGCACTGTGAGGCACCTGCATCTAGCAGGTTAACTTCTGAACGACCTATTCTCTTTCAAAAACGCGTTACATTTGAAGGCATTTTGATTCCTTACTGGGGTATTATCTTTTTTACCCCGAGTAGTCACATACTGGACAAATACCTATCTACTTTAAAAATAAACAAACTTACCAACCTGAAAAAGCACTGATATAATAAATCGAATAAGATTCCCCCAAATTTGGTCAATTACCCATTATGAGCCAAAGCCTGACAGGTATGAGTCATCCAAGTCAAAAAAAGCCAATAGAAATAAACCGACAAAAGTATTTCTCCATATTTAGCTAATTTTACCAATGCAAAGCCAGATTCTCTCAACAAAACGGAGAATTTATCTACTTTAAGAGTTATTTTCGAAACACAAGAAACCATGCGTGGTGAAGCACATGACAACCCGCCTGGTCAAACCTTCACAAATATCCAATTTTTCAGCAAAATAAACCTCTCATAAGCTCCTTCTCACTAAAACCCATCACTTTAGACTTACCCTAGCACCATCCTTGAGCATAGAGGCGAATCCCGGAGCTTTAGGGACGTGGAGAGCCATTTTGTGTGAAAATTTTGGTTCTTAGGCGTCTTTTAACAGGGAGGCGGCGAGCAGAAGGCTGGGCAGGGCGGCCAACATGAGACCGGGAACGTTCTAGAATGTTCTATTTCTTCCAATTTCATGGCGGTTTAATAGTGTGATGAATTAGTTTGGTGGGATTATTTTGAGGCCCGTAATAATTACATTGCGGTTCGACGTTTGGTTTGTGGGGTTTGTTGGAATATTTGTCTTTATTTCGGCTGGCGATGACTAGAGAAGGGTTGGCAGCCATGGCCGATATATACACATTACTATAATATTTTTGTACAATGAACTATATAGAAATTTTGTATTGAATTTATTGTTGATAAAATATAAGAATCAGTACGCACGTATATTAAGATTATGTTTTCTAACTTTTACTTAAGATTGCGACAGACATGTTCAGTGTAAAGTGTTTCTGAAGAAGTAACTAAATTCAAATTGAAAACAAAAAATAACCAATATCTAATCTTAATTACTGTCATTTCAAAATCAACTTGTGTAATATGATAAAGCTAATTAGCATTATGATTCTATACAGAGAATCCCTAGATATACTCCATAGAGATCGGATTGCCGAATGTGTATTTGCGAATGGAAGATTGGGGTTATTGCGTCTGCTCAATAGATGGCGCTAAATGAGAAAAGTGTCGTCTGTTTGTTTACATTTACCGCGAAAATGAAAACGGTCAAAACACCCGTAAAAGTCCATTCCGGGACGACAAAATTAATATTTGTCGTAAGCAATCCATTCTGAGACGACAAACTTAATATTTGTCGTAAGCAGTCCATTCCGGGACGGCAAAATTAATATTTGTCGTAAGCAGTCCATTCCGGGACGACAAGATTAATATTTGTCGCAAGCAGTCCATTCCGGGACGACAAAATTCATATTTGTTGTAAGCAGTCCATTCCGGGACGACAAAATTAATGTTTGTCGTAAGCAGATTCATAATGAAATGAAATTAATTATATTAATCCGATATGCATTTTGCATATGAAAGATGACTGACAAGTTGTTACAATGAAATGAATCATAGTCGCAGTATAAATGAAAACTGTCATACATATTCTAGTTGCTAGACTAATGCAAATAAATTGCAAGACATTTCTATATCTTAAGATATACATTTGCACAAGTAGATTCGTAAAGATACACTGAATGTGAAAACATGACACATAACTCTATCGTGGAATACGTTTCCACAATTTCTCGGCAAGTCCGCGCAATAGATAAATCTAGCAGAAAGTAAATCAACAGTTCCTCCACAGTTTTGAATCGCTGACGCCTTGTCTTTCTTGTTCTATCTTCATCCAGATGGCATCAGGAGCACTTCCGAAATAAGACAATAGCTAGTCATAAAATGATATACAAAACATGAACAAAATACTTTGTAATAGCCATTTTTTGTATAATCCAGTCAACAGATGGCGTTATTGGGAGAAGAAGCTCTGGATCACATTTTCTATAATACTTTATACTTTAAGTGTTTTATCTTGTTTGTCCAGTCCTCCACCAGATGGCAGCAGGATCAGTCTGTGCCAGTGTTACTAGGCCGACGATGGCGTTGAGAATAGGACGATTCCTGGCACCGGTAAGCAATTTCAGTCGCAATTTTCTCATTGCAGTGTTGTTTCTTTGGATAAATATGTTAATTAACAGATTATACTTGTTAATTGTATTGTCCATGTGGGAAGTTTCAGGTGATTTACCGCCTGTGGGACAAATAAACACGAGAAAAATAACCGGTTGTGGAGGAGAATCAGCTGACTCCACCGGTCGCAAATCCGTGTCTATGACGCAATCACCGTATACACTATCTTGAGGGTGACCTAATTATTTCTCCACTGGAACTTTGCACAGGTATCATCGATTCAATCAAGTTTTTACAAAGCTGCGTTTATACTACGTAAATAAATACATAAACGAGGAAGAAATTAGTGATTGTTTTAAAGCAGACGATTTCTTAGAATCTCGGCATGATTTATGATCCTTTCTATTCCCGTGTAATCATTTGTATTTAGATTGTTTTATCTGCTCTTGAGGATTGGCAATTCTCGGTAGTAATGAACTTCTTTACTATGAGAAATGGGTTTTCAGGTGGTGTAATAAAATCATGAACTGTAGTTAAAAATATGGATTTCAATAACAATGACCACACAAGTACTCATCACATGTATGCTAATTTTAAACGAAAATGTTTTATAAGTAGCAGTACATAAAAACTATATGGACCTTTGAGCTCATTTGTTAGCGCAGTCTTCGTGGAGAGTTGAAAAAGCAATCGCATCTGTTTCGTGTGTTTCCGATATATATTTGGTTTAGACGTTACAGTAGGTCTTAGGTATGATAAATATGCAAATATCCAACCACACCTTGGCATTTGTATGATTTTGTGCACTTCTTAGTAAAGATAATGGGTGCCTATGACTTAATTCAGGAGATCGAGTACCATTTCTCCATCGACAATCTTGATTTGATAGTCCCGTTAGCAGGGGAAAGCATGAAGTATATCAGGGAAATTATGGGGTAAAACAGGCTTAAGTAAGAATTAAGATAAAAAAAATGCCAAAAACTAGCACAAAAAATCCTGAAATTTGGCCAATGAAACTCTACGAATGTAACCACCATCTTTGAAATTCTACTGGCTGACGCGCCAGAAATAAAAAAACTACAGGAACCCAACCCCCATTTTGACAAAACTCTATGGGTATTCACACATTCCAAACCCCCCCAAAAAAACGTAGTGACCAATAAACCAATCTAATATATCGATATAAATTGCTGTGACTAGGCGTGCCCTTCGGGAACAGCCCAAGGAGTGGGTTGATGGGGGGGAAAGCCCCCAACATAAGCCCCCCGGGACTTATTCTTTCCACCTTGGTATGCACGGCAAGATGGAGCTGCATTCACATGGTAAAGTGATAAACCAAATACCTTTATATCTGGGAACTTCAAACTTTTGTTGCTTCTTTGTACTGTCAGGATTGCTTAGATTTTAATAACTTTTTTTGTCATTTGGAGCTCTCAGTGGGCCCAAATATAAAACTGGGATGGTTACTAAAGTTTAATTATTCTTTGATGCCACTGTAAAAGTCTTAAAAAGAACCCAGAATCAACACAACACTGGAAACACAACATTTCTCACCGGTGTTTTGCGCTGAAATGAGCGCGGGCCATGGTGTGTGATCTGACTACAGGAGGAAAAAATTGTGAATCACTGTGTGCACGATTCTATATGAGCAGCTTAAACTGTGTTCTATCCCACTCTATTTCTTCTGCTCTGTAAGATGGCGGTGTCCATTTATGTCTATGTGCATCAGTGTCTGTAACCTATACCAAAAATTCAACTACTTTGGTAATTCTTGAATCCTATGAACGAAATTCATATGCTTTTAAAATTCTCAAAATTGAACCACCATGTTATATTCATGCTAGGACTTTTATAACTAGGATGATATTGTACTGATATTGCCTTCCAGTTCTCCAGTTCTTCAAAACTGGAAAAAAAGAAGAAAAAGAAAAAGAAAAAAAGTTTTTGTTTTAGATTAGTTGTCTCTGGTAAAATGCATTTATTAAACTTTTCAGATGAAAATATCTAATTGTATAAACAACAAAAAAGAAAATTACATACCTTTTACAGAATAGCATCCATATTGAAAATGAAAATTCCTATTGACTGGGTAATCATCGCATCGCAATGCAAAGTACATTAAATGAGTTTTTATGTATATATATATATATATATATATATATATATATATATATATATATTATATATATATATATTATATATATATATATATGTCATTAGATTCAGAGAAAAATAAGAGATAATGAACATTGGCAAGTTGCCAAAATATAAAGCTTTGTTGACATGATCTTCGGAACATCCTAACTATCATAATTTTCGTGCGATTCAAATGCAGTTTGTTGCTTTTGCTAGAGCCTTGGAGTCCTGAGGTCATGTAAATGGCCGATTTTGAAATTTTTGCCTTAATAAAAAAAATGTGAATTTTTTAAAGCTGAAAAAAAGACTAGAAAGTACAGTCAAGCAGTCCCCCACCAAAAAAAAAAGGAAATTAAAAAATGGGCCATTTACGCTGCCATAGGCTCTGGTTGATCTAATACAAGGATTTTTTTTGGGATTCAGTAAAGAACTGTGGCAGTTATGATGTACCGAAGAAGAAAAAAATATTTTTTCAACTTTCTGGGGGGTAACCCCCATTGTGGGGAAGAGAGGTTAAGATTATATATGAAACAAAGCGCTGTTCTATACTCTATATTATGCAAAAAGAATCAATGTTATCTCGAACTGAAATTTTTTTTATGATGTAATGAGTAGGGAAAGGTGGTCAAGATGAAACACTAAGTTGGGCTATTGACAGTAGTTTCATATCAAGCCATTGTTGCTATCTGTGATTGACGCGGATGTTATCCCCCCAAAAATTTTCAGCACATTTGAGAAACAGTTTACAAACCTTAGTGATGATTAAGGCCAAAAAAGGAAATGGTTAATCATTTTTCCTTCCCATAAATAAGGTGGAATTTATATGCATTTGAGCGGCTATTTCAGTAATGCAGCGGCAGTCATTTTGAGACCGCTCTGCTTAAATTAGATAATCCTACATAACAGCAAATTATTTTAGGCTGATTTAGTTGTGTGCGCCGTGATTGTACACCAAATCAGTAGCAGTTTGTGCAAGAGACAATGAAATTATGGCTCAACGTTCATAAGTTTCATTAGTACTGCATTTATTGTTACTTGCATTTGATTAATATTTGAATTTATATTTTGTGTAATATGCCGGTTCTCATAACCTACTAATCTTCTATTATCATGCCTCCGTTAATATACTTCATGGTTATGTTCTTGATGTGGTCATATTTCTGCTGATAAATATATTTTGCAATTTCTAAAACTTTCAGCCAGCCTTCAACATATCAATATTTCACACATATATCTTCTCACACAGTTAGCACACATACACTGAACGTTTTTTTGTGCCCAAGTGCACAGCTTTTCAAAAAAAAAAGAAGAAAAACTGAAGTCATTTTCTTGTTTTCATTGGTTAGGATTTGTCGTCATTTGCTATACAGTATAATCATTGCCCTGCCAATAATTGCTTGTGAAACATGGTGTCTTACCATTTCACACATGATTCATTTATTTTTAACAAAACTGTGCATCAAAGTGCACAAAAACATGTAGTTTGTTCCCTAATACCATTTTATATATATACAACTATGGAAATTATTCTGTAGCGGACGGGTGGCATGTACGTACATGCCATGGCTGTTGTGGACAGAAACACAGATGGCATCGTTTTATGTCCATTCCCGTGCCACTGGCTCGTTGGATGGAGTTTGTTTTTCTCTAATAGTAGCAGCTACATTTATATGGTAAGGATTTTAGGCACTGGCACCTATGATAAAGGTAAACCTTCAAAATTTTAATATTTTTATAAATTGTAGCAAAATAAAAGCTTTTAGGTGCTAAATGTTGCTTGCAAACTACTGATCGACCCGGGCGCAAACAGGGGAAACTGCTGATGCGTGCCAACAATCCCATTCTTACATCCACTTGCCAAACATTTATACCCGTCGGCACTAGGTTAATAAAGAAACATAAATACAGATTGTGAATTCTTACCTTATTTCATTCACTCTCAGATGAACTATTCTCATTGAGAGGAACTGGGGCTGGCAGGGGCTGGTCCCGCAGAACCCCACTATGTGGCAGATATAACAATGCTGTTTGAACCAAAAAAGAATGCAACAGAGAATCAGAAAAGTTTTATGAAGAGGTAGCGACAGATATACTGTGGCAGATACTCGCTCTTTATTCCACTTTCATATCTCACCACAGTCTTTCAATGTTGTGTGTGTGGATTTGTGGGTCATGTGGATCTACAGTGTTTTCAGAATGATTAATACTCAGATGTTTGACAGTTTCATGATCCCAATAATTTTGCAACCAATGATTTAATAATAATTTTGAAAGGTTCCCAATGTGTCCCCAGCAGAAATGTACCTGTGTAATTGCTGGTCGAGAAAACACAACTTTTACGACATTTAGTTTTTGCAATTTTTTTTCTGAAATACCACGTATGTCAATCTTCACGGTATTTGCAAGGTAAATTGTGATGAGGGTAATTTACTGCCCTTGGCAAAACACTGTGTGCTCTGACTTTTTTTCTCAAAATAATCAGATATAACTATGATAGTGAGGGTTACACCCGCCTCACTTGAGATCTATTTTGGTAAGAGTTATTACTCTCGCTTTACTGAACCACTATATATACCTGTTTCACACAGTGTCAGGTAATTGATCTATAGCATTTCTTGCAATACTATTGGGTTTCGTGACAATGTCATGTGCACATAGTGTAGAATAGTTTTCAAAAGGTTTCATGCACAATTCATGTGATAACATTTTTGTATTTGAAAGTCACGCACATTTCGACATGCGCAGTGTAAGAAATGGTTTTTGTTGCTGTAAATACTCGATGATATTGTAATATGTGTTGTATTGTTATATCTTTTAAAACAGAAATGGGGGTTTATCTACGCACAAAACTCGGTTATTTTAATGTATGTACAAAAATGAAACGGCATCATTGTTTTGTTTACTGAAGGTAGGGAAGGATTTGTTATTTCCAAACTGCAGTTAAAGTTCCTGAGGATCACTTGCTCAATAGTTTGCATATATTATTTTTCGTATAAAAGAAGGCTGTACTGTTTTTTTTTTTTAACGAAAATATGTCTAGCCATGAACCAGCTATATTCGAGAAACACTTATTTTGCCATGGTGTGCTCTGATTGGCTGGTCTGAGCATGTGCAACATCAGGCTCACTGTGATTGTCGTAATACAGAAGCAGGAGTATCCAGATCAGTTCAAATCTTGGAATCATGGAGGCAACAGCGTTATTGAAAATTGGCAGTGAATTTTGACTTTATTATGCTTGAATCAGCCATAAAGCATTTGGATTTGGAGCACATATCAGTTTTTGTATAGCTTTGGTTTGGTTAGGTTAGCTTTGGTTTGGTTAGGTTATCTTTGGTTTGGTTGGGTTAGGTGAGCTTTGGTTTGGTTGGGTTAGGTGAGCTTTGGTTTGGTTGGGTTAGGTGAGCTTTGGTTTGGTTGGGTTAGGTGAGCTTTGGTTTGGTTGGGTTAGGTGAGCTTTGGTTTGGTTGGGTTAGGTGGGCTTAGGTTAGGGGAGGTTAGGTGGGCTTAGGTTAGGGGAGGTTAAGTGGGCTTAGGTTAGGGGAGATTGGGTGGGCTTAGGTTAGGGGAGATTGGGTGGGCTTAGGTTAGGGGAGGTGAGGTGGGCTTAGGTTAGGGGAGGTGGGGATGGGCTTAGGTTAGGGGAGGTGGGGATGGGCTTAGGTTAGGGGAGGTGGGGATGGGCTTAGGTTAGGGGAGGTTGGGTGGGCTTAGGTTAGGGGAGGTTGGGTGGGCTTAGGTTAGGGGAGGCGGGGTGGGCTTAGGTTAGGGGAGGCGGGGTGGGCTTAGGTTAGGGGAGGCGGGGTGGGCTTAGGTTAGGGGAGGCGGGGTGGGCTTAGGTTAGGGGAGGCGGGGTGGGCTTAGGTTAGGGGAGGCGGGGTGGGCTTAGGTTAGGGGAGGCGGGGTGGGCTTAGGTTAGGGGAGGCGGGGTGGGCTTAGGTTAGGGGAGGCGGGGTGGGCTTAGGTTAGGGGAGGCGGGGTGGGCTTAGGTTAGGGGAGGCGGGGTGGGCTTAGGTTAGGGGAGGCGGGGTGGGCTTAGGTTAGGGGAGGCGGGGTGGGCTTAGGTTAGGGGAGGCGGGGTGGGCTTAGGTTAGGGGAGGCGGGGTGGGCTTAGGTTAGGGGAGGCGGGGTGGGCTTAGGTTAGGGGAGGCGGGGTGGGCTTAGGTTAGGGGAGGCGGGGTGGGCTTAGGTTAGGGGAGGCGGGGTGGGCTTAGGTTAGGGGAGGCGGGGTGGGCTTAGGTTAGGGGAGGCGGGGTGGGCTTAGGTTAGGGGAGGCGGGGTGGGCTTAGGTTAGGGGAGGCGGGGTGGGCTTAGGTTAGGGGAGGCGAGGTTAGGTGAGGTTTGGTTTGTAATAACTGACTTGTATTTGCAATTTAGGAAAATTCAAAATAGTTAGTCTAACACTAATGCCATGCACAGTAACTGCATGTGGTGCCCCATGTATATGAAGTCTTAGCCAGTGCTTCATGACAGAGTATGTTTCCTGAATGTTGTTGGTTCATGGCACCATATCCACAGCCCTTTTTTAAAAGTGATTTGAACAAGATTAATCGTTGTTTAGGAAATTTTTGTTTCATGCAGCCATCTAATCTTGCAGTTATTCCTTCTTTCAATTACCAGCATTGCAATATGTGTATCTCGTTATTCTCTACTGCAAACGATATAACTGAAAGTATTGGTATTGTTTAGGAAGTGATGAAGGCTGGACATTGTAGGTTTTTTTTTTTTTTTGTGTATTTTTTGCTATAGTTTTTGAAGTTCTGTTATTACTGGCTTTCATATGTGGTTAGATTATTATAAATGTTATGTTTATCATTAGTTTTTAGTTTATTTGTATATTAGATTTACATACATTTTTCAATTTTAGATAAACCAGTATAATCTTTCATTTTTGCAGAGCCTTGGGAGTGCCCTTCGGGGCCAGTTGCAAGCAAGATGCTTCCACATGTCTCCCTTGGTGGCAGCAGCCCAGAAAGTGGCGATGTCCCACCTGGATCCTGGCAGCGAGATGCCGTACGAAAAGCTCCAGGCAAACCTGAGCATTGTCAAGCAGAGGTAAAAGAAATTTTATATATGATATATATATATATATATATATATATATATATATATATGTATACATACATATATTTAAATTAGATGTTTGTGTATTTTTAAAAATGCTAATTCAGTTTGTAACACTTGGTTGATGGTATTCTTGATTAATTTTATGAATTTTTGATATTTCATAGTTGTATGGGGTGCAAGTGAAAGATGGTTTGTTAGTTAAAAGTAAGTCAAGCGAGTCATGCAGTGAGGATGCTGTACTTAAAGTAATGAAGTCCAATTCATGACCTTGTGTAACAGGCTGGGTTTGTTTGGTGTATAAAGGGACTAAACCTGTGATTCTTTATATAAAAAACTTTCGTATTTGGTTTATTATTTAAACCCACAACCTCCAGGAATGCCATGTCCACTGTAAAATAATTTTGTAAATTGTTTACACAAAGATGGCTCCAAGTACTCAGTCACTAGTGGGTCAATTAACAGGCCTATATGACCTCCCCTGATATCTCCTTTCCTTGAATTTTTTGAGCGATAACAAAACTCTATGCCTCCCCTTTGCTAAGTTATTTTTTGTAAACTTTTTTAGCTTTTTGCAATTTTCCTGTGTCCATAATCGACTTTTGATTTATCGAGATGGTAATAGCCTATATTCATTGCACAGACTCCATATCATCTCTCTATGTAGTAAATATGGAATATTTGGTTATTTGTCATATTTATCTTTTTTCTTTTTCTTTTTTTTTGTGTAATTTTCAATTATCTGTAATGTAACCTGCGCTGTCAGTCACAGCAGCCAGGAATATGGTGTACAGCATGGAAATGGCATCCTCCCTGGAGCAGGCGCTCTTCCAGTCACGACATGTGTATGTTACATCCTACATTTGTTTATTGATGGGAATGATGCTAAAGCAAATGAGTTAAATCACATTCCAAGAGGTGTATGCACTCTTGATGAGTCCTGGCTTTTGCTCTTGACGACAGGTTGCTGTCACCCAGCGCGTGGCCATTTTGCCCTTTGACTGCATGTTCACATCACCCAAACTTTAACCCAGATTTTTCCATAATGGGACCATAACATCATCCAGATGGTAGGGGTTAATATCCATACATTATTATTTTATATATTATGGTTATTATAATGTTATTAACCCTTTGCATTTGGATGCTTTGCTGCCATCAAGTGGCCCAAAATATGAGCAATAGGCTTAATTGAGCTGCCACTCTGATGGGTGTGTGGCTTATAGGCTGGGCGTGCATGAACACTCTTATGTGTTAGACTCCAGGCCTCACCTTTGTAATGTTTTAGCTATTTTATTTTCCAATGTCTATATTTGTCATTTGGTTTGCTTTATGCAGATGGTAAACTGTTTTCTTTGTACAAATTCTGTACCATCTCTATAGTTAGTCTATAATCTGTCATCAAAATGACTTTTTTATTAGTTTTCAATTTTCCATGATACAACCTGTGCCAGGAATAGGATCCTGAGCATGGAAATTGTATTTTCCCTGGGGCTGGTGCTCTTCCAGTCATGGCTCATAAACGGTGCATTCCACACTCCTTAACGATGGAAATAATGGAAAAGTCCCTTCCTAAATGCCAAATGAGTCCAATCACTCTCTAAGAGCTGTGTACTTCTGGCAAATTTTTCCCATCACTGTACCCCCTTGAGAAATCGGGTAAAGTTTCTCCCTCTCCAAATATTATTGGTATCTAAATGTCATTATAGCCTCCTAGTATCAATGGGCTGATTATCAATTTTGGAAAACTAAGTGGATATGCGTTTGCATCATTATTATTTATTTATTTATTATTATTATTATTTATTATTATTTTTTTTTTTGTTCTGTATATGTATTTGTAATCTGTTCATAGGCTAAACCGACCGATGACCCTATCGGAAAAAGTTCTGTACTCCCACTTGGATGATCCCGCGGGGCAGGATATTGTGCGAGGAGAATCCTACCTCAAGCTTAGGCCTGACCGAGTGGCCATGCAGGATGCCACAGCCCAGATGGCCATGTTGCAGTTCATTAGCTCTGGCCTTCCTCGTGTAGCTGTGCCCTCCACCATTCATTGTGACCATCTTATTCAGGCTCAGGTGAGTTGAGATCAGCCTAAAGATTGGTAATTAGTGTGGGAGTGAATTTGTGAGTGAAATTGATAGAAAAAAAGTTATTGAATGCTAGAGGATGTAGAAGCCTGTTGGTCTTTGGATAGGCAAGTATTTTATTAAAGTTGGAGAATAAGCTGATAATAGTTTGCAAGGTTAGTAGCATTTGCTGTTTACATTTGTAGATGTGTTTTAGAGAATATTATTTTTTAGAAATTGTTGTGTACAAAATTTTAAAGAATAAGAATAACTTTGCTAGCAATAACTTCATACAAGATCTTCTTAATCAGATGTTGATTAAATTTATTTTTCATCAGGTTGATGGGCCCAAGGATTTGAAGAGAGCCATTGAGCTAAACAAGGAGGTATACAACTTCTTGTCAACTGCAGGCGCTAAGTATGGTGTTGGTTTCTGGAAGCCTGGCTCTGGTATCATTCATCAGGTGGGTTTTTATTTTTATTGTACCTGTTTTTAACATTTCAGTGTTTATTGTAATGGTTAATTGTGCATTTGTGTAATATGTAGACCTTTTAGTAAGTTCAAAAGCAGGATATTCATTTGTAAAGGTATTAGGTCTAACAAACATAATCTGGCCCCAAGACAAATAATAATTAACTAATGAGGTAATTACCTTAAAAATTAGAAAGAAAAAAAAATTACTGTTGTATTGTTTTGCATAATGTCTCTGTACACAGATGGCCCCACAAGTGCTTAGCCACAAATTAGCAGTCTGTGACCTTGCCTAATTTCTTTTCCTTGAGTTTGTAGTTAACAATATTCATATTTCTAAGGATAGTATTGAATAACATCTCTTGCTTCCCTTGCACCCATTTTTATTTATACCTTTTATTGACAATTATCCGAGCTAAGAGAAAGGCCATTATTTTATCTTGGAATCACCTTTTATACCTTAAACAAAGTCCCAAATTGTTGATCATTCATCTTTGCAGATCATCCTTGAGAACTATGCCTTCCCTGGCCTGCTCATGATTGGCACAGACTCTCACACCCCCAATGGTGGTGGTTTGGGTGGTCTTTGCATTGGTGTCGGAGGTGCCGATGCTGTGGATGTGATGGCTGACATCCCCTGGGAGTTGAAATGCCCTAAGGTAATTTTTTTTATTGTAATAATAATTCTTATTTTTTGGATATGTGTAAGATTCTAAAAAAGTACATTTATATCTTGAAGAATCTGAATTGTATTGCTAGAGCTTCTTTTGCATATTTGTTCATGATTTTGTAATTATTAGTGTTTAGAAGAAATGTAGTGTATTTGACTTATCTCATAAATGTAATAAAAAATTCCTCTTCACAGGTTATTGGTGTGAAACTGACTGGAGAATTGAGTGGATGGACCTCCCCCAAGGACATCATCTTGAAGGTAGCTGGGATCTTGACTGTCAAGGGTGGCACAGGAGCCATTGTTGAATACTTTGGTCCTGGTGTTGATTCCATTTCTTGCACTGGCATGGCTACCATTTGCAACATGGGTGCAGAGATTGGTGAGTAGCATGATGAATCTCCCTCTCTCTCTCTCTCTCTCTCTCTCTCTCCAACCCTCCCTCCCCTCCCCCTCCCCCTCTCTCTTTCTCTTTCTCCCCCCCCATCCTTCCTTCCCTCCCTCTCTCTCGTCTTCTATCTATATATCTTAACTAGTCGGTTTTCTTCCCTCCCTCTTTCTTAGTAATGTGCTTAAAAGATGGATTAATAGTTCACTTCAAAATTTTGTTCTAAATTAGCAGTACATAGCAAATGTTTCTGCCTTACCCAATCTGTTGATATTTTTGTCATAGGTCCAGAGGGGTTTTACTGAGAAAAGATGACTGTTGTCAAGTAGGTGTATCTGTTTGTATCAAGTTTGTCATACTTAAAACAAGAACACTAAATTTACCCCAAGGGATCAAGTTTTCAAATATTCTAGGTGTATTCTCCTGAAAGTTTGGTATGTTAAAACATGTATATAATATGAGAAAAAATGTTGCATGGATTATATAGTTGAAAATGTAAAAGAAAATAAAGAGTTTATTAAATAACAATATTGTATGATCTAAAATTTTAAAGGGCCGGTAATTGCAAGGTATCAGGAGAGAGAGTTGGCTATGAAATAATGTAAATTGTACAAAGGATTGACTGATAAAAATGTAACCATTTATATATTTTAACCATACCTAAGAATAATTTTCTTAAGCAACAGATCTTGGAATTCTGATTTTTACCCACAGAAAAGGTAACAAAAATTAAATCAGCTGGTGGTGGTTTATAGTGGTCAGATTCTCTATCCTTCTCCCGTATCTCTTCTTCCTTCCTTCTCCCTTCTTTCTTCCTTCTCCCTTCTCCCTTCCTTCTCCTTTCTCCCTTCTCCCTTCTCCCTTCTCCCTTCTTTCTCCCTTCTCCCTTCTTTCTCCCTTCTCCCTTCTCCATGCTTATGTTCTCTCTTTATTCCCTCTTTCATATAAAAGATTAACAGTGTTTGTGGAAAGCAAGAATGACTAATTTGGAAATGTATAAAAAGATAGATGCTATGTATCATACTGTTTTTTATTGTAATGTAGAATTTTTACAATTCTATTTTCAAAGTTGTTAAATTTATTTCACAATAAAAAACAATATTAAGTCAATGTGGATGTTATATTTTTGTTGGAAAAAGAAATTTGTTTATTTATTTATTTTTTTTTGTTACAAATTTTCGCTTCATAAAAGATATTGACATCTTTCTTTGTTTAAAAAGGTGCCACTACATCAGTGTTCCCATACAACTCAAGGATGAGGGATTACCTTAAAGCAACAAGTAGAGAAGAAATTTCCAAGCTGGCTGATGAAAATGCGTCCATGCTGACACCAGATGAAGGAGCTCCTTATGATCGTATTGTGGAGATCAACCTGTCAGAGCTGGCGCCTCACATTAATGGTCCCTTTACTCCTGATCTGGCTCACCCTGTCAATGCCGTAAGTGTTCCACCTATCCTGATCTGGTCTCCAGTCTATTTCTTTTTGTTTTGATTATTTCTCAAGACACTTGTTTACTATGTGACCCAGTTTCATAGAATCCTACTGTACATAGGTATACTGTTACATTCTAGAAGTGCAGTAATTTATGCCTGTTATCTTTCTACACACAGATTGGAGATACTGCCCGAGAGAAGGGTTGGCCGGTTGAGGTTAAAGCAGGTCTAATTGGCTCCTGCACCAACTCTTCATACGAGGACATGGGTCGCTGTGCCTCCATTGTCAAGCAAGCCATGAATCATGGACTGAAGGCCAAGTCCCTGTTCCACATCACTCCTGGATCAGAGCAGATCCGTGCCACCATTGAGCGTGATGGCATCGTAAGTAGAGCTTTCTTTTAGGCAGTTCCTTTCTGTCAAGTACTCTTCCCACCCGTATCTTTTATATAAGTCCCTAGTTTACAAATAATTGAGAGGTTGTCCATTTCCTACTAAGATATCCAAGTTTTCATATATTTTCTAACAGCATGGTATTGGATTTATGTTATAAGCCATTTATTTATTTATTTATTTATTTATTTTTTTTTTAGGTCATATTCTATAGAATTGTCTGTACAGATGAAATAAAACAAATGTACTTGAGCCAAAACCCATATTGCTCAACATTCTCACTGTCTCTCGCTTTCGCTCTCGCCCTCTCACTGTCTCTCGCTTTCGCTCTCGCCCTCTCACTGTCTCTCGCTTTCGCTCTCGCCCTCTCACTGTCTCTCGCTTTCGCTCTCGCCCTCTCTCCCTCTTTCTCTCACTATTTGCATAGGTAGATTAAATTTATGATAGCAATAAATATTTATATGTTTTCAGTTGGAATGTCTGATTGCTCGATTTTTATAATTTTTTCATGTGATATTATTAGTTCCAAAAACCTTTTTCCTTTTTTTTTTTTTTTTTTTTTTTTTTTTTTTTTTTTTTTTTTTTTTTTTTTTTTTTTTTTTTTTGAGGTGTCAAATAGGCTGGCAAATATGGAACTTAAATTTTAAGAAGATAGGCTTGGAAAGCTACTTGGCAAATAACATTAATAAAATGCTCTATATTCAATAGTTGCTGGTTTGGAGCTTGTCCCAAATAAAATAAAAAAATATTCTTAGTGTTCCAATAGTAAACAGGTTTGGTATTTTTCACTTAACCTACTTATGACGGGTGTCACACATATGAGATATCCAGAAAACCAAACATTACCGGGTGTCCTGCTAGTGCAACACTGAATTGTAGCTTGTGCTCTGATTTTGAATCCGCCCGGAAAATATCATGTTAATATCAGCATTTCATATGTGCACATTTTCCTTTGCAGGCTGAGACCCTCCGAGAGTTTGGTGGGACAGTTCTGGCCAACGCTTGTGGACCCTGCATTGGCCAGTGGGACCGCCAAGACGTGAAGAAAGGAGAGAAGAATACCATTGTCACCTCCTACAACCGTAATTTCATTGGACGTAATGATGCCAACCCTGCCACCCATGCCTTTGTGACCTCCCCAGAACTAGTAACAGCCATGTCCCTTGCTGGCAGGCTGGACTTTGACCCCAGGAATGACACCTTGGTATGTAGATTGGAGAGTTTCACTCTATTTGATTTTGTGTGAGAAGTGTTGTAATTTTTATGCATTTGATGAAAGATTGAATGTACAAGCCAGTGTTTTTCAAAAGTTTGGTCCAAGTATCTGCAATGATTGGATAGTTGAAATTTTCTAGATGATTTAGGATGGAAAAAGAATTCTCCCGGTTATTTCAATTAAATTTGGAAAAAAATAACATTATGTTGACTGTGGAGATGGTATTGCTAAGTAGGCATGTCAGCATCCTTGGCTCCATGAACAATGATAATGGTATTCTTAGTGATGTAAAGATTGATAAAATATGTAATTAGGTAAGCATATTCTGATAACATTCATTCACATGTACTAAACCTAAACAACTGGTAAATACTTAATTTTTGTAGCTTTTCTGTGTCAATGATCATGTCTTTGTCCAGTTGTCTAGCAAGTGTTTTTGTGAGCAATTCAGTTGGTGCATGTGCACAAGTATAGCTTTATCTTGTTTTCATATGTGATATTTTGGAAAAAAAATAGGTGTTTAACAACATATAGTTCCAGTTCCAGTGTGATTGATTTGTTATTGGTTTGTTTCATCAGGTTGGTGCTGATGGCAAAGAGTTTAAGTTGAAGGATCCCTTCGCAGATGAGCTTCCAGTTCGTGGATTTGACCCAGGCGAGGATACATATCAAGTAAGTGATTCTTTGGCCTTTGCTACATGCACTCTTGATTGTATTTGTCTGCAGTTTGTATTACTCTCCCTATATTTCTTTTCCTTCCAGCTATCATTATATTTTCCTTTTGTAGGCTCCTCCCGGTGATGGATCAGATGTGGCAGTTGATGTCAGCCCTGAATCTCAGCGCCTGCAGCTGCTCTCACCTTTTGACAAATGGGATGGAAAGGACATCGAGGACATGACCATCCTTATTAAGGTTAAAAATTCTATAAGTAATAGAATCCTGGTTACGATGTGTAGTAGTGTGTATATATAAATATAGATAGATAGAGAGGCAGATATAGTATGTGTATATAGATAGACAGATAGACAGATAGAGAGGCAGATATAGATAGATAAATATATCTGATAGGATATATATTCATATATATCTACCATGTTGATATGGTATAGGTGACAGTGACAACTTACCATGAGGATTGGGTGATGGTCACATCACAAAAAAAAAAAAAAAAAAAAAAAAAAAAAGGAAAATAAAAGAGGAGGATGGAAGGGGCGTGAGAGTGCACAAAACACTTAAAAGTAGATCAACTTAGTGGTCCTTCAGGAGGAAGCTCGTTCACAGGCTCCTTCAGGATTTCTGCCTTTCCTTGAACTTGGGATGTACTGTCCATGAGCCATTCCTGGGTCAGAGCTGTGTCCAGGGAGGACATTACATCCATGCATGTGAACCTATTCCTACCCACCATTACTAGCAGTGCAGGGTGTTTTGAAAACTAGTTATTGTAACTAATTTTACAGTTTAAATTAGCAGAAGGGAATATGTGGAGCCTTTTCGTTAAAAAGAGTATTACCATCTTGATACGGATTAATAAATAATAAATATGGACCACGGATAATTGATAGCGGCGAAAATGCTTCTGCCAACATTTCAAAAGACGGGTAAGAACCCTTGATACTGCACAAGTGTTCAAGTAAGCTTACAAGCACCACATGAGAGAGGCAACTCAATCTAATGCCCAGATTTTGGTCTGTGTGGGTTCATTAGACATGAAAATGAAAATGAAGAACAAATGTCTGATGTTGACAGAATAGATGTGATAGAAAGGAGTAGGGTAAGATGATACGAAATTTGAGGAATACTATTTAAACAATGTGATAGAGGACATGAGAGCAGGAAAAGAATTAAGGCTTTAGTTTTATGTAGATGTGTTATTGTTTTAGATATTTGTAAGGTTCCTTTAGTCATACTTCGATAATTTCATCAAGATTTTAAAAAAATGTATCATTAAGGAAAATAGAAGAAGCAATATGGTCATATCTCACTAAATATTACTTTTTCAGGTTTTAGGCAAATGTACAACTGACCACATCTCTGCAGCTGGACCTTGGCTGAAGTTCCGTGGACATTTAGACAATATTTCCAACAACATGTTCCTCACTGCTGTGAATGCTGAAAATGGTGAGATGAATAATGTACAGAACAAGGCAACTGGTGAGTGGGGCCCAGTCCCAGCCACTGCCCGTGCCTACAAGGCTGAAGGTATTAGGTGGTGCGTCATTGGAGATGACAACTACGGTGAGTATTAGTGATGCATATGAGACTAGAGTAAGAATCTTGAATTTGTTGAAAATATAAAGCTGAAGTTTATCTTAACTGAGAAAAGTGCTGGACTGTACAAGGCATATGATTTACCATTCTATTAACCTATGCGATAGGTGAGGGCAGTTCTCGAGAGCATGCTGCCCTTGAACCCCGTCACTTGGGAGGAAGAGCCATTATCGTCAAGTCCTTCGCACGTATTCACGAAACCAATCTGAAGAAGCAGGGCATGTTGCCTCTTACATTTGCCAACCCAGCTGACTACGATAAGATAACACCCGACGATAAAATCTCCCTGCTTGGCCTGGCTGACCTTGCTCCGGGCAAAGTAGGTGTACAAATTCCCCCACATGCCTTTGGTTTACATTTGTAGCTGTCATAGTATAAGTTTGCCTAGTTATATTCTATTGTGGAAAATATTAGGTAATTCCTCCTCCTCCTTTGCCTCTTACATTCCCCTTCCTCCTCCTCCTTTGCCTCTTACATTCCCCTTCCTCCTCCTCCTTTGCCTCTTACATTCCCCTTCCTCCTTCTCTTTTGCCTCTTACATTCCCCTTCCTCCTCTTCCTTTGCCTCTTACATTCCCCTTCCTCCTCCTCCTTTGCCTCTTACATTGCCCTTCCTCCTCCTCCTCCTTTGCCTCTTCCATTCCCCTTCCTCCTCCTCCTCCTTTGCCTCTTACATTCCCCTTCCTCCTCCTCCTCCTTTGCCTCTTACATTCCCCTTCCTCCTCCTCCTCCTTTGCCTCTTACATTCCCCTTCCTCCTCCTCCTCCTTTGCCTCTTACATTCCCCTTCCTCCTCCTCCTCCTTTGTCTCTTACATTCCCCTTCCTCCTCCTCCTCCTTTGCCTCTTACATTCCCCTCCCTCCTCCTCCTCCTTTGCCTCTTACATTCCCCTTCCTCCTCCTCCTCCTCTGCCTCTATCCTTCCCCTTGCTCCTCCTCCTTTGCCTCTTACATTCCTCTTCCTCCTCCTCCTCCTTTGCCTCTTACATTCCCCTTCCTCCTCCTCCTCCTTTGCCGCCTACTTTCCCCTTGCTCCACCTCCCCCCTTGCCTCTCACACTCCCCTTCCTCCTCCTCCTCCTTTGCCTCTTACATTCCCCTTCCTCCTCCTCCTCCTTTGCCTCTTACATTCCCCTTCCTCCTCCTCCTCCTTTGCCTCTTACATTCCCCTTCCTCCTCCTCCTCCTTTGCCTCTTACATTCCCCTTCCTCCTCCTCCTCCTTTGCCTCTTACATTCCCCTTGCTCCTCCTCCTCCTTTGCCTCTTACATTCCCCTTCCTCCTCCTCCTCCTTTGCCTCTTACATTCCCCTTCCTCCTCCTCCTCCTCCTTTGCCTCTTACATTCCCCTTCCTCCTCCTCCTCCTCCTTTGCCTCTTACATTCCCCTTCCTCCTCCTCCTCCTCCTTTGCCTCTTACATTCCCCTTCCTCCTCCTCCTCCTCCTTTGCCTCTTACATTCCCCTTCCTCCTCCTCCTCCTCCTTTGCCTCTTACATTCCCCTTCCTCCTCCTCCTCCTCCTTTGCCTCTTACATTCCCCTTCCTCCTCCTCCTCCTCCTTTGCCTCTTACATTCCCCTTCCTCCTCCTCCTCCTCCTTTGCCTCTTACATTCCCCTTCCTCCTCCTCCTCCTCCTTTGCCTCTTACATTCCCCTTCCTCCTCCTCCTCCTCCTTTGCCTCTTACATTCCCCTTCCTCCTCCTCCTCCTCCTTTGCCTCTTACATTCCCCTTCCTCCTCCTCCTCCTCCTTTGCCTCTTACATTCCCCTTCCTCCTCCTCCTCCTCCTTTGCCTCTTACATTCCCCTTCCTCCTCCTCCTCCTCCTTTGCCTCTTACATTCCCCTTCCTCCTCCTCCTCCTCCTTTGCCTCTACATCCTTCTCCTCCTCCTCCTCCTTTACCTCTTCATTTCCCCTTCCTCCTCCTCCTCCTCCTTTGCCTCTTCATTTCCCCTTCCTCCTCCTCCTCCTTTGCCTCTTCATTTCCCCTTCCTCCTCCTCCTCCTTTGCCTCTTCATTTCCCCTTCCTCCTCCTCCTCCTTTGCCTCTTCATTTCCCCTTCCTCCTCCTCCTCCTTTGCCTCTTCATTTCCCCTTCCTCCTCCTCCTCCTTTGCCTCTTCATTTCCCCTTGCTGCTCCTCCTCCTTTGCCTCTTCATTTCCCCTTCCTCCTCCTCCTCCTCCTTTGCCTCTTCATTTCCCCTTCCTCCTCCTCCTCCTTTGCCTCTTCCATTCCCCTTCCTCCTCCTCCTCTCATTGTCTAATTTGTATTGTTACTTCCAGCCTCTGGAATGCCGGATCAAGCACCCTGATGGCTCAACAGAAACCATCTCCCTGAACCACACTCTAAATGAACAACAGATTTCTTGGTTTAAGGCAGGTTCTGCCCTTAACCGCATGAAAGAAGTAGCAGCAGGAAAGTAATGATAAAACGTCATTGTGTATATATAAGGAGAAAAAAATATTTTAAAAACTAAGTGGGGGAAGTTTTAGGTCAGTTGAAGGAATATGTAGATTTTGTAGATTCACTTTAATCCTCATGTTTGATCTTCAGTCGATGGAGCATTACTTGAGAATTTTTATTCATTATTTAATATTAATACAAGATAGACATAATTCATAGGGTACAATGAAAATTATTGGGTAATATAATATTTTAAGAAAATGCTAATATCAAGAGGCCAAAAATTTTCTAGCACAGTTTTTATGCATTTATTTTATGTCCCAGTGTCTCAAATTACTCACTGTATAAAATCATGAAATTAGACCTATTGATGATAAGCAATACCTTTGGAATAGCTTCTTTTAAATATTATTTCATACTAATTGATGTAATGTCTGGCAGTTTATATATATATGTATTTAAAAAAAACAAACTGTAGAATGAGTATTCATCACACAAAAGGAAATTATTCATGTGATTCATCACCTTCATGCTTCCGTTATTGGCCTTTAACAGCGGAAAAAAGAAGATTGGTTGTTCTCTCACCATTAAGTTTTTAAAGGAAATGCACTGCGCTGTAGTTAATGTTCACCAGTTTCTATTTTTGTACAAAATCTATTTACAAAGAGGTACATGTGTTGCAATGATTAATTCATAACCACGAGCAGCTTTTTCTTCAAAGACATGACACAGTATTATTAACCAGCGCACTTTAAGTTTTCTCGTCTCAGCCCACAACTAATGGTAAGAGAACAACCAAAGCTGTCCCTGGCGACAGTGCAAAATTTTCGCTCAAATGTCAAGGACCCTAAATGTTAAAACTGTATATAGGTGTCATTAAATATTGTTAATGAATGTGTTGTTTCTTTGTTCTCAACAGTGTGTGTGTGTGAGGGGGGGAGGGTATATGTGTATGTATATATATAGTTTTATATTTTTATATATTTTTTCTTTGTTCAAGATGATCTCAAGAAAGAAATTAAAAAAAAAAACTTGTATCTAAAAGCCTATAGAAAGATGTTAGAATTCTAACATAGTATGTAGGAGAAAATGAAAATGTTAAAATCACAGGAAAATTATTATTCTTTTTCACACTGAAAAACATTTAAAAATATACTACACCCAAATACCAAATACATTACACCCAATAATAAAATGTACGACACCCATTAATAATAATAGGATTAAAAATATTTGTAATTAATAGATCCTAATGAATGGGGACTTGCAAGATAACAGTAAAATGTGAATTACCAAAGATGATTTTTGTTCTCAAGTAATGTATGTGTTGTCAGTGACCTTATCTGATGATAGAGAAAATGTTTAAATCAGTTCTCTTGATAGCTTCAGTGTAGGCTTAATATGTCTGTTTAGAAAAACATTTTGTTCATATCTTTAGAATTTTTATTTGTAATAGTTTGTAATTGGAATTGTCAAGTATATGAACATTGGACACAACATGCCTATCGTTATCAAAGGGGGCACAGGAAATGGACGCTGAGACCCAAGTTTAAGGTCTTTTTCCCTTTTCATTTTCTTTTTCTTCTCCAATCCACTTCCTAAAGTATATACAACCTGTCCACAAAGGTGGGCACATAGGCAGGCAAGAACTGAGATTGCATGGACAAACTACTTAGTAAACAAGTAGTCTCCTTGTTTCCTTGCCTGTGACATCACCTTTACAGTTGCCTGTTGATGATGCCCACTTGTGTGAACAGGCCTTAAGAACCATGCTGAAAAGATGAAAGGCTGGCTTTCTGCAAGTGCTGAACGATCTAAGGGATCTATGGGTACAACATTCCCTAATTTAATTGTCAAGGGACCCTGAGGAGTAAACCTTCCCCACATATTTCAGACTCGCCATGGCCAATAATGAAGAATTTACCCTCCAATCCCTTGCTTGTTGACAGGGGGGACTGGGGAAACCGAGACTGAGGCTGATGTAGGGGATCACCCTTATGTTGGGTATCAGCCCTTGCCTCAACTAATTTTGCATGGTCTTTTCTTCTCCCACAATCCTTTAACTTCTAAGTTTATTTCACCAACATAGTCGAGGCTTCCCGTGGCCAGTAATGAAGTAGTATTACCCATATTAGAGGCAATGAGGCTTGCCCCTTTATCAAATTGCCCCACCAATTCAAACTCTCCCGGCTCCCCGACCCCAGGCTTACCTTTGACCACGACTCTGAACACTACAACTACCCACTCCTCAATGCCTACTAGTGCATTATCCACCTAAGTCGAGACTCCTACTCTCCCAACTTCAACTTTATCAACTCTACCCCCACAGTCTCCTTCACCAATCACCGCATCTTCCCTTATTACTACCTTACAGCCTTATTCTCCATCTCTCCGTAATACTATCCCCCTCAACAATACTCCCTCTTCCACACGTCCCCGTCTTCACTTGATCTAATTCCCTTACCTAAACCACCATAACCCTTTCCCTCATCAACACCCTTACCCAACTTCAACTTTCCAACATTACTCTAGATAGTTGACGCATAGGAACTATCACCTGACATTACCCTTTACTATACTCTCCTATAGTGCTATATGACCTTAGATGTCTAGCACATTTATTTTGCTTTTAACCATTAACCATTGACACACGTCCCCGTCCTTCTACCACCCACAACTCTACCAATATCCTAAATACTCTATTTAGCCCAATCAAATGGGACCGATTTTTCGTGATCCCCCCTACAGCTTACACAGGCAACACTCCTCTTTCAACAATGTCTCCAAGAGCAAGTAGACAGTCCCCTGCCGTACCCGACCCGATCGTTCCCGTCTCGTTAGTTACATCTGAAACTGAAGCTATAGCATTATCATATCTAACTGATTTTTCTGGCAACCCCATTCCTGCAGAACCTCATCTAATTCTTAATACTTGTATGGAACTGTCTCTATCTCTCCAGCAAGCTGCCCTATGGATATCGATTGGTCAGATTGTGGAGAGTAATTCAGCTGCTTCAAAGACCGTGATGAGATATCAGTACAATGCTACTCCATTCCTACTAAAGGTCATCGAAAGAAACCCACCAACATTGCTAAAGTTACTTTCTGTATACATGACCTTCCCTTTCTATCTACATTGGTGGACAATCTCTCCCTGTTAGACCATACCAATCTCCTCCCCGTCACAGACCTATGCCTCCTATGTACCCAACCCGGTCATAACCAATCAAACTGCCCTGCACAAACACGCATATGTGCTAACTGCGGTGGCCCCCATAATGTATTTTATAGAGGCTGTTCCACTTACAAGTTTGAGTCTGAGGTAGCAACTGTCAGATACAAAAACTCACTCTACGTGAAGCCAGACAGGAAGCATGCCGACTAGGTTTCTCATACTCACTATAGTAATGTCGCTTGCTCTGCCCCTCCCCCTCCAACCCAGGATATTCCTACACCCTCCCCTATATCTACTTACTTTCCCACTTCCACTTCAACCTCCTACCTTCCCCTGTCAAATTCTTTTGCCACGCTAAATCCAGACACTCCAATCTCAACTACTGCCCAAACACCGTCCCCTCTTCCTCTCCGCACTACCCGCAGCAGACAGACTAAACGTTCCACCTCTACTTCTCCTTCCACGCACTCACCTCCACCTACCTTTACCTTTATTCCTCAGACACCATGCTCCTCTTTCCCTCCTCATAAGAAAACCTTTGTCTCAGGGCTCTCCAACCAACTCCACTGGAGAAACCATAGAATATATTCAAAGGTATATGCTTGAGATAGATTTCCACAACTCATGCTCCCTCCACACTCGAAGTGACTGCCGATATCCATCCTCCTCCTACTCGTATCCCCCCCCCCTTCCTCCTACTCCCACCCAGCACAACCCCTCAACTCCGTCTAATGCCGATATCCATCCTCCTCCTGCTCATATTTCCCCTACTTCCCTTCCTCCTACTCCCTCCCAACACAACCCATCCCCCTCAACTCCAACTACTTCCGATATCCATCCTCCCGACACTCATCCTCTTCTTACTTGTACCCCTACACCACTTCCTCTGACTCCCTCCCAGCATAACCCACTCCCCTCAACTCCAACTACACGTACATTCTCTCTCCCTCCATCCCCTCTATCATTTCCACTCCATCCTGGATACACACGTGAAACCCTTATGTAATTCCCTTACCTAGACCCAACGGAACCCAATCACACATCAACTCCTTTACCCATCTTTAACTTTTCAAAACTACTCTAGATAGTTGACGCATAGCAACTATCACCCTTCACCCCTCCTTTAATATACTTTCTTATAGTGCTTAGATGTCTAGCACATTTATTTTGCTTTTTAACCATTAACTATTAACCATTCTGTCCACGTCCAAAAGTGTTAGAGCCGGGCTAAAATGAAGAAAGGCTGGCTTTGTGTCAGCCCTGAACTGCCTTCGTACTCCATTTTCTCTTTATCCATTACCCCTTTCCCTACCATCATAAACTACAGCACTACAACCTTTGACATCAAACATTTTTCCTAATCGTTAACTTTTTTTTTTTACATTTTCTCCTCAATACTTTACCATAATAATGTATGACCTTTGATATCCGGCAAATTTATTTGTTTTGACCATTAAACATTCTGGGAGCCCATAAACATTGCATATGAACCTAAAAACTTCCTCACCCAAGCTTCACCCCATCGCTCTATTTTGAATACGCCACTAATGACCTTAGATGTTGATGCGGCAGAAAATCTTCGAAAAATAAATAGATATTAATTTGCTCTACTAATTTTAATTCCCCGGGTTCCCTGACCCCAGGCTTTCCTTTGACTATGACTGAACACTAATACTACCCCCTGCTAAATGCCTTTTATCACCTCAGTCCAGTTTAGATCATCCACACAGGAAACATTCCTCTGCTTCCAACATCCTCTACTTCATCTCCTCCACCCCACAGCTTTCTTCATGTACTACCCCCTCCTCCCTTATTACTACACTGCAGCCTTATCCATCTCTTTGCAGTATTTCTTCGCTGAAGGCCCCGTCCTTCTACTACCCCCCACCTCTACAAACTTTATTGAGTATTCTGTTTAGCCCAGCCAAATGGGATCGTTTTTTATTATCCCCTCTATAGCCCCTTGCTCTGACTACACTGCTTCCAACAATGTCTTCAGAAATAAGTTGGCAAAATTTCCCGGTCGTTCTCGCCTTGTCACACTTACATCCGAATCCCAAGCTTCAGCATTATCGACCATGACCGACTTCCCTGACAAACCCATTCCTGCCCCATCTGATTTCTCCCTCAATATTTGTACCAACACTGTCTCCATCTCCCAAACAAACTACCCTGTCTACGACAATGATTGGTCAGATTATGGAGGAAACACCCTGGTCTGCCTCGTGGACTATGATGCAGTATCATTACAGCGCGACACAGATGCTGCCGTAAGACCTCCATCAATATTGCCAAGACATGACCTCCCAAATGTTTAGTGACGGACAATCCCTCCCTGTCTTGACGATCGTGCCAAACACTGCCCCCCCTTTCTCTCTCTCTCTCTCTCTCTCTCTCTCTCTCTCTCTCTCTCTCTCTCTCTCTCTCTCTCTCTCTCTCTCTCTCTCTCTCTCTCTCTCTCTCTCTCTCTCTCTCTCTCTCTCTCTCTCTCTCTCTCTCTCTCTCTCTCTCTCTCTCTCTCTCTCTCTCTCTCTCTCTCTCTCTCTCTCTCTCTCTCTCTCTCTCTCTCTCTCTCTCTCTCTCTCTCTCTGTAAATGTGTATGTATGTATATGTGTATGTATATGTACATGTGTGTATGTATATATGTGTATGCGTGTATGTATGTATATATGTGTGTATGTGTATGTATATATGTATGTATGTATGTATATGTATATATGTATATATGTGCATGTATATATGTATATGTGTATGTATATATGTATGTATATGTCTGTAAATATGTATATGTATGTATATATGTGTGTATGTGTATGTATATATGTATGTATGTATGTATATGTATATATGTATATATGTGCATGTATATATGTATATATGTGTATGTATATATGTATGTATATGTCTGTAAATATGTATATGTATGTATATGTCTGTAAATATGTATATGTATGTATGTACAAATTAATATATATGTATATATATGTGTTTATAAATGTATGTGTATATATGTGTATATATGCATGTATATATGGATATATGTATATAATCAAGTGTATGTATGTATGTATATATGTATAAATGTGTATGTAAGTGTGTATGCATACATATATACATACACATGTATACATACATACATACATACATACATAGATATATATATATATATATATATATATATATATATATATATATATATATATATATATATATATATATATATTGTTTCAAGTGCGGGAATAGTCATGTATATCTGTAAAATGGCAATTGTATATTTTCCTTTTTTGTACTGAATTTGCACTAGACAGTTTCGTGTCGTCAGTATCCACATCGCAACTTTTGTGTGTGCCATTTATTTGTATTTTACACTCCCGTATTTTCCTTTTGGGTTTGTTAGGATACCATGGAGTATGTGGAATTTTATTAGTGCAGATATCTATTGTGCAAATATATATCTGAATGCAGATATCTATATGCAAATATATATATCTAAACCAGGGGAATTAAAATTAGGAGCTAATTAATATTTATTTATATGATCTTACAAGTACCGAACGTAAAATGGCAAAATTTAAACGTTTAAAAATATTGTCAATTAACAGGGAGTCCTATGCGTTTATTTCAAATAATTACGGGTACTTGGTGGGGGGGGGGGATCAGATGGATACAAACATATAAAATTATTAAAAACACTATATACGATATTTGAAAATATTTTTATTGATATTTCTTAATTGTAAATGCTACACTAAAGACTGCAGTTCACATAAAAGAAAAAAAATCATACTACTGACAGGTCTCGTATATATGATTTAGCAGTGCTGACAATGCATTCCAAAGCTTAACTACAGAAACTTAGGGGAATCGAGAGCAATTCAAGAGTGTTGGGCCTATATATCTTTCCTTCTCAAAGAAAATATTTTCGTTCGTACTTCGTGGGCCTTGATGGTGTTTGAGATGAACTCTGCTAGTACTCATATATGATAGCAGTACGTGCTTTCCAATACGGAAATCACTAATGATATCGCTTAGGTCTGTTTTTCTACCAACTTTTCATCTAATACTTAAAACAAAGATATTTCAACTTCCCTTGTATCAAGCAAATGAGTTTACTATTTACACGTAAATTATAAAGATGTTAAGTTTAAAGAAAAAACAATGCTGGGCCCGCTTTTACGAAATTAAAATGGTAATTTAGTTATTCAGATCGTTAGTAAGCTAGACAAATAATTTTAGTCAATTGTTCGGACCCTGGCAAGTATCTAGTAATATAATATATACAGCCACAAATATTGAGAGCCTAATGGCCCTCTCGGCGATACTGAAGAAAAAAATATGGTTATAATAGCAATCTGACGCATTGGATATAAATACTCAGAATTAGATGATTCTAAAATCTTGTCTAATATACATTGACAAACGACTCACCAGTACAATTAATTCAATGAATTAGTTCATACACCATGTTTTTTTAGCGTAGTCTATACACATCATTGTCACGTGATAAACTCCCATTTTCTATCATAAACATAATTAGCTCTTCTATATGGGGAGGCTCACCCATATTTTTGTCGCGGCACTCATAAACAAATAACATATTGTAGATGTTCTTGATGTTGTTTTCCTTGAGATGTGTGTTCTGGTAATTTGAATCTCGGAGATAAGCAATGAAAGCAGATTCCCAGGTCTTGAGCGAATCTGTTGACGTGACACTCATGACTTCTGAAACACAACACAGGTAACTTTTCTTGCATGTTCAGTTGGACCAAGGTTAAAATATGATCAACAGTATATTCAAATAAATATGTGATATCCACGTACATGATACGTGAGTTTCGTAATGAGAAAGAGTAAATTTCCTATTTATATAATCGGTATTTGATACATTTTTTTCCACGTGTCAAAAGGTTAACATATGGTTGCCTAAACAGTAAATTGATGAATTTTACCTGTTTTATTTATGTGAGAAAACTGCCCGGTGATTCACTAATCCTTCACTATCCTACAACCAATCTCGTGGGTATGTGAGTCACACTAGTCGATAGCTCAGTGTGCTACGGTTTGTGTATATGGCAGAAGGTCGTGAGATTGCCAGAAATCGCCATACGTTAGGAGGTGATGGTAAAACGCGGATACTGAAAGCGCTTTGGTTGTTTAAGAATTTGTTTTTAGATAGTTTTTCTTGATAAATAACCCTGCTGATCTGGAATACTTACTCGGCAGAGATATTAACGTGTGGAAACAGTATATAAACATTCGGCAACTTACGATGCGATCTTATCTTTATATCTCATATGTAGGCTATGTGGGCGAGTCGTCATTATCGTATTGTCCTGTGACTCCTGGGAAGCAGTGATATATTCTACATATCCCGATGAGGTCATGTGAATTGAAAGAAAAAAAGAAACGCTTATCATGTCATGACACATGCTGAAAAGCTATTAGTGACAAGGAGCAGTTTACTTTTTTATAATATTCCACAGTAATCAAATAATTAATACTTCCCTAGCGGTTCTCTTTGGAAGGCCCAGAAAATAATATCTCTATATGTTTTAGGTTCCACTTTCCCTAGGTCGGCATATATCATCTCTATATGACACTGCATCAAAAATGAACTAATAAGTCAGTTCTCTGAACCTTTTTGTTTGCTGAAAATGTGTGGGATATTGAGAAGTGAGTTGAACGTCTAGGGTAAATTTTATTGCTTATATATGAAAAATATTTTTATTTTATATGCATCGTTAACGCTATATTATCTTTAGGACCAGAAACACCATCAACTGAAATGCTCAATCCCAGACTTGACCAAGGTCTATATAAGTACTTATATAGACCTTGGACTTGACCATGCACGGCTCAGTTCCGCCGTCGTCTTCCTGTGAGAGGAGGCGACGGCACCGGGTGAAAATGTCATGCACCTACTTGCCCTAATTTTTGCAGCGGCTTACACGCATCAAAAGAAGGATATATATGTGCGTGTATATATATATATATATATATATATATATATATATATATATATATATATATATATATATATATATATATATATATGTGTGTGTGTGTGTGTGTGTGTGTGTGTGTGTATATACACACATACATATGCATACATATATACGTATATATATATATTTAATATATACACATATAATAACAATTTCATAGCCAGTCAGAATTGTGTTTTGACTTTTCTTTCGGAATTAATCGGAATCAACAAAATATTCTCTCTCTCTCTCTCTATCTATCTTCCTGTTGTTCTATCAAATCCTCTAAGCACTCTTTGCTTTTAACTTTCAACAAGCAAGGTTAAGTGCGATCCAGTTCTATATCGCGGAGAAGTTTGCTCCGCGATGGTAGCGTCTGCACTGAGTCGACGCACATGCTCCCACGCCCAACTAGACCTGCTAGGCCTGAGTTTGCGCAACCATTTGTAGGAACAGACAACACTGATGCAGGTCTCGGCTTACACTTGTCAGAAAACAAAGAAATGGTGAATCGGTACCATTAAAATGTGGTATAGTGCACTATTTAATGAGTTATTGTAAAAATAGGATATCCTATAATGGATCTGGATACATATTTTGAATTATATATTGTATTTTGGTTCAGATGTGCCAGTGGATGCCTTTCTGTAAGTAGGAATATTTGTATTCAATTGTTGTTGTTTCAGTACGTGCAGTAAGAACATATAAAACTGAAGAGTAGAAATTATTGTTATATGTGTTGGCCTATAATTGGTCTCGTCTCGTCTGTGGATCTAAAGGGCTCATTCTTCAATTTTAGTTTAGTTTAAAAATTATATATATACGAATTATCAAGTTATCATTCTCTAACGTTTCCAAATTATACCACCGTACCCAAAACCTCCAAATCAAAAAATATCAAGTTCGACTTCTATGCAATGCATTGTATGGACCAGATCAACCCAGCTGATCTGACAGTAAATATCTGAATAAAAATGCATAGCTATGTCGCAAAACATTTTGACAGCAGACAGACAGGATGCAAGAACAGAAAACGCGGCGAGGCAGGTGGTCGAGAATTTGACATGAAGGGACTTAAACGCAAAGAAAGAAAGGAAAAAAATGTAAAGTGGTTTTCAGAAAACCCTTCTGAGCCGTCGAGATGTGAGACTGCTAAGGGTGGAAGACGAGAGATGACTCCTGTGTAAATCACATTGAGGACACCTCAATAGCATCTCGAGCGCCTAGCCTCTGAAGGTCGTCCTAGAACTCTTCTGCCAAAGAAGCTCTGACCGTGCAACCAAGGCTGGCCCAGAAAAGGCGCACAAAGCGGTTAACCAAGATCCAGTTGAGTGACCTGGTGAGGGAGGGGAGTGCCAGCAGCAACAGGAACGCCGTCAGACAATTCTGACTGCAAAGTTCCCTCTTTCCTAATGTAAACATGATGCACCTCAAAGAAAACAGTAATGTATAAAGGCCTAAACGCCACCCAATCCTAATATATACGAATAGCATCGACGAAAACTACTGTGGTTTCGATACGTTGTTTGTGGAAAAATCTTGATGCTCTAACCGCATGACTATTTCCTATGAGCGACAACCTGGCAGCAGACCGGCTGGACCTGAAGTGGTCACTCTGATGCTCGGGA
>NC_091564.1:9065898-9068398 GCF_042767895.1 Penaeus vannamei | reverse complement strand
GTAGAACCTTTTAAGCCAAAATACCCACCTAACATTAACTGGAGATGAAAAACAAGGAATATGCTATGTTACTGACCCTTAGAACCCGTAAAACAGTGTCTGGACATCTGAATGCGGGTTTTACCATATAAGGCAGGTAATGATTTGCAAATATATGGAACGTGCGCGTTTAAAATTGCCTTTTCATTCCCGCGCTGCATACGGTTCCGGGATAGACTGTGATATATATTCTATGCTGGGTCGTCTTTCTGTAGGCAATGTTCTTTTTACTTATTACAGTTTTCTTAGAGCCATCACCACTATCATTGTTATCAAATTCCATCCTTAGATATTCTTAGTATTCTTTAGTATTATTTCTTTTTGCCTGCATCAAGAGCAGCCTTGACGCTGTTTTTCACTCTTATATTTCACCTGTATGGATAGGGCAGCTGACTCAGCATTTTTTATATATATATGTGTGTGTGTGTGTGTGTGTGTGTGCGTGTTTGTGTGTGCGTGTGCGTGTGTGTGTGTGTGTGTGTGTGTGTGTGTGTGTGCGTGTTTGTGTGTGCGTGTGCGTGTGTTCCAGCCAAAGATCGCAATATTTTCCTCATGATAAGAACCTGCGATGGCGATCCACAGCGCCCGGCCGAGGGAGTGCCCAGATATCTTTGCACAATAAATGTATTTTGATATCTCAGTATAGACACTGAGGCTCTGCTCTATATTCAAATGAAGTGCCGTTTTTAAAGCTTGATTCCTTCGTTACATTACGACCCAGTTTAGCCTTCCGTATCATATAGCATATAACCCGCCTCCCGACCTATCGGTTCTCCTGCGGGAATCCTCTGGCCCCAACAAGGTCAGACAGACTAGAGGCAAATTAGAGGCCAGAGCCAGCCTTGATAATAGCAGTCTGTGTAAAAAGAAAACTGGAATCGAGGGAGGTGTTTCCAGAGCTTAAACGGCCGCGGGACATTTAGCAGTCAATCGCTCTTGAATATGCACATGCACATACTGTATGTGTATACAGTATGTGCATGTATATGTATATATATATGCACACACGCACATAATCCGCCATTCCCGGCGTCCAGCCACAAAAACCGAACTGACTGCGTAATCCCGTGAGGCGGATCTTGCTGTGCTGACCTTTCGAGACAAGCCTAAGCCTACGACACTTGGGCGCTTGGATTCCTTTATGAAGCCGCATTGAAGTCGCTAATGCTGCGTTCGGAACTGCTTGTTCTGCTCGTCCAGACCAGGTGGACGAGATGTTTTGACCGTTCGGAACCTATACTATCTCGTCCTAGACAAGATGACGTCACAATAGATTTTGTATGTAAACATTGACAGTTGCAGGTAACCACAAGATATTGATGGGTAATTTTATAGCCCTTTATTGGTATTATTAAAGGATATTTTTGTGTTTGTCAGTTGCAGGTAAAGTTAAATATGCATCAAAGGAGTTACAAAACCTATGGAGCGCGTAAAATAAAGGCACCGGTATGATAAAAAAGTGAATACATTCGAGGCGGTTGCATTCTGGGCAGACAGGTGTTGGAGGTTCCGCACGCGACCCTGCTGGTCCTGGACAAGTTTTATGGACGAGCAAAACGAGGAGTTCCGAACGCAGCATAATTTAGGATTGGCATATTGAATGATGCTATTTTTGTATCATTAGTGACGTTTCCACTGTTTTTGTTACCTTTGTTATTATTAATATTGTTGTAATGATTGCCACCATCGTCACCATCATTATTGTCATGATGATTAAGTTCATACCACTATTTTTATCATTATCATTATCAGTGTTATGGTTATTATAATTACTGTTATTATTATTATTGCTATGATTTTAATATTATTATTGTTATTATCATTGTTGTGATTTTACTATTATCATTATCATCATTACTATTATTATTATTATTATTTTTATTATCGTCATTATTATTATCATTGTTATTATTACTATTATTATTTTCATTATCCTCATTACAATTAATATAACCATTACTCTTAATATTATCATTATTATCACCATCATTATCATTACGATTGCTATTTTTGTTGTTAATGCTGTTATCAATATCATTATCATTATTATCATTATTATTATTATTATTACTATTGTTGTCAGTTACTATATCATTCTTATACTTATTACATCCAGTATTTTTATCATTATTTTCATTATCAGTAGTGTTGTTAATGCTGTAATTGATATTATTATTATTATTATTATTATCAGCATCTTAATAATTATCATTATCATTATAATCCTTTTTATTATTGTTATTATTATTATTATTGTTATTATTATTATTGTTATTATTATTGTTATTATTGTTATTATCATTATTGTTATCATTATCATTATATATTATTATTATTATTATTATTACTGTTATGATCGTTATTATTGCTATGTAATATTTTTTCATTACCGCTATCAGAAATATTCTTATCATTGCCATTGTTCTTTTTCCAGATATCATCATTATGATTGATATTAAAG
>NC_091564.1:9033937-9051437 GCF_042767895.1 Penaeus vannamei | reverse complement strand
TGATAAGATAATTCATGATTCCCTTTTACTTTAGATTTTCCGAGACACTGCAAACTATGGTGTTTTGGATATCACTCAATCAGGCAGCACCCAAGGAAATGCTGACATGAATGTGACACAGGCCGGAAAAGCCAACAAGAGGAGGAGGATTGAAGTTGGCCTACAACCTTTAGCCTCCAAACTTAGGGAGGAAGGAACTCATCCACATGTGATTCCTTGGTTTGTAGCAGTGAAGATTTTCCTTGTTGTTTGTTGGTTGGTTTAGGTAGGACTTTCTGCTTTGCATTTAGGTTGTATATTAATTAGTTGAATGTGATGGAAGTGTTTGGCTAAAGTTCGGCCATAGAAAAACAGCCTCCAGAATTTTGGTGATATGTTGACCCAGAATGCTTAAAACAGCTTACATTTGAAAGTTATGTTTTACTTTCTCTTACTTCATTTTTTTTGCCTCATTATTTTTATTCTCGTAGATGGGATGCTAGTAAGAATGCTTCTTGTTGCTGACAAATCATGTAAAACCTGAACTAAGCTGGTTAATAGATCTATTGTAAGTTGGTTATCATTGACCTTAATTTTCTTCTCATCGTCAGGTACCAAATTCTCTTAGAGTTGCTGAAATCATACTCAGGCTTATTTGATACTGAAAGGTGCTTGCTGATGTTGGATATGTTCACCTGTACCCTAGGAGAGAGCAGGGTCACATTTGTACAAGAACACATTATACAGTACGTATTTGTTTATAATTTGGTTTCAATAAAAGATTATTATATATTTAAAGGAGGAGTGACACTTTTTTTGCAAGCAGCTGTTTGAAGGTAATTTTGATTAATTTCCCAAATACCTGTAATTGTCAGAGAATGATGTTTTATCTAAGCACAGTCTAGATCTTTAGAAATAAAAACCATTGGAAAACTTAGATACTTTTATATTGATAATTGAATCATTAGTTTTCATTTATTCTAATTAATATTTATTGTCATATATTCATTGTTTTCTATTTTATTTTTTTTTCTGTAAAAGTATTAATCTTTACTGATAACAATATTTCCACCAATAGGTGTCTAGGAGCTCTTGCGCTGCAGTACAACAAAGTTTTTCCTGAGAAAAGTGCTCATGAACTGATGAGGAGTGGCAAGTGGTCTCCTGTTTGGGATCTTGTGCTGAGGTGTGTTTAGATTGACTTTTTAGCTCCAGAAAACTTAATTTTCTCAGCCTAAGATTGTTGCCCAATTGCAGAAAGCATCAGTTTTTCTTATTTCACCATAGCCACTTCAGGATGGTGCCAAAGGAAATAGAAAAAATGTGGTGTGTGGATACTCCTCCCTAATTTCCTCCCCAGAGGATTATATTTGCAAAGAAAATGTATGTAATAAGATTTTGCAGTACCCCATACCCACTGTCCCTCCTTTAACTTTATGAAAGTTAAAGAAGTGATTGCCTTTCTGTAAGGATAGCTAATTTATTTCTGCTTTACAAAGATGTAGATATAGTCCCTTTTCTGATGACTGATTCAAACGACTGCTCTGATCGCTTTGTCTGTTTATATACATATACTGTATGTGCTACGTACCTAGTTCTATATATGTATATGTATGTATATATATCTATACATATATTTATTTATATGTCTATAATTTATATTGCTGCGCATGTATGTGACATGCATGCTATTATTACTGTAAATATATACTGGAATCATCATCCAAAGTCTGCCATTCCTTTATATTCTCTATTAACCCAATGCATCTCGATGATGTGTAGTTCATCTCTCTCTCTCTCTCTCTCTCTCTCTCTCTCTCTCTCTCTCTCTCTCTCTCTCTCTCTCTCTCTCTCTCTCTCTCTCTCTCTCTCTCTCTCTCTCTGTCTCTCTCTCTCTCTCTCTCTCTGTCTCTCTCTCTCTGTCTCTCTCTCTCTCTCTCTCTCTGTCTCTCTCCCTCTCTCTCTCTCTCTCTCTCTCTCTCTCTCTCTTTCTCTCTCTCTCTCTCTCTCTCTCTCTCTCTCTCTCTCTCTCTCTCTCTCTCTCTCTCTCTCTCTCTCTCCCTCCCTCACTCTCTCTCCCTCTCTCTCTCCTCTCTCCCTCTCTCCCTCTCCCTCGCTCTCTCTCCCTCTCTTTCTCTCTCTTTCTCTCTCTTTCTCTCTCTCTCTCTCTCTCTCTCTCTCTCTCTCTCTCTCTCTCTCTCTCTCTCTCTCTCTCTCTCTCTCTCTCTCTCTCTCTCTCTCTCTCTCTCTCTCTCTCTCTCTCTCTCTCTCTCTCTCTCTCTTCTCTTTCTCTCTTTCTCTCTTTCTCTCTTTCTCTCTCTCTCTCTCTCTCTCTCTCTCTCTCTCTCTCTCTCTCTCTCTCTCTCTCTCTCTCTCTCTCTCTCTCTCTCTCTCTCTCTCTCTCTCTCTCTCTCTCTCTCTCTCTCTCTCTCTAGATATATATATAGAGAGAGAGAGAGAGAATGAGAGAAAGAGAATGCATCTAATATATTATATATACAATTTTTTTTCTTTTTGTTTTCTTTTTTTATGATTGAATGCATTTACGAAATATTTTAGACGTGTATTAGTATTATATATACAGAACAATGAAAAAGAAATTATGATTATCTTCGCAATTGTCTCGTTACAAAGTACAATAAATGAGCCTTTTTATATAGATATATAACATTATCATATTATATTGAAAAAAATATAGAGAAATGGAACTTAGAACAGTGTCAGAACTTTCTATGACAGATACTTTTTATTGTGTCTCTTTAAAAAGTAGAAAATAAAATAACAGCTATAATTGCTGAAACTTCCATGCATTTTAATCTGAAATATTCCCCAGACTGGTTAGTGGAAAGCAGTGCAGCAAAACTGGCTTAGAGCTTCTCCAAATTCTGATGAAGACAGGTCTTGTGGCTCCTGACCTCTCAATCTTCAAGTTGTTTTATCAGGTAATGCATAAATCACACCTCTAGTTTTGTAGATGAACATTTTCTTCAACCAGGGTGCACAACCCATTAATGCCGGTATATTTTGAAGCTGAGAATAAAAGATTCTGGGCGGTTACAAAATCGGCGCGCGGGGCTGGCTTGGACTCCGCGGCCCGCTGCTGCGTCGGAGTGCCAGCCCTAATACAGCGTCACACTGGTGGGACGCCTGGCAATATTTATTTTTTCGGGTGTCTCATATGTGGGACACCCGTCATTAGTGGGTTAAAAATAATTTGTGTGCTACAAGAGGATGATAATGTTAGTAATGTTAATCTGATATTCTGTATCCACAGTTATAAATAGGATTGCATACATATGATTTGCAATTTCATCTGGTTTTTGTATTTGTCTTTTCTTCCTCCTCCTATTCTCAATTTTTCATATCGTTTCCTTGTCTTTTGCCCTTTTTTTCAATTTGTTTTTCTTAATGTGCCTCTTCTACATTTTTTCTTGTTTACATTCAGGTTCCATTCATATTTTTCTTCTCTCCTCCTTAGGGATATGTAGACATGAATGCCACAGCCACATCCACTCTTCTGGTGGCTTTGACAACTGTATCTTTGCCAAAGACATTTAAGGTTTGTTGATCTTGGAAATTCTTTTGAATTGCATGATAACTGATGCTGATTATTTTGTAATAGTGACTTTTCTTTCGTTTGGACTGAATTTTGAATTTTATGGTCATTGCTATAGTTTCCTGAAAATACTTTTGTGTAATATATATTTGTTATTACCTTTTAGTAGTGTTTTCATCTTTATTAGTAGTGTTAAACAATGTAACTAAATTATACTGTTAAAATGCTAAGAAAGTCATTTGATTTGTTTTTTTATGTCTTTTCCAGAATGAATTGTCAGTCCTGGCTCAGGATCAGGTGCAGGATGCTCGTTCTAGTCTACGGAGAATCCTCTTGCCTTTGGAGGTTGAGGGTGCGTGTATTTTCAGTCTAAAGTTTCTTTTTCTGTTTTTCTTTGTTTGATTTTTGTAGTTTGGTATATTTTTTATGTGAATGTTTTTATACTCTTTTCTCTTTTATTTTTCATTGTATCTGTATCAGTCTACCTATTTCTGTGTGAATATTTGAATGTATGTTTTTGTAGTTTCATTTCATTTTTTTCTGTAGTTACTTTCTAAGGAGAATACTAGGCATATTAGGTTTCTTTCAAAATATTGAAAGAAAAAAAATGTTAAATAAGTATTTCAACTAAATTGATTATTTCTTCTTGTCTCTGTGTCTTGTCCTGTCTTTAATTTTTTTATGTATAAAATCTTTTAATGATAACATGTTTGATAACAGGACCAAGTGGAACTGCATCCCTAGAGAGCCCCTTACTTCTGGCACAAGTCCTGGTGCTTACTTGCCTCAGGGATTCATGCATAAAACAGGTAACAAGGCACTTGTAGACATTACAACAGTATGAAAATTGAGATGAATAAATGGATCTAATGTACTTGGTGAAATGTAAAAGTTATATGGATTTATTTTTTGAGACAGATTATAAAGCTTTTGTTTTTAGTTATGTGTACTTATATTGAAGAGGCATGGGTTTCAGTAGGCTTCATATGGTCTGAGGAATCAAAGAAAACATTATTGTAACAAAAATGAAGGTGAACATGGCATAGACAGAAGTTATGAGTGAATTTTTGTATTTTGTTTGTTATTTTTTTGTGAATTTCCAGAGTAATTCAATGTAAGGGAAATCTTTTTGTCAGTCAGAACATTACCCATATCATAATTAATCAATGTTATGCACTTTATGCTTGTATGTATATTTATATGTATATGTGTGTATGTTTAGCTATATAGGCATATATATATATATGTATGTATATGTATGTGTGGGGGAGGTGGGCCTTGCCAGTCCTCCTCCCCCCCAGAGATAACTCTTTGGCAACATTGCATGTAATTAGCAATGCTGGGGGGAGGGGAAATGCCCCTCTCACCCAGCAAGAGAGGCGGGCTGCGGACCCCACAGGGAGGGCGACTGCTGGGGTGCAGGTTGGGAATGGGAGCTACTGGCAGCTGCCAGCACAGAATGAGGCTTGTGGGGCAAAGCCATCGGGAACCCCACAGGTGAATGTTGAGTCCCGCAGCCTACCACCCCCTCTTATGCGGGGCAGAGGTGACAGTGGTGGTAGAGGAGGCTTCCACCTGGAGTGACTGCCCAAGGGTTAACTGCAGGCAGGAGTTCAGGATGGGGCTTGGAATATCCACTCTTTGGGTCAGGATGATTGGTTGCCTCTTCTATTGAGGGAACTGGGGAGGCTGAGAGTTGGGGTGGCTGCTCTATCAGAGGTGAGAAGACCTAGAAGTAGCCATAGCTATCTCCAGTAGGCTCAAGCGTGCAACGCTTGATGCAGCCCAAGAATCGATTGGTGAACGCCTGAGGGCAAGACAGAATTTTATCTCTCAGGAGATGCTGGAAGCCACAGATGTCTGCTGTATGGCTCTTCTGACAGGGGATCGGGATTTGCACCATTCTCAGGTGCACAGAACTCGGTCTCTGTGAAGAATGGACAAGGAACAGTTTATGAGGAGCCTTGCTGAGGAGGTCGAAGGCCATTTCTTAGTAAATAACCTTTGTCCTGCATACCAAGCCCTGAGAAAGCCGAAATCCAAGCTCTCTTCACAGGTGACTGCATTTCAATCATCTCAGATCCTATTGCAGTGCATTGGGCTAAGTATTTTGAACAGTTGTATCAGGTTGACTCACCAACAGTTACCTTGGATGCAGGTAGTGCTGTGATTCCGTTGCCGGTTCCACCCATCAGTAAGGATCCACCCTCCTTGACTGAAGTCAGGGAGGCGATCTACAAGCTGAAGAGTGGCAAAGCAGCGGGTATTTGCGGCATTCCAGCTGAACTGTTAACCCATTTACAATGGGTGTCCTATATATGAGACACCCGGAAAAATAAACATAGCCAGTGTGACTTGGATCGGAACTCTTACTCCGAATACGTTTCAGGCCGCGGCCAGCATGAGGGCAGATTTCGTGCCGGCCCCACGTGCCAATTTTGTAGCTGCCTGGAAAATATTATTTTTGGCTTCAAAATATACCAACATTAGTGGGTTAAAGGCTGGTGGTGAACCTATGGCGTGCGGGTTGCATGCTGTCCTGACTGCTATCTAGTGGTCTGGTACCGGTCCCCCTGACCTGTGGAGGGGTGTGGTTATCCTTCTCTGGAAGGGGAAGGGCGACCGATGGGACTGCAGCAATCACTGAGTCATCACACTGGTCAGTAAACCAGGCAAGGTCCTTGCCCACATCCTTCTGAGATGTATCAGAGACCACCTACTAAGGCATCAGAGGCCAGAGCAATCTGGATTCAGTCTTGGTAAGTCCACAATAGAATCGAGTCATTCCAGAGCGCCGTTGTGAGTTTGGGGGTGGGCTGCTTGCAGCCTACATCGATTTCAAGAAGGCGTTTGATACGGTGCATCGGGAATCACTCTGGGAGATCCAGAGACGACTGAGAGGATTATTGAACTAATAGCAAGCCTGTATACTGGTACAGAAAGTGCTATTAAGTGTGGTAGGGGCCTGTAGAGCTTCTTTCCTGTTAATTCAGGAGTGAGGCAAGGCTGTGTCCTTGCACCAACACTTTTCAACGCTTGCATGGACTGGATACTGGGCAGAGCTAATGTTCAGAATCATTGTGGAGCAACAGACCTTGACTTTGCTGATAATGTTGCTATTTTGTCTGAATCCTTGGAAACCTTAGTGGTGGCTCTTGATGCATTTAGTAATGAAGTGAAGCCCTTGGGTATAGAGGTCTCCTGGACCAAGACCAAGATCTAGGATTTTGGGGACTTGCTAGGAGAACCTTTTCAGTCGGTACGTGCTTGCAGCGAGGACATTGAAGTCACAGAGAGCTTTACATACCTTGGTAGTGAAGTCCATAACTCTGGGCTGTCAGAGCAAGAAGTCAGCAGACGGATTGGCCTGGCAGCAGGGATCACAAACTCTCTCAACAAGAGTATTTGGAGATGTCAGTACCTGTGCAGAAGGACCAAGCTATGGGTTTTCAAGGCCCTAACAATACCAGTTTTGCTATATGGTAGTGAAATCTGGAAATTAAACCGTGTGCCTTGGAGTCTTGTCTCGATGCCTTCTGTAATCGGTGCTTGCACCGGATCATGGGGTACTGTTTGTGGGACCACGTGTCCAGTCAGTGGTTGCACTGTGAGACTGGCACAGGACCTACTACCTGCACAATCTGTGATCGCCAACTCAGGATAAACGGCCATCTGGCTCGCTTCCAACAGGATGATCCTGCCCACCAGATTGACTCTGTAAGAGATAACCCTGGGTGGAAGAGGCCTGTGGGACGAGTTAGGAAGATCGTGAGGAGCTTGAGATGGGCCGAATCCTTGCCTAGCGGCTTGCTATGAGGGACCCCAAAAGGTGGAAACAAAGGGTGGACGCGGCTGTGCGCCCCCGTCGACTTTAGCTCCTAATGATGATGATGCATTTTATTGGCATAAACTTGAGGCCTTTAGAAACAGTAAAGAAAATAAAAGAAATAGAAATGAAGAACTGAAAGCCATGTCATTAACTCATTGATGTCAGTTTTTGGACTTACCTGACTTCATCTGATTTTCCCATTCTTTGAATTATTGGGGAAAAGTATCTTCCTAAAATTATTAACCCGTTGGATCCGGTTGTGTCATGGAAATCACAGTGCTGAAAACACAGGCAGTGGGTTATGTAAGTAGCCAACATCCTGGGCTTATGGCGCGTAGGCCAGGCACACACAAACACCCACAAGAGGTGACAAGGCACTGTGCCTCCCCTTTGCAAAGGTTTGTGCACTCGGGGCAAGTTATTTCCCTCACCCTGGCCTTAGCTCATGACAGCAAGTTCATGTCGCCCGGACCGCGGTCATTTTGCCCGAGGATGGAATGTTCATGTCACCTGGTCCTCGATCCAGATTTTACCATGAAGTGACCGCAACATCATTTGGGTCCAAGGGGTTAATAACATTACTGTCATTACTATTATTATTTACATTGTGATGATTATATTCTTATTAACAATACTAATAACAATAAAGAATATAAGACAAAATTGTTTTCAAGAAATGAGATTAGGTAGGACAGTTGATGAAATTCTTGTTGACTAGGCACTTGTAGAATGAATTTTGTGTAAACAAAGTGAAATCATTGTGGATGTTGCATATAAGTACAGACCCTCCTGGTATTAATAGGTTCAGCCACATTTCCAAATTCTGCAGGCAGTCTTCATGCAACACCAACTGAAGCCAGGAAGACTGAGCAATAGAGATCCACTGACTTGCCTAGCAGAACACTATCTCTTATCAAGCTTTTCCAAAGCTCTTCCCCTAAGACACACCAAACTGGAGGAGAACCAAGAAAATGAGAAGTGGTGTGCAGACATGAAGATTCTCCCGCATGAGCAGGAGAACATGGTAGAGAGAGTTGTTTCATATGTCAACCAGGTAAGGGGATTGCAAGTTGAGGGGAAAGGTGTATATACAGTTGATCACTTGGTATACAGTGCTTAGCAGATGTGTTGAAATTGAACAAAATTGGAATTTCCTACCTTATTTTGATTGGTCTTTTGCAAATATTTTAGCATGAAAGGGTAAAAAGAGGTTGATATCTGACTTGATAGAGATATTTATTTTATATACAGCTGTTACCCATGGTCTCCGAGGAAGGAGTGACAGTTCAGGATTTGACTACACTTTTGCTCGCTTTGGAGTTGATTGTGTCTCTTCAGCTTTATATGCCGGATGCAAGGTAAGTTAGGTAAAAGCTTCTGTCGTATTCATTATTATCATTATTTTTTTATTTTATTATTATTTTTTTTATGGAGACTACACGTTTCACCTCAATGAGGTGTATTCATTTTGTTTTTTTATCTAATTTTATGTATTCATTTATGAAGTTTGTAATTGTTAATGATTTACAATGTAATTACTGTGACATCTTTCATTGAGCTTTATATTTTCCATGTCCTTCCATGTTCTTGTGCAGCCAAAGCAATAATTTGTTAATACATTCAGGAATCTCAACTAAATTGAGTTTGCAATCTTTTTAATAGCACTACACATTCAAATGCCAGGGTGAACAAAAAAGAGAAGAATCCACTCTTTTCCCCATAACTTTGGCTGTGATGATATAAGGAAAGTCCAATTTCTCTTTTCTTGGAGTGTATATACTTTGCTGGTTGCTCTGCATCCTTGAGAGCTCCAAGAGTGTTTTGTTCCTGTTTCCTTGATTCAGAAGGTTCCTCCTTCTTTTGCCATCTTTTATATCAGATTAACCTTCCCCCCTTTTTCTATCTGTTCCTCATATGGGTCAAGAGAGCTTTGTCTTTCACATTGTTTTCTGTGTGGTTTCTCACCTTGGATCCTTCTGCCCATCAACACTTAATGGCCTTAAGTATGGCTCTGGTTTCCTGATGAGTCTATGGCAGTAGTGATCTAGGATCCTTTTACTTAACAGCAGTGGTGATACAATTACAAATGATGTTACACCAGATACAGAAGTAAAGAGAAGACTAGCAGTGGGTAAAGGGAAGTTTCCAAAATTTGATAATCTCTGGAATACCAGAAATATCTCCACATCTACAAAGGAGAAACTTAAAATCATTGATAATTTCTATCTCTCTATGGATGTGGAGCATGGACACAGAACAAGTAGACAGCGAAAAGAATTCAACCTTTTAATATGATGCTTTCAAAGAATCCTTGGAATCACCTGGAAGCAAAGAATTGCAAATGAAACTGTAATGCAGAATCTTAAAGATCTCATTGGAAGCTAAAAACCACTGATTGAAATTGTGAGGAGGAAAATACCAAGTCACCAGGAACGTTGGCACACACTACCATGCATGGACAAGTATATGGACAGAGGACTAGAGGCCAACCAAAACACACCTGGCTAACCAACATCAAAAACTAAACTGGTTAACCCAGTAGCAATAGCTTACGAAGAAGCAGAAGACCGAGGGAATTAGCGAATGAAAGTGAGGACATCAAAATGTCCCTTTGGCCTTCCGGCCATGGGAATACCCTAACCCAGCTTCACAACCCCAACTAATGTAATGCCAGCATGGACAGATGGTGGTGAGGGATGCCTACACTGTTTTTATGTTACTTTATCCTCTTGGCTTGGAAATTGTTCTGAACCACAACTTTTAACAGCAAAGCTCAATTCTCCATACAGGCTAGATAGTTGTGGTGTACTCCTTTAGTATAACCCTCAACTCTGTGCCAGACTGGCTCCTGTAAGGTGACATGGCTCTCGACTCATCTGTGCTGCCACCAATCTCCCCGAATCAGCCCTTGAGTGCTGCTATAAGATCTCTTCTGATTTCTAAATGCCAGCTAGTCATTGTGTGCCCCAGCATATAGTAAATAGGCACCTGCTTATTCTCCTTTATTTCTCTCACCTTACCTCAATTGATGATTGGTGGGTTTGATTAGAGTTAACCACAAGCTGTGATCTCCCATCTCTGTTATGGTGGGAAGAAACACTTTTATTTGATGTCTTCCCTCTTTCTAAGCTGTGGCTAGCATTATATGCTCTGTTTCTTCACTGAATCCTTTCCATTCTCCATGTATACATATGCTGCAAGAGACAGGGAAGTTTGCTCTCTCCTCAGCTTAGGTGCTAGAAGGAAAGGGAGAGCTCTCAGCCACACCATTCAAGCATGTGGTGTACTGGTATGGTACATTCTTATGCATTCTTTCCACAGCTGTTGTCGTGGTATCAAAAACTCGGGATTTTTCCTGTAACTTTTTTGTTATGAACAAGATGTACTTAGTGTTCACAGATATATTCTTCAGTCATGTAATTGGTCACCTGTTAGTAAACCCATTGTCACCTGTTAGTTAACCCATTGGGCATGGCATGTACGTACATGCCATGCCCCATTGTGTGTGTTGAATTTAGTAATTGTTTTTACACATAGATGGCTCCACAAGGACTAAGTCACCAATGAGCCAATTACGTGAACTACCTGTCTCCCGTTTACCATTTTCCTTGATTTTCGATAATATTTTCTAGTATTTCATATTGCTGTTAGTAATATCAGTAACAATATAGTAATTATAATAATTATAACAAGAAGTAGCAGTGTCAATATTGATTGCAGCAGTAAGAAAAAACATTTTCCCACTTTTTCAAGGAAAAGTGAGGCTGTAAGATCTACTGATTGACTCCTTTGGGACTAAGCATTGGCAGAGCCATATATGTGCAGAAACATTTAGCCAGGCATTGCCAAAGGGAACGCACTGTTTTCCTGTCGACATTGGGTTAATGGGTGTATGTCATTTATATTAAAGTGATGCCATAGGAAACAGCTTTTCATTGCCTTTGGTCTATAATTGACACACTTATTCACCATCATGATATGTGTGTATGGAGCTGTTGTCATTCCTCTTTTGGCCAGAGATGTATCCGCTTTGTTGAGATTGTGTGTTTAACTGCCACTCACGAGTTTTAGGACCCATGGATTATGTTGCAGTTGTTCTGTTGGTCTGGCTAATTTACTGCCATTGTACTAAATATAGTACAAGGGGTTCTTGACCATAAATGCACACTCAGCCTTCCTTTAACATATGGGTTCACCAGTTAATGAAGAGTGCATGTACCATCTTCTTTAGTTTTGTTCAACTAATTTTGTTTATACTAAGATGGTTCTATGTGTGCTTTGTTACCAAGGAGTCAGATGTTTGGCCTACTTATGCTGCATTCGGAACTGCTTGTCCTGCTCATCCAGACCAGTTGGATGAGATTTTTTGGCCGTTCGGAACCTCTACCATATCGTCCTGGACAAGTTGTCCATCTTGTCCATTTCGCCCTCCTGCAAACCTGGGTGAGCAGGACAAGATGACATCACAATAGATTTTATATGTAAACATTGACAGTTGCCGGTAACCACAAGATATTGGGGGGTAATTTTACGGCCCTTTATTGGTGTTATCAAAGAACTTTTTTGTGTTTGTCAGTTGCAGGTAAGTTAAATATGCATCAAAGGGGTTACAAAACCTGTGCAGCATATAAAATAAAGACACCTGCATTATAAAAAAAAGTGAATGTTTACATTTGAGCTGATTGCATTCTGGGCAGAAAGGGTCTTGGAGGTTCCAAATGCGGCCCACTTGTCCTGCTGGTCCTGGACAAGTTGTCTGAATTAGCAAGATGAGCACTTCCAAATGCAGCATTAATCTGAACAGTTTACCTCAGTTCTTCAATTTTAGCTAAATTTTTATTTCTATTGATATTGTTTGTTATTATTATTCATATCTTTATTAATGTCAAGAACAGAAATGATATTAATAGATTTTTACTATGAAAGTTCAAGGATTGGAGTGACAAATCTCTTGTGAGTGTAACAAATATGAATAAAACCAAACCATGATAAGACAATACACATGCACTCAGACATCAGCATGTTGATTTTGAGTATGTACAATCATGTTGGCCTCTCTTTGCTGCTCCTTTTTTTAAAGTAAGATAATTCCAGACTTGGTTCTGTTTATCGTCTTCTGGTATGTAGTGACTTATCATGTGTTTGTGATTTATTCTTCTCCCTTTTTTTAGGGTTTGTTCTTCAGTGAGCAAAATATTCCTTTGTCCTGTATTGCCATAGGTTAGGGTGTTACATTCATCCCTATTTTGTTGGAGAAAATAGAACTGATGAATGTGGAGGAGTGGTTTGTTGTGGACTTTGTCAGCGTGGATTCTTCTCTTATTTTGATCTTCCAAGGTACTTAGATGTACTATGCAACTGTAGTAATTGCATGCAATCAACCTGTTTGAGATTTCTGATTGGGTTCATACCTGACTGCACCAGCTCTTTCAGACAGTATTCCTGTTTTCCTGTAGAATTATACGAGACATATGAGCTTTGATCATTTTATGATCTACAGTATGTAAAACAGTTGGCATTAGATCTACATAACAAAAACATTTTACAATGCTTATCCCCCCCCCGCCCCAATCCCTAAATGTCAACCAGGCTGGAGACACTCCTGGATCAGGTCATGGGAAAGGTAGGTTTGGGTCTCAAGAAGATTTGGAATGAACCGGAGCTTAATCGTTGGAACCAGCTCCTGCCTCTCTTGGAACATCTCAGCACGCTGTACTCAAGAGTCACTGACTGTGCGAAACTTCTTAAGGTAAATAGTATTTTCACTTTCCTTCCTCTGTGTGGATGTTTTATGTTGGTATGATACATTACTGCTAAGACATCCAAATCTTCACATTCCCACTTCATATTTTCATTACCTTCACACAATATCATTATACATCTGTTACCTTAGGATCAAATCACAAAGAGGAACAGAGAGGAAGTACGGAAATTGCTGATGTCCAAAACACCTGCCATCCTCTATGGCTTGATTTTGGAGGCAGTGAGGGCTAGGGCCACAAAACCTGTGAACACAACCCAGCTTGGATCTACGCAGATCTACACAAGCAGAAGGCCCTTTACAAGTGGAAGAAGTAAGATATTGGAGCCCTCGGCAATGTTTATGGGGAAAATCCTATATTTACCTTGTTTTGTTTTCTTTGTGAAAACCCCAACTAGATAGGAGCTGTTGATGTTCCTACAGAATTGATTGTGGTATTGTTAGATCAAAGGTTGTATTAATAATTGTCATTGATTTCCATTGTATTAGCCTATTTGCAAGATTTTTTACATGTATAGGCCCAGCATTAGGAGGAGGAGGAAGAGGAGTAGTAGGAGGATCTAAAATATATGTTTATATTTTATATCATGTATTGCAGATGCAATGGATGATGATTTTGAAATGGACTTTGATGACAGAGAGAGTGAATCCACAGTTGTAATGAAAAATGACTTCGAAGAGTTTGGGAGTGATGACGAAGACAAATCAAATGGAACAGTTGGTGAGTTTTTTTAAGAAAGAATTGATATTGGAGAAAAAATTGAGTTTATTGAAAAGTTTTTTTTTTTTTCTGATTGTAAGTTATTTTGTCCTGTATAGAGCTGTATGCCTATAAACACATATGGCTATGTAGGACCCCTAAATATTTTCATTTCTCATGCTATCAGGGACAAAGGGTAAGTGGTAGGAGTTTGATATTTTGGAAATGTATTGATTTTATTCATTTTCTGTGCTCATTTATATGTTGTCTATATGTGTGTTGAAGTAAAATAGAAAATTATGAATGATAGTGCTCTCCCATCTGCCTGCATACCAGAATGCCTACAGTATATATCCAGTACTAACACAACAACCCATATTTTTCCTCTTGACAAAAGACCAGCTGAAACTTGATGACAACAGCACCCTAAGCTTTAAGGACAAGTGTATTGTGGAGGCCCAGAAGCTCATCGTCTTTACACATGGATTTGTGCAGGGCGTAGGGAGAGATGATGAGAATAACCAGCCTTTATTGGAGGTTGCAGAATTGATGGAAGACCTTGCCAAGAGCAGTCAGCTTGAGATGACTGATGTTGTTGTGGTGAGTTGAGAGAGAGAGAGAATGAGTGAGGGAGGGAGGGGGGATGAATGAATAAGGACATAGTGAGGGAATAATAGGAGAGTAGAGGGAAAGAGGTAAAATTCTTTTTGTTATTTGTTCATTTATTTTATTTCTTATTAATTTATATATTATATTCATTATTTTTTCATATATTGAAAGGAAAGGCTGTTAAAGCAAGCTTTGTATTTTTCTTATTTTTATTTGTCATTTCCTTGTTGATGTGATTTTTATGCTATTAGTATATATATGTATCTGTAGAAAAGAAGGTGCTTTTATTGAAATAATTAACCTATCTTTCAGATTCTCAACTTTGTGGTTGCACTGTTCAAGGCTGAGTATGATGAAGCCAACATGCAAGATGGGTTTGTTCTTTTAAGTGCTGTCAGCAAGAAGTATTCATCAGAGCCCCAGGTTGCTTCTTTCATTATCAAAATCATCACAGGTGGGTAAAGATGGTGTGATGTCCTGGATTTGACTGAAGTGCATTAGATAAATGTGTACATACATACAAACATACATATAGATATGTGTGTGGATACATTATATATATATATATATATATATATATATATATATATATATATATATATATATATATATATATATATATATATATACATATATATATATATATATATATATATATATATATATATATATATATATATATATATATATATATATATATATATATATATATATATATATATATATATATATATATGTATAAGTATATATATATATATATAAATATATAAGTTTCACAGTCAAGACAAAGTTTGAATGTTAAAGAAGAATGAGGGCAGTGACGGCATTTATAGGAGGTGCATGACACATGCAGCAAATACCCCCACTCAGACATAGAATGAAGTGTAGTGAAGGTCATCACTCCTAACTATTCCTTAATTGCCAGGTATGAATCATACACTACTGTGAGGTTACCTTACTTGCTTATTATTTGCTTTTGGTTTCACTTTGTTCTTACAGAGTTTGACAGACTCCAGCACAAAATAAAGTCATTATTATAAAGATGATGTCATAAAAGTCATTTACTAGTAGTCATTTGGATTCATTTGTGGCATATATTATGAAACTTTGACCCTGATTTTCCTCAAGACAAATTTAACTTGGATTCCCAATTGATTTTCACCCAAATAGTTGTATTATGCACCATTTTAAAGTTTGTTACAGTCAGTAGAACTTTATTTGCAGTATACCTGTATTTAGTAAATAGAATGCAATATAGGAATTTTGAAAAATGCTAATCATTAAGGCAATATAAAATTACTAGATTATAATATATAGAAGGAACAAATCATGCTCTAGGTACATTTTTCTTTCTATTCAGAATAAAGAAATGGAATTGATTAACAAAAAGGGGAAAAAGTAGTAGCTTATAATTTTTGCTTTTTTGATGATGATTAAAAAGATGTTGGTAAATTTTTGGAAAACGAGTTTTGAGATATCTCTGAGGGCAGAATAGAAAGGTATGAAGGGAAATTGTACCTTAAAAATAGTATATTGTAAGCCCGGTCCCCTTAAAAGGTGCATGCATACAGGTTCATTTGATAAATAGAAAGATTAGAGAAGCTCAACCAGAATGGTGTGTGGTTTCAGCATGCTAGAATGTGCAGAATATGCTTATGAGTTTATGCATGTAATATTAACCCATTCACGCCGGGTACATTTTGTAGCCAAAAATAAAATATTCCGGGCGGCTACAAAATCGGCGGGTGGAGCTTCCCCGGAGTCTGTCCGCCCGCCGGCTGCGGCCCGCTGCTGTGTCGCAGCGCAGCCTCGTTACAGCATCACACTGGCAGGATGCCCGGCATTGTTTATTTTTTTTTGGGTGTCTCATATATGTGACACCTGTTGCGATTGGGTTATCATGCAAAAAAAAATTCTGTTGACCTAATGTGTTTATATTATATTTCCAGGTACTTGAATTTTCATATTATTTTTCAACAGATTTCCTGACTGATAATGGTGCCTCCTTGTCAGACACAGCCAAGCAAAATGTTGTCTGCCTGTCACAGGCCTTTGCTCAGAAACACCATATGGGGAGCTACAGTTACTTTGCAGACAAAGCAATTTTCCAACTTATGGTAGAAATGACAAAGGTTAGTGGTGTAATTTGAATGAACTTTAGTGGATATAGAATCAGTAAATGTAGACATACTTATGAACAGTGTTCATTGCAACAATGTGTAAAAGATATGAATGAGAATTGATATTTTCTCAGTTAACCCACTAACGGCAGTAGATTTTGGAGCCAAAAATAATATTTTCCTGGCGGCTACAAAATCAGCGCACGGGGCTGGCCCGGAATCTGCCCGCGTGCCGGCCACGGCCCGCTACATATTTGAAACAAGAGCTCCGATCTAACATCACACTGGCAGGATGCCTGGCAGTGTTTATTTTTCCAGGTGTCTCATATATGGGACACCCTGTCATAAATAGATTAAAGACGTGGTTTTGATTGCTTCTGGTGAAGATGTGGTCAAAGACATCTATTACAATGTGAAGATATTCATTCTCATTCACACCTTTTCTAAAGAGGTATTGAATTGTAGTGATAACATATAACAAATTGATCTTGAGAAGTGAATTCACTCCAGTAATATTGATATTAAGTAACCTATTGAAACAGTATATTGTGTAATTACAATTTTTGCATCACCTGATACAGCTTGATCCAAAGCGAGAATGGTCTAAGTTCAGATCAAAGAATGGTGAGGGAATGGGTGAACTACATCACCTCCTATGTGACCCTAGTCATGAACAGCGCATCATGGCTGCTCGCCTGTCTCATCTGCTCCTAACAAACAATGATGGGACACCGCTGGACTCACGACACCAAGATCAGATGTTCAGGAAGGTGTATGAGACAGCTCTGGGAAACCTCAGTGTGCAGGTGAGATGGTGCAACTACCATCAGTTATTGTACTGATTTATGTTATTATTGATTTTCTTAATATTATCATCATTATCATTATTGTTAAGATAAAGATATGGTAGTTATTTGTTATAATTTTGATTGGTCTTTATTTATTT
>NC_091564.1:9026437-9028937 GCF_042767895.1 Penaeus vannamei | reverse complement strand
TTTCTTGCTCACAGTAGCACCCAAAATGAAGCCCGCCATGCACTTTCATCAATCGCTGTCCTCATTAAAGCCCTGCTCCCACACCTAGGCCAAAAATTACGAGAAAAATCAACTTATATTATAAATACCTCAATCCACACCCTCACGTATTATACCACAAGATTACAGGAACTGGCTCCATACCTGGCAGGTTGGTTGGTTTAAGTTTCTCTGGTAGCAGAGGTTTATAGAACTTAATGATCACATTCTTATTGGTCTAGCTTATCCTTATAACTGTATTGTGGCAGGGCTCTATTCTGTTGCCCAGTCTAAGTAGTCTATCCCTGGCCCTCCTTCCACCTTGAGCTGGCCCACTATCTTGGAGGCTAGTGGAGGGGCCTGCTTATTTTGTCAAATTTTGAGGTTGTCCATAAGTTTACAAAGTATATCCAGGAGTATCTCTTTTTTATTGTTTACAGAACCTGAGGTGGCAATTTGGTTACCTGGTATTTAGAAGATTAACACAATATGTATAAATCATGGATAGGCCAGTAGTTACCCAGTTATGATTTTATTTTGTCATTTTTTGGTGGCATAGCACCAGGTTTGAGTTTCAGGTATAGATTACACAATCATTGATACTAGGTGATTTAATGACTGGAAACCTTTCTCCTAAATTTCAGATCATTGCAATGAACTCCTGTTGAACATATGCCAGAGTGCTTTAGAATGTTGCCCAGACAGGCTCTCCTCAGTTATCCCTCTTCTGTTTACAAGGTCTGTTTATTTTTCAGTATAGCTGCATAGTTTATTGTATATTGACTTCAACTGAAGTGGATGTGAAGCATTTATTGCTTTACCGGCTGTTTTTGTGGTTGGGAAATTTGTCAATGGGAATACATGAAAAGGTTGCATTTTGTTTAAAAACTATTGGTAGGTTGGCCACAACCCAGGAACCAGTCAAGTAAACTTTGATGGTTAACCAGGTCTTATGAATCTACTTGAAAGATTCATTGCCAGGACAGTTGTGATAGGAAATGGGTCTACTAGAAAGTTAATTCTCTTAGAAAAAAAAAGTTTTAACCATATGTACATTAAACAATTTTAATGGGTATTATTGGAGGTCTGTGCTTTTTGGGTACATTCTAATCTCATTATTAATTTGCTGTTCATAACATTTATTGGTCCAATGATTGCTGCATGTGTAATTTCATAAGATACTCATTTTCTTAGATGCAGTACATACTGCTCTCAAATAACCTATAATGCCATTTAGCTATTCTTGCCCACATCATTCACTCCTCTCCTAGGTTATGTATATTCTTCAAGCTTCAAGGATAGTGACAATATACACTGTATTTTATTTTCACACTATGCACTTGGAAAATGGTTTTAAGATGTGCAATTATTTTGTTGATAGAGATATTTAAAATTTATTGTATCAGCTGTTGTCTGAGTTAATTGATATTGTAATCAACCACAGCCTCATAAGAATTTTGGACTACAAAATCGTAATGGTCTTAAGGTAATGAGCAACAGGTCACAGATATAAGGAGAATCTCCAGGTCATGCCTATTATACATATGTTTTGTAATCTTACTGAAATGTGTATTTTTGACACTATGGTCCTTTCTAGGACAATGGCTTTCTATGTGAGGACACCATATAGTATGAATTTTATTTATGGATATTTACAGAGACAATGGAATGGTAGGCATGGTGTATCTTTGTTCTTATGCATACCACAAACCTCTTATGCATTCATTCCAAACAGGCTCCTGCCACTTACTCGGGAATCATCTAGCGTAAGGGAGTCTACCATGCAGATTATAACAAGACTGGTAATGTGTGAGCAACAGGACATCCAGAAGGCTGTTGCGCATTTACCACCCTTCCCTGACACAGGGTCAGTCATTTCTTTGCATATCTATGTATCATATTGTAGCACTTTGGGTATAGATTACAGCGCATTGTAAGCGAGATATATTTTCATGATCATCTCCATCAACAGCGACTACCAGTGTCTCACTATCCTGAGTGACCATCATGGCCAGCTGGTGGAGGTATATCGCGGCAATCTTTTGTTGTACGATGAGGTGGAAAACTTCTTAGCTCTGTCCATAGAGCAGACTAATGCTCACTCTGTATCTCATATTCTCAAGCTGGTAAGTCAATCGTTTTGTGGATTCCACTTTTTCTCCTTTCCTGCCATTGCTTTTGTCATTTTCTACGTTCTCTTCTTCTCTCTTTTCTTTCCACTGTTTTTTGTCTTCCTTGGTTCCTCTTTTCCCCTTTCTCTGTTTTTCCTCTTTTGATCTACTATTTCCTTCTCTCTCCTTTTTGTCTTCTCCTTCTGTCTCTCTCCTCTCCTTTTTTTACAAATTTCTCTCATATTTATTCCTCCCCCTGGTTTTCCCATCCCCAGTTTTGTTTATAGTATCTATTTAAAAAATCATTGCAGGATTAAATGCTACAAATATCAACCACATGAGATTGTAGATGGCATAGCATTCATTACTAT
>NC_091564.1:9016437-9021437 GCF_042767895.1 Penaeus vannamei | reverse complement strand
TCTAATACTGTAATCATTGGACATGTCCACTTGCAAAAAGGAAACATGGGTGTAGGCCAGCACAAATAGAGTCAGCAGGCATCTACTAGGTAAAGATATACGAAAGGGTTGAAAAAAGTAAAAGCTTACTCATTTAATTGTTAAAAAGGCTTGTTTAGTAAGACCTCACAAGTAAACCAGTTCCCTTTGCTCCTGTCTCCCCACTCTACTTGCTACCTATGTGGATATGGCTGAAGACAGGGCTGGCCAACCCTTTACTTACTATGCATTACTTTTTCATGCACAAATTCAAATGCACCATACAGTTCAGATTCTCCCTCCTTTCAATGAGATTTTTGAGTGTTTTGACTTTGCCAGTCTTCAGTGCTTGGATCTAAATGCCTCACTTGCCCCACTTCTAATCATCCAAAGTGCCACAGGGAGACCACCGAGGCCTAAGGTCTGGCTTACACTTTTTTCTCCTTAATCACATCTTTGATTTTTCTACTTTTTTCTTTAGTAGTGTTTTTTTTTTTAAGTTTTGTTTCATATGTTGTTTAACTTTCTAGGCAGAGTTCAGTGCCCTTATGCTGCCTTACATCATACATGCTACACTTCTTGCTGACAACGGGAGGAAAAGAGAGGTGCTCTCAAGGCAAATATCATTCTTTTTCCAACAGCATGTTGAGAAGAGCAAGCATAAGAGTGACACAGGAATGTCCAGTAAGTTTAGAAATAAAAATTGGTAAAAAATCGTCAGTCAGGTTCTTTTTCAAACAAATGTGTTTTGTGAATAAAAATTCTCAAGGTCAGATAGTTTTACACCATATTCCTTTCACACATTGATGATATGTTTAATTCATTTTCTTTTTTTCAGATGCTGTTGATCAGATGTGCCTAAATAAATCTTGTATTCAGGTACTTCTCAGTGTCATAGACTACTTGCGTGCTCAGACCCCTGAGAGGAGCTTCACAAATAGGTAATAAGTTTGGAATCCTACAAAAAGAATCAGTAATGGTATTTACTCCATATCTATATTTGCAGTACAGTTGTACTTTTTTCTTTTCTGGCTTATCTGATAACTTAGATGATAATTAAAAAGGTTGGTATAGCATTTATGCTATGATAATTAAAGTATTGGTATAGCATTTATGCTTAACAAACACAAGGCAGAAACTTCCCCAAGAAAAGTAGTCCCAAAAATGGGAAAGGAATTATAGTAAAAAAATAAGAAAGACAAGTGCCATTGCAATTTTTCATCAAACACAGTGCCTCCCGTACCAGCAGCAGCCGCCTTACCCCATGGGAGAAAAACTGGTGGCTGCGAGTGAATTACCTACAAGTGGCTCAGGCTGCACACTACTGTGGAGCTCACTTCTCTGCCATCCTCTACCTCCATCTCAGCAGTAAGTTTTATGGCCCTAGGTATTAACCCTTTGAATCTGGTTGCATCACAGAAATCGCGGAGATGAAAACCTGGGCAATGGGTTATGTAAGTGGCCAATATCCTGTCCGTGCAGCGTGCAGACAGGACATGCATGAACACCCATGAGCGGTGACAAGACTCTGTACCTCCCTTTTGCAAAGTGATTTTGTGTGATTTTTTTTAGTTTTATCACCATTTTCCAACGTCAATATTTGTCTATTGATTTATTTTATCCAGATGGTAATTACTTATTTTCTTTGCCACAGACTCCATATCATCTTTCTATTTAGTAAATACCTCAGTGCAAGAAAAAAAATATGGAACATTTGGTTATTTGTGTCAAATATCTAATTTATTCGTAATTTTCAATTTTAAGTAAAACAACTTGCACCGCCAGTCACAGCGGCCAGGAATACAGTGCACAACATGGATATGGTGTCCTTCCTGGAGCCAGTGCTCTTCCAGTCACAGCTTTTGCACGTTTCATTCCACATTCGTGAAATAAAGCCCCCTTCTAAGCACCAAATGAGTCAAATCACACTCCAAGAGGTTTGTGCACTCGTGGTGAGTCTTTCCCGTCATCCCGGCCTTCGCCCATAACGGCAGTTCGTGTTACCCGGGTCGCTGCCAATTTGCCCAGTTGACGGCATGTTTATGTCACCTGGGCAGCAGCGCAAATTTTTCTGTGATGTGACCGCAATGTCCAAGGGGTTAAATTTTGACTCCCAGTTTTGTTTGGGCTTTCCTAATTTTTGTGATTTTGTGGGGGGGGGGGCAGTAATCAGTGTATCTAAACTGGGATGAGAGAAGCGGTGTCATTTTTTTTTATTGATATTCATGGGTGCAATGAAGTAGACTCTCTTCTCGTATAGTCTAGAATCCAGCTCCTTCCATTTTACATTTTCTCTATTTTCACATTAGTTGCAACCCCCTTTGCAGGTGAAGAGCTAGAGCATGAGATAAGGGAGAACAGCGACAAAGAGACAGATGTAAATTCCAGACAGGTTCCCCCACTCTGCCGCCTGTCACACCTGCCTGAGAACACTGTTATCAGAAGGCTCATGCTACAGGTATGATATGGTGTTAAATGAAAGACATTAGACTATTATTCACATAGTAGGTGTTGCAGCACCTTCGGGTGCTTTGAGCAGAACCAAGAGTTGCCACAAGATTTCATAGGTGTCACATGAACCTAATATAGTGTCTAATAAACTGTATTTATAAATTAATCTCCAATTTACTTTGTTTTGATTACATCATCTAGTTATGAAAATCTCTTGTGTTAGTTTGCATTTGAATTTTAAGTTACTCTCATTCTTTTGATGAGTTTAATATTTGTCATTTGGACATGCAACTTTGGTTTATAATATTGGGGGCAGCAGTAAATTTTAGAGCAGATGATGATGCTCTCTGCTGCTAAGATCAACAAATGGGATGGGAGGGGTTGCCAGAGAAAAGGGTTCTACAGAAAGGACTGCATGCGTTTAGGAAGCCACCTTATTAGAATTGTTTAAAATCTAATCTGCTGTAGATAGATGTCAAGTGAAAGTAATGCTATTAGTTGTGTATATACTCTCTTTTATGATTTGGTTAAAGTTGATTGTAGATATAAATAAAAATGTAAATGTTTACTAGGTTCTTAGATAAGCTGTTTTTCTCAGATATACAGTACTCTTGGAGACAGTGATGGTGTAGAAGGCTGTGGTGGTGGAAGCAAGCTTGCTCACACCACTTCAAGAGCTTTGAGGTGCCAGCATAGGGGTCAGTGGATGGAGACGCTCGCCATCCATGATGCTGCAAATTCCACCTTTGGTTGGTGTTTTGTGTTATTATTTTGTGGTTTGACTTATATATTTATTTGCTTTGTATTTGTTGTACCATTACCTAGGTGTTAACCCAGTCACGCCGGGGTACATTTTGTAGCCCAAAGTAAAAAAATCCGGGAAGCTACAAAATCGGCGGGCGGAGCTTCCCCGGAGTCTGTCCGCCCGCCCGGCCGCCCGCCGCTTTTGCCGCGGAGCACGGCTCCGAGACAGCATCGCACTGGCGGGCAGGCCAAAACTGTTTATTTTTTCCTTGTGTCTCATATATGTGACACCCGGGATGGATGGGTTAAGTAAGAAAATTTTCTTTTGATGAATAAGTCAAAATATATTCACATTTCTTCCTCTGTCTCCAGGAATGATTACCAGTCTGCAAGAGCTCGGCTTCTTCAACACCGTAAATCAGATACTCAGTAGAACATCAGCCAAGCTCTCACCAGAGCTTTCAGCTGCCCAGTGAGTTATTTAGGTTTAGGGAGGATATTTTAGTTTAGAGTGAGAGGTCTTTGATTTTGGTGTTCTTTTTTATATGTATAAGTAGCACCATTTTTTCTTTCTTGTGTTTTTTATGATCTTTAAAAATTTCGTCAGTGACTGCATTTACTGATGACTTCTGCTCTTCTGTGCACACCCATATGAAAATTTCCCTCATACAAATCCAGTTGCTCAATTAATGATATCCCATAGGTGGGAATCAGCCTGGAGACTCGCACAGTGGGACCTGGACTTGGGGAAGACAGAAGAAGAATCACACACTAATGGGACAGATGAAATGGATGGATGGAACTTTCACAAGCACTTGTTCCACAGCCTCCAATGTCTACGCCACCAGGAGGCAGGGGGTCTCATGCATCATGCACTCCAAGCCAAGAAGGGAGTCATTACTCAGATAAGAAATGTAAGGCTAATTTCATTGCTGATTTTTAAGTTTGAGTAGGGAGGGATTGGCCCAGTAGATAGATGAATAAGAGAGGAAGTGGGGAAGGTTCTCTATGACCACCTCATCTCTCAAAATTCACCTATCGTAGATCTCAGAAGTCACGTAAATAGGCTTTTTTGAAATAAAGATTTACCTGGGGAAGTGTATAGATCCAGCCAGGTTGACTTTTCTTGTTTTTAACTCCATCTAGTGGCTTGACCATGTAGGCCATGCCGCTGGATGGATGGAGTTGGTTTTATTTATATCTGTTTGTGTTTTGGAAGAAGGCAAGGATGGGTGCATGATGGATGTAAAAGGTTTTTGATGGTCTTACCAATCTCGTTTTTAGCCTATAAATGTGGTATCTTCCATATTCATATTATATCCTACTCTCTTTCTAAGTCCTACTGACCAACTTATGACTTTACAATGTGGAAGAGGATTTTTCAAGACTGATCACCATTCTTTATGACATGATCTTGTTTACAAACCAGAGTCGAGCAGAAAGTAGCAGCTCTGTGTACCCGTTGCTGACTCAGCTGCAGATCCTGAGTGAAGTTGAGGCAGCATCCTTACTCTTGAGTAAAGCTGAGTCACTTGATGAGGTAAGCCTCGAACATTTAGTTTTTTATTGTTGGTTGCATTTTGGTTGTCACTATTTCTTTGCTTCTTTATTTGATATTAGTTATGTTTACCCATTTTTGGTGTTAATTTCACTTCTTCAGATCATAAGTTCAAGTTTAAGCATGATAGTAAGATTGTGTGACAGAAATGTTTGGATGATTTACTAGTTATTTTGATTTAAATTTAATGGTTATGATAAGTGATTAGTCTTCATATTTGATACAAAAT
>NC_091564.1:8996437-9001437 GCF_042767895.1 Penaeus vannamei | reverse complement strand
GTTGAAAATGTGAATAAGATTTAGTGTATTCATATATATATATTTATTTGTAGGCATCTTTTAATGTTTGTTTTTATGTGTTGTTATTATCTTACACATATTTTAGTAGTAGTATTGCTCTATCACCGACTGTACTTTTTATGATGGTTTACTTATTTCAGGCTTTTGGGGAATACTTAATAGGTCCAAGCAAGAACAGTGGTGCTCACAAACTGTATTATCCCAATGACTACACAGCATCTGTTTGTCGGGAAATGATGGGAAAAGCTAAAGGAAAATCATTGGAAGCAAGATATGAAGTGTTTGAGGTCAGAACTTTGACATTTACAAAGTTTTGTATTTATGCTAATTCTTTTCTATTTCTATTCTTTTAGACGTATATTTTATTGTTATATATGATTTTTCTTGTGTGTATTAGTATTCTACATTTTCAGCCCTCTTTATAAAAACACACTTCATTCCATCTAATACAGTTAATCTTTCATGTAGTGAGATGAAAAAGCACAAAAAGTTTACTTGTCTTACCAAATTCAATTCTTTCAGAAAATCCTGGAGAATTTCCACCCTGTGTTTCGACATTTCTTCTTTGAGAACTACCCATCACCACATGAGTGGTATAAGCGCCGCTTGGCATATACACGGTCAGTTGCCACTAACTCCATGGTGGGCTATGTACTGGGTCTGGGTGACAGGCACGTGGAGAACATCCTGCTGGACAAGTCCACTGCTGAGTTGATCCACATTGACCTTGGCATTGCATTTGAACTGGGCAAGATCCTTCCCACGCCTGAGACTGTTCCCTTTAGGCTCACACAAGTAAGGCTTTGCTTTTTAGTGTATTTGTGTGTTTACTGATTTATTAGATAATTTGATATTGTGTATAAATGTAATGTTTGTGAACAAGCTGCTTATTTTTCTGGAAAATCAAGAAATTTGCTGATTTTTCTTCTTGTCTCCATTATATTATTTGTTTGAATTTTGTTTTGAAGGATTTAGAAGATCCCTTAATCTCTTCATTCCCAGGATGTGCGGGATGGCCTTGGGGTAATGGGGGTAGAAGGACCCCTGCGTCGCTGCTGTGAGGCGACACTCAGTGTTTTGAGAAACTCAGGCGAGGTGCTTGTAACAGTTGTAGAGGTCTTACGTCATGACCCCCTGCACCAGTGGACACTGTCTCCCCACCAAATCGCACGCTTGCAGGAGAACGATGATGAGGATCAGGAACTTGGTGAGTTGGTGGTAGTAACTTGGTACTAAGAATGTTAATTTACTTTGGTGTGTACTTGTATGTGGATAGCAGTTATATTCATGTTCATATATCTTGAGACAGGCTAAGAATGGAAGTGATTGAAATTTAACCCTTTGTCCAAAGGTGCTTCATGCCATACTGGACTACATGCCAAGCACATGGTACAGTCAGCCACTTGTGTGAAAAATTAATTAAGGAACCACAGGAAACACATAATATCCCATTCTATGATTTTGGCAACAGATTGTACAGTTTTCCAGGCAGCAAGGCTGAAAAGTTACTTCATGCCTTCGTTTGAGGAGCTGTAACTTTGTTATTGCTCCCAGTTGGCATGTACTTATGTGCCATGGGTGTTGTGTACAGAGTAGCAGGTGGCATCTTATCATGACCATTCCCAAACTGGTGGCTAATCGTACCAGCTTCATTTCTATGGTAAAGCTTTTAGGTGATAATATTCTAACATGAAGGTAAACCTTTTTTTTAAATTAATTTTTATTTTTATTATTATTATTTTTTTATTTTTTTTTTTATTTTTTGATATATCAAAATAAAAGCTTTCAGATGCTGAATGTCGCTCGCAAACTACCGAATGAGCCAGGCACAAACAGGAAACTTTCGATACACACCAACAACCCCACGCTCATGTTGGCTTCCCAAACTTTTTTACCCAGGGTTATTGGGTTAATGGCCAAATAGGTGGTGGGCATACACTACTTAGAGTAGGCACAAAGTTCTTGGAGGATGATTAGACTCAGTGGGGCTTAGGAAGGGGTTCTTGCATTATTTCCACTAGTAAATGTGTGTGTGAAATGTACCATCCATGAGCCATGGCTGGATGAGTGCTGACTCCAGAGAGGACACTATTTTCATACTCAGGATCATATTCCTGCCCCATGTGGCTAGCAGTGCAGATTATGTTACAGAAAATGGAATAATAAAAAGAAAAAATGATAATTGCACAAATAACTAATGTTATTTATTATTATTGTTATTGCACAGAGTTGTAGACTACCTAGAGAGTTGATGCAAGGAAAACAGTCTATTACCATCTTGATACAGCATATCAAGTAATGAATTTAGACTTTGGAAAAAAAAATAGTGCAGAAAGAGAGAATAAAATTGGAAGGGGGAGGCAAGGAGTCTTGACACCCGAAATGAATGATCATGTGGGTTGAGCTTACAAGCCACATACCCAAGATAGTTAAATAAGGATAAGGATAATGCCCGGATTTTGGGCCACACATGGATAGCAAGGCATCTGGCTCATGAGTTATCCCCCCAAGATAATTTGTTTTCTAGGTTTAACTGTTTCAAAGAACACATGTTGACTAACATCAAGATGAGGCATCACTGCATTGTTCTCCAAGAGGAGATGAGGAAGCAAGGAAGGGAATTTCAGTTTGTTTAGATGACTCAGTGTTGACTAGTTTTGCTGCTCTTTTTCCATCAATGTTTTCTGCAGTGTTGAAGTTCAAGAACGGAGAAAGTAAGGATTTCTAGTTCAGCCTGGTTACTAGTTTACTGCTTTCCAAGGGATGGAGATGGGGGGGAAGTGGGCAATAGGATACATAATGAATTAGGTCTACATCCATGTGTAGCTGAAACTTATCTTTTATATGTATAATATAATGATATGAATTATTTATTATAATTTATTACTATAATTAGAACACAGAAGCTTATATAGTATACTTCACATGTTGTTGCCAGAGATGGCATGTGCTAACATGCCATGCCCAGTGCAAGGCTAGTTATTACACAATAAACCAATTATTACTTGGTGGCTAAACTCTTTTGGAGCCATGTATGTGTATTAAACAAAATTGATACTACAGTGAACACCATGCAATTTTCTCAAAACCAAAGAATTTGCAAATCAAAATTCCTATACTCAAAAAGTTACAAACCAATTTCAAATTAGTTTATCAGCATTAAATAGAATACTGAAAACAGAACACTGAAAACAGAACATCCTGTGTTCAGGTTGTTTTATATGAATATGATTAATTTTAGCCCATTCACGACAAGTGAGATTGCTTCTCATGGCGAGACCAGCTCATCATGTCATATAGAAGCTGCTGGAAGATTTACACTAAACAGGTGTTTGCTTGCTTTTATAGGGCTTTGGTGTAGAGCGTGGGATAAATTTTTATTTCCCGCACTTCTATTTTTTTCCATGACGAGCTGACTCTGACTGCCTCCCTGTGTATGATACTTGCAAATAATTAGAAAACTTAATTAAAGTATTACAAAGATTTAAAAATCACAAAAATCCAAAATGTCACCCTACTTGCATTTCTTGACCACAAAATGTGAATGAAACCATAATCTTTGTACCTACCCAAGTTAAAATAACATAACATTGTTTTTGATAGCATGCAGGCAGTTCAGAGTTTTGATAGAGAAAAGAATATAAACAGCAAAGAAACTAAGTACTTCTTAAATAAAACAAAACCTGTATTCTGTCTAAGCACAGCTTGATTAGTAAAAAAACTAGCATTTTCACTGATCATCCCTCTTAACCCAGTAGTGCTGAAAATGGTTGTAGCCCATTTGCCCTGTATTAGGTGGACAGACATAGGATGACATACAAACAACTTATAGAACTTTTAGTTTGCCCCCCCACCCCCCACCCCCACCCACCTATGTACCAGGAATAACTGGGTCCTAGTGGCACCATAGAGGCTCAAACTTCAAAAATCTTGATCATTATCTACCTTAGCCCACAGTCCTTGGTTTTTGACAATTCTGCTTATTGGATTATTGAAAGTCTAGAATTAAGCAGAATGTTAATGAGAGGATAAGAATAGCAAAAGAAAAAAAAAGTGGACATGTTTTAAAGGTAAGAGTGTTAAGGGTTTTGATATCTTGGTCTTTTATGATGAAATTTCTCTTAACCCATCGGTCGTGGATGGCATCATATGATGCGCAAAGGAGGGAAAGAAGCAGCACCACAGCGCACACTCTCCTGCGCAGTCGCATACACTGCCTGAGTGTAAGATAAATATTGCTGTGGGATTATGCACCATATTGCAAAATACCACTGCCAATGGGTTAAAGTTCACACATTATTGTTCCATGTAAATATAAAGCCAGAAAAGATAAATATTTTCATCTACATATACATATCTTCAGAGAAGATACAGTTCTTTGCAACCTATTTAACAGTCTCTTCTTTTTCTGCTTTAACCTCTAGGATGTACCAGTTCAGCGTCAATGGCAGATCGAGTGGTGCTCAGAGTGCAGCAGAAATTAGCTGGAGTAGAGGACGGCTTTGCACGGTCTGTCCCAGAACAAGTGACATTTCTTATACAGCAAGCGACAGATCTTTCAAACTTGTCAAGGCTGTTCCAAGGATGGCAGCCCTATTTATGATGGTCTTTACCATGGATGTTGAAGTAATATTGGTGTGATTTATGAAGGTGATGAAAATTTTACCCGGTCTTTATTTTGTGATGTTTTGATGCATGATGAAAGGTAAGAAAACATCAAAATTACTATACACTGAATTTCACATGAGTTATATAAATCTCAGTTTTACATTATTATCATTGTATTACTTTATATCTATATTATTAAATTCAAGAGTAATAGAGATCTGTGATACTTCCCAAGGTGAAAAGATACAAATAGTTTCTAATTATTCTAGAATAATCTCATGTAAGTTAATTATTAACTTAGCACCTTTTTTAAAATGTGAATTGTGAAAGGTTAGCTAAAGATTTTATCCCTCACAAATGGGTCCTGTTAC
>NC_091564.1:8984212-8995937 GCF_042767895.1 Penaeus vannamei | reverse complement strand
TTCGAGGTGATGAGATCCACAAGTTACAAAAGGAAAATGTCAGCCAGTGTTCACGATTTATTTGATATTGGAGGCAACTGGTCGAAAAGGCAAACCAGACTGCGCCAGTGTGGAGGCGTCGAAGCGGCGCGCTTGAGGGTAATCAACAGGTGGAGCCCTAAAAGCGACGCCGCGGGCATAGATGGGCATCAGTGGCATAGGCGAGCGCACCAGAATTGTGTATCATGTTTTGATGCAGAAAAGTTCTTGTGGAACATGAAGCGTAGTCTATGTATGGTATACATCATGTTGTATGGCATTAAATCCAAAGAGGAATGTACTGCGGTATTGGCTAGTTTAAACTAGGCTGTCGATGAGTCCGCCCGCTCTTTTTTCGTTGTTCGGCTGCCAGGCGGCGCGGGAGTCGGCGTCCTGGGCCGCGGCAGAAGGCGGCAGAGGCGCTCCTGTGCAGTGGATGTTTCGAGCATTTTTGTTGCTTGCATAGGAGTGCCGCTACATATTTCCTTTTTTAAAACTTTCTTTAATATTCCTACAGCTTTGATATTCGCGCTGATCTCAGCGCTGTCCACAGAACAAACTTGTTCCAGCGCCGTGGGCAGGATCTTCTTGCAAGGGGGAGAAATTCGCATCGAAGGGAAAATGTAGTTCGCTTCATACAGTATGAGTTGACAATAGAAAATACACTATAGAAATACGCACACACATGTAATGCATACGTATATGCATGCAACCATATGTACATGTGCATTTAGATTTACATAAACTGTACATATAATCATTCATCTGAACATATCAGCATCAGCAAATCCTTCTGCAAGTATCGCCGGCGGGTTTATGTTTAATATTTCCGTGACTTTCCCCCTGAGAATGGCGGCAACTGGAGCTGGCGTCTGGAACAATTAGCCTTTTTCAGCAACTAACCTCCGATTTGGCAGTGCCCGCGCGTGCAGAAAACTCTACGGTGTCGGTTCGCCGCGTTTCACTTACACCGTCGACTAATTCGGATCCTCAAGGAGGATATTGCAGTCGCTCTCTTTATATATGTATATATGTATGTATATGTACACACACACACACACATATATGTGTGTGGTGTGTGTGTGTGTGTGTGTGTGTGTGTGTGTGTGTGTGTGTGTGTGTGTGTGTGTGTGTGTGTGTGTTTACATTTACATATACATATACATGCACATGCACACACATACACGTATACATTTATACATATGCATATATACATATATACATATGCATATATACATATATACATATGCATGTATACATATATACATATATACATATACACATATACATATACATATACATTTACATGCATGTATATATATGCACTTCCTTGAAGAGCATGCTCATCGTCTCTCGACCGTTTTAATATAATACCTTTTTGTTTGTTGCAGGTGAGGCCCGTTGCGAGTGCAGCCGCGTTCCGTCTGCGTGGGCGTGGTGAGTGCGTTTTCCCTTTCCATATGGTTCTCAGTCCGGCGAGCCCGCTGTGTCCTTGCTGGAGGCGGACCCGGCGTGCAGGGACGGCGGGGACTACGCTGAAGGCGGGGCTTAGGGCCGAGGACGAGGCGGCAGACGAGGCCGAGGAAGATCGTTAGTGCGGTGATGAAAGTATAAGCTCTCTCTCTCTCTTTCTCTCTCTCTCTCTCTCTCTCTCTCTCTCTCTCTCTCTCTCTCTCTCTCTCTCTCTCTCTCTATATATATATATATATATATATATATATATATATATGTATATATATCCCTCTCCCCTCCCTCCCCCCTCTCTCTCTCGCTCTCTCTCTCTCTCTCTCTCGCTCCCTCTCTCCCTCCTCTCTCCCTCCCTCTCTCCCTCTCCCTCCCCCTCTCCCTCCCCTCCCCCTCTCTCTCCCTTCTCTCCGCTCTCCCTCTCCCTTATATGTAAACATATGTGTATAAATAAATATGTATGTAAGAGTATATATATATATATATAAATAATAAAAATATATTAAATAATAATATATATAAAAATAATAATAAAAATATATATATATTATATATGTAAATATTAAAAATAATAGAAGCATATGTATATGTGTAAACCCTCTCCCCTCCCCCCTCTCTCTCCTTCTCTCTCATACGCTCTCCCTCTCGCATTATCGCAGCCTGTAAATGGAAAGAGGGAGAGAAAAAGAAAGAAAGAAAGAACAAGAGAGAGAGCATACATTACTGGGTTTCGTATTATTCCAGGCTGGATTCCACCCTCCTCCTGTTCCTCCTCCTCCTCCTCCTCCTCCTCCTCCTCCTCCTCCTCCTCCTCCTCCTCCCCCTGCTGCTCCTCTTCCTCCTCTCTCATTTCATTTCTATACCCCCCTTTAATCCTTTCTCCTACCTCCTCCTCTCCTCCTCTGACCCCCTGCCTCTTATTCCTTCTATCCCTCTTCTTTATTCTCCCCTCATCCTCCTTCCTCCTTCACCTCCCTCTGGTTAAAGTTGCGCATTCTCTGCCATCACATTCTCTGTCTTTTATTCGCTGCTTTGTCTCCGGTCTCTGCATTCTGCCGCCTTTGCAATGCGGCGCGGCGGCCCCTCTGCTGCGAGCAGGGCGCCGACAACGGGGGGAATCTGTGTTCCCGCAATTTCGAATTATTGGTTGTAATTACGTCGGGATGCGGCGTCGATGACTCACGCTCTCTCTCTCTCTCTCTCTCTCTCTCTCTCTCTCTCTCTCTCTCTCTCTCTCTCTCTCTCTCTCTCTCTCTCTCTCTCTCTCTCTCTCTCTCTCTCTCTCTCTCTCTCTCTCTCTCTCCCTCTCCCTCCTCCCTATCCCTCCCTCTCCCTCCCTCTCCTCCTCCCTATCCCTCCCTCCCTCTCCCTCCTCCCTCTCCTTCCCTCCCTCTCCTCTCCCCTCTCTCTCCCTCTCTCTCTCTCTCTCTCTCCCTCCTATATAATACATGTAAAAAATAATATTAAATACATGTATAAATATGTGTATAAATATATAAATATATTAATAATAATAATAATATTAATATTAAATAATAATAATAACATGTGTAAAAATATAGGCATCTCTCTCCCTCTCTCCCTCCTTCCCTCTCTCCCGCCCTTCCTTTCTCCCTTCCATCCTTCCTCCCTCTCACTCCCTTTCCTTCCCTAACTCTCTCATTCTCCCTCCTCTGCCCCTCAAGCCCTCTCCCCATCCACCCATCCATCTGTCCATATAACTTTAAATCCATTACTTCCATCCATCCTCCCTTCCTTCTTTCCTTTCCTATCCTCCTTCCTTCCCTCTTTTCCTTCTCCCCCACCCCTTCTCCTCTCTCCTGAGCCGCTCATTAACGCCCGGGTGGTTCCGAGGATTGGTCACGGGAGAGAATAAAGATGGAGAAGGGGTTTGGCTTTTCCGTATCACCGCGCCGTGCGTGCATGTACTTCCACATACTCGCACAGCATGCACCACTCACTCCCACCCCCCCCTCTCCCTCCTCTCTCCTCCTCCATCTCTTCTCCTTCTCCTTCTCCTTCTCCTCCTTCTTCTTCTTCTTCTTCTTCATCTTCCTCCTCCTCCTCCTCCTACTCCTCGGCCCAGGCCTCCTCCTCCTTCTACTCCTCGACCCAGGCCTCCTCCTCCTCAACCCAGGCCTCCTCCTTCTCCTCCTCGACCCAGGCCTCCTCCTTCTCCTCCTCGACCCAGGCCTCCTCCTTCTCCTCCTCGACCCAGGCCTCCTCCTTCTCCTCCTCAACCCAGGCCTCCTCCTTCTCCTCGACCCAGGCCTCCTCCTCCTCCTCCTCCGCCTCCTGGGCCCAGGCCTCCGCCGCGGTGACCTCTGACCTTCCGTCCGCGTGCCGCCCCCTCCCCCGGGCCGCCAGGTCGCCCGGCTGAGCCTCCCCCGAAATACGTCAGCGCGCGAGACCGCATGCTATTGATTATGTCTCGGGATTTTGCCATGGAGACTTCGACACTCGCCCGTGCGCGCCGGGATGGGCGTGTGGACGTCTCCGTGGGGCCGTGGCCTTGGGCCTGCGTGTGTGCGTCCGTCCTCCTCGCCCGTCTACCCATCTGTCTGTATAGAGGGGGAGGGGGAGAGGGAGTGAGAGGGAGAGGGAGGGAGGGATGGTTCCCTTTGATGCCTCCTTGAGCGCTGGTTGTGGCCGGCGCCTCCTCCCATACCCGTCAGTGGGCTCTGCGTATCACCTGTCCCGCGCGACATGACACATGACATGACACTCCCATCCGCCAGTGACATGACACAGCTGTTCGCACTCCCGCCCCTGACGTGAGTGAGGCCAAGCGTCCTGCGAGTATTTATCCTTCCGCGCCGCCCTTGCTCGCCACCCAGGTCGGCCGCAAGCGAAGAGGTGCGGGAGGGTTCCTTTCGGCGCCTGGCGGGAGCGGCCTCCTCTTCCCTCGTTCCCTTACGGTCTTCGTGTAATCCGGCGTGACGTCACCAGGGCAGAGGCGTGGCATTTGGAAGGCCGCTACTTCCTGCCCGAGAGGTCCTTCGGCATCTCCTTCCTTTTCGTTTTTTTTTATTTAATTTAATTTCTCTTATCTCCCTCCCCTCTCCCCTCTCCGTTCTATCTCACTGCCGGCCTGAAACCGGACCAGTTGTGTACACAGAGCCACCAGGAATCGCACCGCCTTTGCTATGCATGAAAAATCTCAGTATCTTTCCCTGATCCCCCCCCTCCCCAAGGCACATCTCTCCCCCCTCTCTACCTCCTACCTGCCCCCTCTCCATCTCTTGCCCCCTCCCCCTCCTCCCTTTCAACATCCCTGCCTCTCTCTTAAACGTCTCTCTCTCCCTCTCCCTCCCTAAATGTTTAGAACATCTTCCACCCCTCCTCCCTCCCCTAAAGTCCTCCAAAAAGCTCCCTCCCTCCCTCCCTCCCTCCCTCTCCTTCTCTCCCTCTCTTTCTCTTTCCTCCCCCCCTCTCTCTTCTTCACCCTCTCTCTCCCCCCTGTATGTATACGTGTGTGTGTGTGTGCGTGTGCGTGTGGGTGCGTGCGTGTGCGTGTGTGTGGGTGTGGGTGTATATATATGTATGTATAAATATTTATACAGGATGTCATTCTAAAGTGCGGCCATCGATAATCCCCTACACACACACCCATGCATACGAACGTACATACGTACATTCATACATTCTTACATACATACATACAGACATACATACATACATACATACATACATACATACATACATACATACATACATACATACATACATACATACATACATACATACATACACACATACACACATACACACACACACACACACACATACATATACATATACACACACACACACACATACATATACATACACACACACACACACACACACACATACATATACATATACACATATACATATACATAAACACACACATACACACCATACACATACACACATACATACATACACCCATATACATACATATACACATACATACATACATACATACATACATACATACTTACATACATACAAAAAACACACACACACACACACACACACACACACACACACACACACACACACACACACACACACACACACACACACACACACACACACACACACACACACACACATATATATATATATATATATATATATATATATATATATATATATATATATATATATTTATAGTATATGTTATTGATTGTATGTTATATGTTATGTATTATATATTACATACTACTTAGTACATATTGAATTATTTATATAATTATATATTAATAGATGTGCGTGTGTATGTATGTGTGTATGCATTTGTATATGTTTATATGTATAAACGTATATATTGATATGTAAATATTTGAATAGATGAATATATATATATATATATATATATATATATATATATATATGTTTAATGTATGATATACAGTATATGATATATATGTATATGTATTTATATCCGCGTGTGTATAAACCCATCTCCGTCATTTCTCCAGTTAAAGAATCCTTTCTGATTGAATTGGTCACAAAAGTTTCGCAGATGTTTTGAAACCCATTTCCCGGTAGCCTTGCGCGGACCACGAAAAAGATCCGTCTTTTTTCAACACTCCGGCAACATCCCCAACTACCTGTAAAAGGTGTAAGTCGATGTTCTTTTGGAAAACCGAATTTTCCGCACGTCGCGCAGCCCTCGGTCGAGAATGGGAATCCCTTTTCGCGGGGTCGAAATAAGTAGCGTTTGCCATTTGAACCTCTTCCAGAAACATCTCCGGCGCTGCCAAGGGCCACGCGGCGCTTGATTTCCCGCTCGGTCGATTTTCGCCTGTAGAAGAAGACACGGAGGAAGACAGACGAAGACGCAGACGAAGACACAGACGAAGACGCAGACGAAGACCTACGTTGTCAAGTAGATGTTGCCGCGGGTAATTCGGAGAAAAAATCATATAGGTTGCAAGTTTGGTTGCTCATGAAGCTTTCTTTGCTTGCATGTGCGTTTGTATGTGTGTGTGTGCGCGCGCGCGCGTGTGTATGTGTGTGTGTTTTGTACTATTCCAAGGTTGACTTTACTCATTAGATTGATTGTTGATATGTGCTTACTTGTTTGTGTGCACGCGTGTGTGCCCTGCCAGTGTGTGCGTGCTTGAGTGTGCGCGTGCGCGTGTTTGCCCTCGCGTGGTGTCAACATCCCTTGTGGACACAGCGGTGTCAGGGAACACATTGGTTTGGCCACGAGCGGGGCTAGCGGATGGAATGGCCTCGGCCGGGGACCCCTCTCTCTCTCTCTCTCTCTCTCTCTCTCTCTCTCTCTCTCTCTCTCTCTCTCTCTCTCTCTCTCTCTCCCTCTCTCTCTCTCTCTCTCTCTCTCTCTCTCTCTCTCTCTCTCTCTCTCTCTCTCTCTCTCTCTCTCTCTCTCTCTCTCTCTCTCTCTCTCTCTCTCTCTCTCTCTCTCTCCCTCCCTCCCCTCTCTCCCTCTCTCCCCTCTCACTCTTCCTCTTCCTCTCCCTCTCCCTCTCCCTCTCACTCTCCCTCTTCCCTCTCCCTCTCCCTCTCCCTCTCCCTCGCCCTCTCTCTCTCTCTCTTTCCCTTCCCTCCTCCCTCTTTTTCCCTCTCTCCCTCCCTCTCTCTATTCCTATCTCTCCCTCCCTCTATATATATGTATATATATATATATATATATATATATATATACTATATATGTATATATATATGTAAATAACATGTTATGTATATATATAATATGTAAACAACCATATGTACAATATGCATATGCATAATATATGCATGTAAATATGTGTATGTATGTATGCATGTAAAAATGACATGTGTAAATATGTAATAGGCTTATGTATATATGTATAACAAACATCCCTCCTCCTGCTCTCTTTCTGTCCTTTTCCTCCCTCATAAATACTTAGCATATATATTCCTTATACTTAGTCCCCCACTTTCATATATCCACATCCTCCTCCCTCTCTCTCCCTCCTCCTCTTTCTTTATCCCTCTCTCTCTCTCCCTCTCTTGTCCCCTCCCTTTCTCTGGCTCTCCCCTCTCTCACTTTCTCCTTGTAATGATACCGATAGTGATAATTAATGGAGGTGTGGTATGTTCACAGCGCCAACACTGATACTGCCGATGGTAAGGAGAGGGAAAGGAAGGAGGAAGAGAAGAGAGACAGAGCAAGGAGGGAAGGAGGAAAAGGAGGAAGAAAGTTGACGTTAAACGAAGGAAGAAGCGAAAAAAGTTGGTGAATGGAAGGAAGGAGTTGCGAGTAAGAGTGAAGGGAAAGGGAAAAGAAGAAAAAGAGGGAGAAAGAAGGAAGGAGTAAAACAGGAAGAAGGGAAGGAGGAAACGGAAAAGGGGGAGAAAGAAGGAGAGAAAGTGAAAGAGGAAAATATAGAATATAAGAATGGAGAACATAAGAAGGGAGGGAAAAGAAAGGAAGAGGTAGAGCGAGAAGGGGAGGAAAGAGATTTAGGCGGAGAAGGAAGAGGAAGAAAGATGGCGAAATATGGAGAAAAGAGAAAATAAAGAGTGAGAAGGAAGGCGAAAGACAAGCAAGGAATGAAGAGGAGGAGGGAGAAGGCAATAGGAGAGATGAGGAGATGGGGGGGGGGAGGGGTCGGCGACAAGATTAAATCCCATAACTTCGAAATGGGTCGCGGGCGGGCGGGCGGCGGCGGCCAGGAAGGAACTGACCTTGTCTGAGCCGAGGCCTATATGCTTCTTTAGACCTTGGGCTCGAGCTGTGTGTGTGTGTGTGTGAAATTGTATATGCATATGTATATTGTATGTGCTTGTTTTTATATGTTTTTTTTATGTTTAGGTATGTCTGGAGGCGTGTGTGTTTGTTTATGCGTGTGAGTATTTATGCGTGTGTGTTAGTGGGTGTGTGCGTCTCGTTCACTCGCGCTCCTGACGTCGTCACAGCCGATGGCGCTCACTGGCGTCGGCGTCGCTGCCGGCGTGTGGTTCCGCTGCAAATCAGAGCTTGCAAGAGAGCGTGTCCCCCTCCCCCCACACCCCCTCCCCCCCTTGCCGCACGCCTTATCGGGCCGCCCAAATGCCAAGCGGCCCGAGCGTGTCTGCGGCGGGATTCGAGTGCGGCGTGCGCGCTGCGAGGCATTTGAGCTTTTGGCATCTTTATGGGTGCAAGAGCAGCAGCAACGTCGGTGTGCGTGTGTTTGGGTATATATTTATGTGTGCGTGTGCGGGTGTATGTACGTGCGTGCGTGTGTGCATGCGTGTGCGCGCCTGTATATCTGTGTACCTATATGTCAGCATGTACGTAAGGATGGGTGTGTACGCTGAGCATATTGGAAAACGTGGCCTTAAATCCCAGTAACATTTGTGAGGCAATATTTAAGCGTTCGGGGTGAGACGAGGTCATCGGCGGCTGACCCACTGAGACGCTTTCCACTCGGCTCGGGCGCGCGCCGCCCCTTCGTCCGGCGGGCGCGGCGGGCGGAGGCTCTCTCCTGCGCCGCTCAGGGCGATCTTTTTCTCTTCGCTTTGGCCTTTTCCTCCCAGGTGAGCCTCGGACCTTCGAAACGCGCCCACGCGCACATGTGCACACGTAGACGCGCACATGGACGGACGGGGCGGCCGCGCACACGAAAAGTGGCGGGTAATTTAGCGTGGCGCTGCGCATTCCTTGACGTCATCCACTCGGCCGGCGCGTGGGAACTCGGCGGCTCCCGCCTCGTGCTTTCGTCTTTCTCTTGCTCTCGGCCGGGCTTTCTCTGGGAGGCTGCCTCGGGTTTCTCTTCATGGGCACGCTGCCACTTTTATATATATATATATATATATATATATATATATATATATATATATATATATGTATATATATATATATAACCGCTGTATCTCTGTCTGTCTGTCTGTCTGTCTGTCTGTCTGTCTGTCTGCATATTATATATATATGTATTCCCTCTCTCTCCCTCTCCTCTCTCTCCCTCCTCTCCCTCTCTCCCTCTCCCTCTCTCCCCCTCCCTCTCCCTCTCTCCCCTCCCTCTCCCTCCCTCCCTCTCCCTCTCGCCCCTCCCTCTCCCTCTCGCCCCTCCCCCTCTCTCTCGCCCCTCCTCTCTCTCTCTCTCTTATCTCTCTCTCGCCCCCTCCCTCCTCCCTCCCTCCCTCTCTCTCTCTCTCTCTCTCTCTCTCTCTCTCTCTCTCTCTCTCTCTCTCTCTCTCTCTCTCTCTCTCTCTCTCTCTCTCTCTCTCTCTCCATCCCTCCCTCCCTCCCTCTCTCTCTCTCTCTCTCTCTCTCTCTCTCTCTCTCTCTCTCTCTCTCTCTCTCGCCCTGCCTCTCCCTCTCCCTCCCCCTGCCTCTCTCCCTCTCCCTCCCCCTCCCTCTCTCCCTTCCTCCCTCTCCCTCCCTCTCCCTCCCCTACCTCCCTCCTCCCTCCCTCCCTCCCTCCCTCCCTCCCTCCCCTCCCTCCCTCTCCCTCCCTCTCTCCCTCCCTCTCTCTCCCTCCCTCCCTCCCTACCTCTCTCCCTCCCTCTCTCTCCCTCCCTACCTCTCTCCCTTCCTCGCTCGCTCTGATAAAGTCAAAGGTGTTGAAAATATGGAATTGCATGAGTGCAGAAAATTACTGTCTATCATCGTAGGTTGCATTTATCGACATCCTCACGCACATGTTACGCCTTCTAGCATTATTTCAGATTGTCTTAAGAACATTTATTTGCGGAAAAGACCGCCTTTACCCTGGGTGATCCCAGTCCTTAACATCAGACAATAAAGTTCGCAAGTGAATCAAGAAGGTGAAGTTGATCCAAGTCGTCGACGGACCGACTAGGAACACGCCCGGCTCTGCCTCTCGCGTCGACCTCGTGGTTACTAGCAAGCCCGACATCATTACCGGTCTGGAAATACCTCCCCGCCGGTGGCAGATCGTGAACTTGTATCTGCTATTCTTGATATAAGGAAACAGCCGGTGTTTCAAACGGTGTACAAAGAACTGTCATCAAAATGACTTGTAAATCACCTTTAGATGAAGTTCCTTTCCTTATTAGTATTTTTTAAACCGACGATGTCCGTGTACAATTCAAAAGAAAAACGAATACTTTCCTGAACTGCTTTGGACGCGTGAGCGCCAAGCGTACGGAGGAAAGTAGCCTTCAGCCCCGCGGGGAACGGGTCATGTCAAGGCTGCATGGGAACCAGGGGCGCGCCTAGAAAAGGTATCCAATGCAATGACAACGAAGAAACTACTAAAGAGAAAAAAATAAGAGCAATAGAAATGATATGACTGCGACGTGGAAAGCCATCGGGCAAATCATTCCTGATGCTAAAAGTAGTTGTAAACAAATACATGAAGACGATAACTTGAAAGCAGTGGAATTTCATTTGTTTGTTTTTTTGGAAATTCTGGGAACCATGCTTACGGAAAGTAGATCCGAATTTACAATGTAACTGAAGCTTCTGGAAAAAGAATCTATACTTGAAATAAGAGTTCAACAGTAGTTTTAATCTTGGTCCTGTGGACTGAAGTACTATTATTTTAGCTTTAAAGGATATAACAAACGAATTCCTATGGTTCTGATGTGATTCCACCTCTATTTATAAGAGATTCACTGCCAGTAATTGTTTTGTTTTATGATTATTGTAAATATTTCTATTGTAATCAACATATTTCCTAACTTACGGAAAATCCCTCCCATGTTTCCCTAGCATAAAGGCTTCTCACAATGTAAACCAAGAGATTCATATTAATGAATGCTTGAAATTAAATACAGATCCACTCTGGTTCCTGGACTCCCAAGTATGTCGCATCTTCTCAGAGTTTCGTTGGGTGTTCCTCAGGCCCAATTCTCTTCCCTGTTGAGGTGAATGCTTTACCGGCGTTTACCAGGCTGCTTTGAAGGGCAGTATGCAGATGGCGCTCAGTTACTTCCCTCTGGAAATACTGTGGATGTATCCCGGAATTAGTCGGAAGAACAGAGAACCTTGTGTGAACTGTAAAATTATGCCTCCAAAAAATTGATCGGTTTATAATTACTGGTTCATAACACTGTATTCGTATTTATAGGATGTTATTGTTATGAAATTTAATTTAAGTCGTATTATACGTGGCACAATCTTTAAATATCTATTAGCATACATAAAGGCCTAGATGAAAAGTGATGAAATGACTTATTTGTTTCGATAGAATAGGAAACTGCTCTGAAACCCACACGCGAGTCAGTCCTTAGCACCGAGAATAATTCACGGTTGTTCACGAGTTCGGGGTTCACAAATGAATCTCCCATAGAAAGCGTTCTGCAACTCCCAAGT
>NC_091564.1:8979212-8981712 GCF_042767895.1 Penaeus vannamei | reverse complement strand
CAAGCATAGTCATCATCAGTCAACCTTCTGTATGTTATTACGATGATCATGATTATTATTATTAATGTTAAAGTTATTATCACTATGGCTCATATTATTATCACCATCATTACTCATTAAATCACTTTAGGCCGCTTGTATTTGCAGGGCTTAGATTTCGTGCGCGTGTGACGCCTCACACATTGAGAGAGGCGCAGGTGGGCTGAGCGAGGACAGGACTTGATAAGGGGAGTGTGTGTGTGTGTGGGGGGGGGGGGAGATGTATTTACGTAGAGGGAGGGGTTGAGTGGGAATGGTAGGGTGTGAGAGGGAGAGATAGAGAGAGAAGTGAGAGGAGTGAGGAGAGATAAAGGAGTGTGGCGAGATAATGAGAGGAGTGAGGAGAGATAGTGAGAGGAGTGAGGAGAGAGAGAGTGAGAGGAGCGAGGAGAGGTAGTGAGAGGAATTGAGAGGGATAGATAGAGAGATGGGTGAAAGGGGAAAGCCAGAAAGGGGGAAGTAAGATGGGAAGATGGAGAAGGGGGTAAGCAGAAAAAGGAGAAGGGGGTTGAGAACAGAGATGAGAAGGAGAGAGATAGCGAGAGGAAAGGTGAGGGGGTGAAAGGAAGAAGTTAGAGAGAGCGTGAAGGGGGAGAAATAGAGTAGGAGGGAAAGTTAGAGAGTGGGTTAGAGGGAGGAAGGGAGAAGGGGTGAGAGAGAGGGAGAAAGAGAAAGAGGGGCATAGGGAGAGCGAGGGAAAGAGAGGAGGGGAGGGGAGGTGGAGTTTGAAACAGAGATGAAAACAAGAGACGAAAGAGCCGAGGCAAGTGTGACTCGAGTCCGGCGAGGCCGACCCGCGGCCCTTGACGCGAGCGTCCGCAAGGGAGGGAGCCCTCCCCCCGCCCCCCGCCCCCCGTCGCCTTGACCGCACTCAGCCCCAGGCGCAAGTACCAAGGAGACATCATCGGCTATTACAGCGAGGTATCATTAGCCGCCGAGTGTCGAATGACCGAAGGCCGCTCGCTTTATACCTCCCCCTCCCTGTTCCCCTCTTCCCCTTCCCCTCTCTCACTCCCCTCCGCCTCCCCCACATCCTCTCCCCGTTACGCCACCCCCGCGCGAGTGCCTGACACTAAGGGTCACCGCCTGGGGGCTCGCCGGACAGATGGTGACGGTAATTGACGTGGGGGAGGAGGGAGGGGCGTGGCCAGGGGGTGGAAGGGGGAGGGCGTTATAGGGGCGGCGAGGGGACGGGCGAGGAGGGAAGGGAAGGGGACAGGTGAGGGATGGGGGAGAAAGGAAGAGAGAGAGAGGGGAGAAGGAGGAGAAGGGGCAGAAGCAGCCGTAGGGGAGAAGGAAGGCTTGTCGCCGCGAAACTCCTTAATTATTAGGAGCGAGAAAGGAAGGGAGGTTGGGCGGAGGCTGCAGCGCGAGGGAGGGAGAGGGGGGTGGCTGCGTTGAGGAAAACGAGAGGGAAAAAGGAGATTGTGAGAGGAATGAGGGGAAGGGGAGAGACAAACAGGAAGAATAGGACGGGAGTGAGAGGGGAAAGGGAGAGGGCAAAGCAGCCGGGTTGGACGGAAGGAAAATAGGAGGGAGGGAGGGAGGTTGGAAAAGGGGGAAAGGGGACTGGAAGAGGTGAGGCGAAGGGTGGAAAGGGGACTGGTAGAGGTGAAGCGAACGGGCGGGGGGGGGGGGGGGAGTTAGAATTTGAAGTGGAAGTAAAGCGGAAATGGAGGAGAGGAGAGAGGAAAGAACGAGAGAGAGGGAGATTCAGGTTTTGGGTCCGGCCAGAGATGTCCCGGTGTTTTGGTTTGGTTGTCACAGGCTGTCAGGGATTGTCAGTGGCATCCACGGTTGGCAGAGGTTGTCAAGGAACGGGATGGAGGCGCCGCCATGAGGGTTCACGCGAAATTAAGTCAAATGGTGTTAATAATCTTAATCTTTCTTAATCACACTGACTCATTCATTACTTTGTCCTTTCACTCTTTCACGCACGATGGTCCCCACTCGCCTTCCTCTCATTCACTCACTAAAGACGTCCATTCAGCCACTCACTCACACACTCCATACCACACGCACGCACACACGCACGCACAAACACACACAAATACACGCACGCACGCACAAACACGCATACAAATACACGCACGCACGCACAAACACGCACACAAATACACGCACGCACGCACAAGCGCGCATACAAATACACGCACGCACGCACAAACACGCACACAAATACACGCACGCACGCACAAACACGCACACAAATACACGCACGCACGCACAAACACGCACACAAATACACGCACGCACGCAACCCCCTACTCCTACCCCACAGCACGCACACACACACTCTCTCTCTATCTCCTCTCTCTCTCTATCTCCTCTCTCTCTCTATCTCCTCTCTCTCTCATCTCTCTCTCTCTCTTCTCTCTCTCTCTCTCTCTCTCTCACTATATATATATATATATATATATATATATATATATATATATATATATATATATATATATATTGT
>NC_091564.1:8969996-8974996 GCF_042767895.1 Penaeus vannamei | reverse complement strand
GGAGAGGGAGAGGGAAAGGGAGAGGGAGAGGCAGGGGGAGGGTGGGAGGGAGAGGGAGAGAGAGAGAAGCGTGGGGATATACACAAAATGAGTGAGAAAGAGCTACAAGTGAGGACCCGATCGAGAGCGCCTGGAGAGGCTTCCACAGAAAAGGCAGAAGTCTCGAAGCGGCGATAAGGGGCGGGCCCCCCTCTCATCCCTCTCTCACAACCATAGATTCGCCTTTTCGAGATGTGTCCCCCCGCCGGCCCCTCGCGCCTAGACGAGACAATGCAACCGAAGTTTCATGTAACATGTCGAGGGAGAAAATGGAGGTGCTTACGCACGAGCGCGCGCGCGAAAAACACACATACACACACACACACACAATATCACCCGCCACACCTGTGATCCGCACCTGTCAACGCTCCCCCCCCCCTGCCTCCCCCACGCCCCTACAGCTGCCCATGCACCTGTGTCGCCCGAGAACTCGGCGCCCCCACGCCTCGCGAGATCCCCCAGCCTCCACCACGCCCGCAAATACCCAGCCCAGGCGGTGCTCAACCACGCTCTCACATCAATGCCATCAGCATTCACCAGTTCGTCCGCACTTGCACCGCCCAATCCCCAGTCTCCGATCCTTCGCACTGCGCCCACCAGCTCTATCCCAAAATCCCGCCATCCCGCGGTTCCTGAGCCCAGGACCCGACAAGTTCGGCGGAATTTTTCACTTGGGGATCTTGCCGAGGGAATGGCGGGGCGCTCAGCCCTACTGAGGGGGGAGGGCGTCGGCTGCTTTCACACTCGGTTCGGCAATCCATGCGGCTCCCAATGGCGATTATAAGGCAGTGGATGCATCTGCTTATACATATATTCATACGTACACACGCGTGTATCTGCGCGTATGTGCGTGTGCGTGTATTTATGAATGTCTTGCGTGTGCGCGCGTGCCCTATCAATCCTCCTCTCCTGCCTACCTGCTTGCCCATTCGCCCCAAGACATAAGAATAAAGTTGAACTCTCAGGCTGTGTCCTCGCTCCCTATCCTCCTGGTCCACCTGAGTCGCCTCACCTCCTTCTCGACGTCGTCTTCCCTCTTCCTTCTATACCTCTCATCGACTCACACCATTTCTTCTCAGTTCTGTTCTTCGGTTTCTTCGATTATCACTCCTTTTCCTTTTCTATCTCTTCCCTTCCCTCCCTATATCGCCACACAGCTCGCTTGCTCTCTCTCTCTCTCTCTCTCTCTTCATCACTTCTCTTTTTTTCTCTATTCCTCTCTTCACTTTCCTTCCTCATTCTTTCTCTTCTCTTTCCTCCCTCCCCATTCTTTCTCTTCTCTTTCCTCCCTCCCGATTCTTTCTCTTCTCTTTCCTCCCTCCCCATTCCTTCCGTTGTCATTCTTGCCACAAAGATACCTCAATAAGATGGACAAAACACGCCATTCCTTCGGTTCCTTCGGGGATGATAAATCCTGCCGAGGGAGAGGCGGGGAGGAGAGTGATGGGGGAGCAGAGAGGGGAGCAGGGAGGGGAGGGCGGGGGGGAGTTAGGATTATTAGGAGAACAGGGAGGAGAGGGAGGGTGGGAACCAGGGAGGAGAGGGAGAGGATAACCTTACACAGGGCAGTATCCTTCTTGCGCTCTTTCGATTTCCCTTTCTTCGCCCGCGCCAAGGAAGCGCGACGGAAAACACTCCGAAATGAGGAGATCCAAGACCGCAATCTAATCCCCTTATATCTTATTTTTGAAAACGATTAACAAAGCTAATAGAAAAGTAGTCTCTATCCCCCGCGGAAATCAGAGTAAATAGAAATAAGACCTCCAGTGACCCATAATATCACCCCAACCGAATTGATCCGCAGAACAAGGGATATAAATTCTCAAAACTACATTCTACAACTCCATTGTCACCGCCTCACCACCACCGCCACTGGGCCACGCCGCCGCCACCGCCTCGCCGCCGCCGCCGCCGCCGCCACCCCGAGAGCGGTTTCACGTTCGCACCGCTATCAACTGGCTGTCCTTATCGCCGTCATCTGTGCACAGTTTGGGTGGATTGCGTTTCACAGGGTCCTGTGGCTTGCCAACCTCAATTGCAAGCAATTGAGCGATGAGATGCCGCTGGCTGAGATAGGGTTTTGAGTCGGGCTTTTCACTTCATGCCTGTGCAAGTATAGACGAAATATAGGAGGGTACCTATACAACACACTAAAGATTTTTCTTTTACAAGCATCTGCTTTTCACGTGTTTCCTTTTTTCTGCGTAATTATCTCGCGTCTCGCTCTCGAACTTCGGCGAGACTAAGCGAGAACCGAGGGCCACGTGTCAATGTTTACATCGGAAAATGTTGTCGCGGATTGGCCGAGATGAGGCATCGTGGGCGGGGCTTATCTCTTTCCAGGGATGTCAATTAGCTCTATCAACACCTTACTCAACATTCAGAGAATCGTAACAAGGCCTCTCTCTTTCTCTCTCTCACTTACTCACTCTCTCCCTATCTCTCTACCTCCCCCCTCGCTTTCTTTCTTTCTCCTCCCTCGCTCTCGCTCTCTCTCTCTCTTTTACCTCACTACCTCCCTCTCTCTTTTACCTCACTACCTCCCTCTCTCTTTCTCTCTCCCTCTCCCTCACTCCCTCTCTCTGTCTCTCCCTCTCTCTGCGCGCGCCGGACAGACACAAAGGTGATGCCGCTTGGTGCAAGACGGAAAGCAGCAGCGAGCCGCATCTTCCTTTCAGCGTCAGAGAGGCATGAGCGAAGCCAGTCTTCGGGAGGCTGACCATCTGCCTACGAGTCGCTTGCAGGCAACGGCTCTGACGCAAGACTAAGTAGAACTGAGATCAAAAGTTAGCAGGTTCACTGACGATTCTGCGTCAAAACGCGGTCGCTGGGCGAGGCCTCCGTCGCCTGACTTGTTCTGGTGACGGCGTCCGGTTGCAGCGTGGGCGGCGGCCGGCGGAAGCGGCCTATCTCAGTGGCTAATTATATATGCGCAGGTACGACACGATTCACACTGTTGTAAAACAAAATCATTTGTGCAACACATTATCTGCGTTATATGTCCAATAATATGTGGATGGCCGAATAGGAAATGGAATACACTAATTATAAAAATAATGGTAAGTATACAGAATATCTATAGTTCTTAAACAAGTTGTATAACAGTTTATACGCAGTCTAAACCAGAGAAGCACGCGGTATGCGGCTGCAAATAAAGAAATGACTTCCTACAAATGTTTTACGGCACCATCAAGATAGCCAAGCATCCCGACAGCCTTTGCTTCAACGCTCTGCAGTCACCTCCTCTAGCGCACGCCGCGTCTTGTTTCCTTGATTATTTGGTTTGGTTTAATTGCGGGTCCTCGGAGTGGCTCATGCCAGAGCCATCCCGGGGGACGCCCATTTCCTTTCAGCTACTAAGAACTGAGCTTGATGAGGGACAGAACTCAACCCTCATCCTTTCACTACCACTTGTTGGCGGTTCGTCCGGCACTGCAGTCAACCAATAGTACAATTTTCTTATAAATATTCCTATAGAGTTCTTGCCTGTTTCTAATGGTTTTTGACACTATCAAACAGTCTTTGGTCATTAATCTAGATACTTTGGTCAAGCATCCTTCATAATCAGGAAGTTTGAGCAGCTATCCCAAAATGATAGCTTCCCAGTCTGGGGGTGTCTTACCTTGACCCTCCCCCCCTTCTTCTACTCTTGGATTTGGTATAAAGCCTTCAATGATCTTCCATATATATAATGAGGGATCTTTCTCTTCGTCTTTATAACGGAAAAGGCTTGATTTGTTTTAATCTTCCCAAATAGTTAAGACGTCATTTAGCACTGCTGTCTTTTGTAAGACTTGGATTCCATACTTGGCGCTGACATTCAAATTTTGGAATCACTCGTGTTTTCCATAATGGCAGTAGGTGCTCTGCATCCCCTTGTCTGAAAAGTTCTCATCCACTCACCCATAATTTTGCTTTGCTGACTGCATGTTCTATATGCTGACTGAACCTCGAATGAACATAGAACTCATAAACAGACTCGGATCTGTCAGAGCTACCTTTTCTTTAATCTCAATTCCTTCAACAGAGTACGATATGGTCTTGGACTTCCAGTTGGACTATATCTTATGATTTCAAATTTATCAGCACTGAAAGCCATATTGCTTTATTTTGCCCATTTACATATGGCATGCAGGTCCACTCGCAGTTTGTTTCCACCCTTTGTTGAATGTAATAATATACTTATCCGTCTGCAACGGATGTTACTCCGGTGTTTAATACCTGAATCAATGTCCCCCATCATAATAAGGAACAACGGCGGTTCAAGAACTGAGCCTTGTGGTACTCCACTTCCAAGGTGGATTCATTACAATGATATCCATTAATAATCACTTTTTGCTCGATTTCCTAAAAACCATGTATCAATATTCCTATTTTTCCTGATTCCAAGGTCCTTTAGCTTATGGAATAAAATTCCACGGTCAAGTTTACTGAGTCTTTGCGAAGTCTAAACATATTGCACTAACTTCTTTGTTCGCAATGACCCAGGATTTGTGAGAAGGATCTGCCATTTTTAAAGCCATCCTGTCTAGCGTTTTATTTGTTTTCTTGTTAAAGATGTTGGGTATTTTTTCTTATTAGGTCTACCCCTTAAAATATTTTATTGGTGTTAGATGTTAGTGTCACTGCTCTGCAATTTTTAGCCTGACCTTTGTTTCCATCCTTGTAGATAAGGGTTATATTTCCCTCCTTTGGACTTGGGATAGCTCCCATCTTTAGGGATTTCTGCCATATATTTACCAGGGGCTTCGCTATATTTTCTTTACCATTTTTTTATTTCTACAATCCGAGGAATTTCATCAGATCAACCTTCTGAATCTGTTACAATCTCTTTTACTGCGTCAGTAACACTCACTGATTATTAGACAACAGCCTTTGTATTTCATTACTACCGGCTCTGCCACGATGATCAAAGTATGTAATTATTTCCTCTGTTTTAGGTTCTTTGAGAAATTCAGCCA
>NC_091564.1:8957496-8959996 GCF_042767895.1 Penaeus vannamei | reverse complement strand
ATGATAATAGTAATAATGATAGTAACAATATTAATCACAGCAAAAACAACAAAAGGTAATATCACCACGAATAATAATGATGATAGTGATGATTTTAATAATAACAATAATAATAATAATAATAATAATAATAATAATAATAATAATAATAATAATAATAAAAATAATTCAATAATAACAAAAACAATACCCATAATAATAATAATCGACAAAAATAATTATGGTACCAATAATAATAACCAAACCAATAATAAGAAATAACAACAGTAACAATTACAACAACAACAACAACAACAATAATAATAAAACAATAATGATTATTATCATTATCATAATCATAATTATAATAATGATAATAATAATAATAACTATTACACTACGCAACAAAGATTTTGTTACAGAACAGCAAACAAGCGTTTCTAGCTGATTTTGGTAAGCTGAATTCAAATCTAAAATTAAATTCATTTTATTAAGTCTAGATTTTGTGTAAAATGCAAATCATTTACCCTACTCTTCCTCATCCACATCTAACAGTTTGGATAAATAAAATTTACTTTTAATTTGCAACAATATACTAACAAATTAATGGTCTGATGCAACAGATTGGCTGTCTTTATGATCCAGAAGAATGAAGACTGTTCATTGACTCTAATAAAGCTAGCATTAAAGTTGTCTTACTGCACAATGGCAATGAAAAACCTTCAATACCTGTAGCACATGGCATTGGCCTTAATAAGACTTATGAATCCATGGAACTGCTGCAGAGATGACAAGAACCACTACAAAAAACTCAGAGTACATCTTCACCACTTCACATTAAACTTAGCCTTATGAAGAATTTTGTGAGGAGTATGGATCATCAAAATAGTGGTTTCTAATATTTAAAGGATAAATTCAAAGGAATATTGACAGATGCTAAGCTAGAAGCTGGAGTTTTCACTGGGCCACAGATCTGCAGTGTCATCTGTGACATCATTTCCATCTAGCCTAAATGAGATAGAACTGAATGCATGGACATCGTTTGTTGAAGTTGTAAGAAATTTCTTTGGAAACCACAAAGCTGAAAACCACTGTGAACTCACAGAAAACATGCTTAAATCTTATGAACAAATGGGATACAGAATGTCTTTGAAAATGCATTTCTTACATTCTCATCTTGACTTCTTCCCAGCCAACCTCGGGGCTGTAAGCGATAAGCATGGTAAACTCTTGCACCAACAGGTCTCCATTATGGAAAACAGATATCAAGGTAATTTTAATCTCCTTCTGCAAGAACCAACAATAATCTCCCATAATATGGGAGATTATCGTTGGTTCCTGCAGGAGAGCTCGTCATCCTGTAAATGACAAAGTTTCACTTAAGAACAGGAATGTCCTTCTTCAACTAAAAAAAAAAAAAGGTGAACTTTGTTGCCTAGTGTTATCATTATCATTATCATTATTATAATAATAATAATAATAATAATAATAATAATAATAATAATAATAAATACTAATGAGCCTAACAATAATAGCAATAACAATAACACTAATCATAAGAATACTAATAGCAGCAACAAGAATAACAAAAATTCTAGTACTTGTTATAGTGATGATAGTAGTAGCAGTAGTGGTAGCTGTACCAACACTACTATGATGACTACTTTTACTATTGCAACTACTGCTGCAACACCTACAGCAATAACGGTGACAACCAACAGTACTAATAAAGACTACCAATACTGAGAATAACAATACTGACATCCAAAATAAATCTTAGTGGAACACAGAAAGACACCCTCCCCCTCCCCTTCCCCCTCCGGCACCCGACAGCACATGGCCACCTGATTTCCTCCCATTGACTGCCTTTTTTCTCTTCCCTTTTGTCCCTTTTCTTTTTTATCAGAATGGGCAATGGCATGTCCTTATTCACTGGGCAGTTCTTTTTCTTTCTTTTTGTGGTGCTATGTCTCCCTCTGTGATTTTTTCATGACCTGTCTCTTATATTCCTCAAATGTTACCTGGCATTGACTTTTTTTCTCTCTCTCTCATTCATATCTCTTAACCGCTTCATTTTCCTTTTCCTTTTCTTTTTCTTCTTCACTTCCTTTTCCTCTTTCTCCTATCTTCTCTCTTTCTCTTCCTTGGCCTTCCTTTTTTCATTACGATCTTCTCTATTATAATAAACAAACCCTTGCATATAAGCTGGTTATCACATAATAAAATGCAATGACAGGCCATCTACTCAACTTCAAAGAGACAACAAGTAATAACACAATTTTTAGCATTGTGCATAAAAACACAAATATACATAAATTATCTGAACATAAACTCTTTGGCAATAAACCTAAATCTCTCTGCTTATCTGTTTTCACATTTTATGACAATTTTATTCTAAAAAAAAAAAAAGAATCTATTCAAAGCCCAATCTGTTTAAAGGTGGAGATACTGTTCACATTACACTCCACAATAGTTCTCTCTTACACATAGTAACACCAACACAGACAAACACACATATCCT
>NC_091564.1:8910186-8917686 GCF_042767895.1 Penaeus vannamei | reverse complement strand
TAAGCCTTTGACATGCACATTCTGGCTTAAGAGAACTGCTGCTAATTCTTCTTTGACAGTTAATTGTCAGGGAGGCATGTCAGATCTGTATTGCCAGATATCATCAATCAGTCAATTAGTCAATCAATTTCATCACAATTATTGTCTTCATTATTGGTGTTACTGCCATTATTGTTATTTTTCATTTTTTTTGGTTACTTTTGTTAATTTTTTTTTATTTTTGTTAATTTATTATTATTGTTTTTATTATTGTTATTATTGTTATTGTTATTGTTATTGTTATTATTATTGTTATTGTTATTGTTATTGTTATTATCATTATCATCAACAGTATTATTATTTTCATTGTCATCATTATTATCATTATTATTAGTATTATCAGTAGTGTTAGTGTCATTATCATTATCATTATCATTATCATTATCATTATCATTATTATGATCATTATCATTATTATTATTATGATCAAAATCATTATCATCATTATTATTGTTTCTGTTGTCAGTAGTAGTAGGAAGAAATGAATTGATTTATCACTTTCATATTTTCTGGAAAACAAGTCCCTGTGTGTCAGGGGGTCACAAAATAATATTGAGGAGTTGCAGGATTCTACAACCTTATTTCCTTCCTCTTCCTTCTCCTCCTCCTTTCTCTCACTACCCATCCTAACTCATCATAAAGGCATGTTTTTTATATATGCTTTCTTTTGTAGTCTATGCATGCTGTTTTTACTGTATAAAGTTCTCCACACCAATAATCTTGGTAATATTGATAATAGTTGCTACGTTGCTGCTTGGGGGAGTGGGTTGTGAATCTGTTGAAGCAATTTGTAGAGGTTGCAGCCAAAAAAGTTTGAGAACCGCTGCTGTATATGATGTATTGGTTTTGAATTGATGTGCAATGCTGGTGAAGTAGTTTTTAGAAGACCTGAAGTATTTTGATTTCTTTGGTAATGGCAATTCCTCAATATAATCTACTTAGGTTCTTTTGCGCAGGAAACATTTTCCTAGGTTTAATAGTACTCTTAAAATCAAAAGAAAAGAAGAAAAAGATTAAGGAGTTTGCAAATTATAATCACTTTTTAAGTAATGCATAATCCTAGACTAATAATCATATGAAAAGAATGTTGGGTTCTCATCATGTATGAAAAGTTGTATGTTCATGTCATTCATCATTCATTCATTCTGGATGTTTGTTCTCACGGGTTTTCTGCAGTGTCACCAAAGCTCGAATCCATTGCCTTTTATCTAATCTTCATTCTTTATCTCTTATGATATAGGAGCGTCTTATCTTGCTGTCATTTTACTTGTTTATGTATTATTATTATTGTTTATTGTAAGTTTCATTCAGAAATTACAAAATTGATTTATGTACTACTATGGAGACAATAAAACTTAAAGTAGAAGAGGATTATCGTATTAGTGCTTTTGTGTTATTGATAAGGTATCCTTTCAAGTGAATGTTCTTCCATTGGAATTTGTGGGAGCTGTCATTAACACATGCTCTTTTGTTTTGCTAATGCGGAAGTCTTTACTTAAGTGTATTAAGATAATGTAGTGACTTATATTGTTGTGTTGACTTTTATTTCATATTTGTTTACTTTGTTTGACTTGTTTTTAGAAACTGTATATTGATAACAAGACCTTTAACTTTATAGATAGCAATTTGAATTTGATCAAAATGGAGTTTTATCTGTAATGGTAATCTGAATAACTGTTATCAATTTCGTTTGAGCACTTTATTGAGGGAATTTACACCTGTGCAATAAATTGTCAACAGATCTATAATAGAGATGGTAGTGGGAAGAACTTTTATAAATCTCATCTAAGTACTTTATCTAAGCAATTTACAATAAATCTGTGCAGCTGAGTCACTATAAATATTGTGTATAATGTGAAGTCGATGCCTTTCCAGGTGAAGCCAAGAATCTTGTGTTGCGCAACCATGGCAATGCTGGGCCACGAGATGTGTATTGCACCATCTCTTTGGACCAGGAGGAAATCTTTCGTTCAGCGACAGCAGAAAAGACACAAGAGTATGTACTTTTTTTTTTCTTTTTTTTTTTGTATTGAATTTTATTTTTGCCATTGTGTATTGACAATCTGTTTAAAATGTATTTTTGGGTTTTGTCTATAAGAGAAAAATATTGTAATTTTGCTGTTATTAATATTCCTTGTGGCATTGTGTTGCCTGATGGCAAGAGATATTTAGGTGTAGAATATTTGGGTTGTTTAAGTGAAAATTTTTTTTTTTTCACATATGTATTTTTCAAATAACCTAAAGAAAAAAAGAAAAAAAGGACTTAGAAAAAAAATCTAATTACTTACATGTTGCTATAGTAAGGGTCAGAGTTATATGTGGGTTAAGTAGTATAAGACTTTTTCTTATTTAGAGGGAATATTAACAAAGTAGAGTTTACTGGTGCCTTCTTTTAATATAAATTAGATTTTTTTTTTTTTTTAATAGATTTTACCTATATATTTATAACTGTGCAATTTAACCATCCTTTTTTTCACTGTGCTAAAAAAAGGGAACTGCAGACTGCAAAAATAAATAGAGGTCCCTCTGAAATTTGAATACTTTGATCAATAATTGGGTGGTGACTTAAAATTTCAGAATAATTGAGACAAGGATTTTTCTGTATGCAAGAACAAAAGTATTTCATTCATCTAAAAGAAAGAAAGAAAGAAAGAAAGAAAGAAAGAAAGAAAGAAAGAAAGAAAATCTTGACCCCCAAGCCAAATGGTCTCTTTTGATAAATATAAACTAGTTAAAATGCTATTATATGAATATAGTCTTGTTAAAACCCTGGTTTGTTATTCTCTAGATTACTCCAGATGGCACTGGAATGCTACTCCATTATCATCCTAATCTTATTTCCCCGCCTTATCACTTCTCGTATATTTCAGCCTCTCAGCCTTCTTTGGGGAAGAGTTCCAGTTTGACATTCCGCGGGAGTTCCGCTTCCTCTCCTTCTATCTCTATGACCGTGACCGCCCTATGAAGACAGACAAGATCATGGGCAAAGTGTCCATCAAAAAAGATGATTTGCACAAGTATCACGGCAAGGACCAGTGGTTTCCCATCACGCCTGTCGATGCAGATTCAGAGGTCCAGGTAGGCTCACTTAGAGGAAGTTTGAATGTTATATCTTGAGATGCATTTGTTCTTTGGGATTTCATGATGCATTACTTTCTTCAACTCACTTAAAACTATCTCTAAAAGTGAGCTTTTCTCTCCACAGGGCAAAGTACATGTGGAGGTCAAGTTGCTGCTTGTGGAGATAATGAATGATGGGTACCCACAGCATATGGTGTCTGTCAAGTAAGCAAAGCTCTTCTGTTTGTCTGTACTCACTATTTGTGAAATATAAAATGGAAGAAGAAAAATCTAAATGTCTCTTAGAAAACATGTTTTTTCTCATTTTTATTTTTCTTACTTTTTTTCTCTGTCTTTCTCAGTTTATCATTTTTGTTCTTACTCTTTTTTTTACTCAGCTTTTCTCTTTCTCTTTCCACACCTCTCACTGTCTCTCCAGTCCCTTACTGACCCAGATACCATACTTCCACTTTCCAGGATCCAGGAGTGCAGTGACCTGGCAATTATCAATGGTTGCTGTGACCCCTTTGCCACTGTCACCATGCACTACACAAACAAGAAGCAAGAGTCCAAGAGAACGAAGGTCAAAAAGAAAACCACGTGTCCCAACTTCAATGAGACCTTTATTTTTGAGGTAATTTTTTCTATTGCTAGTTTCTTACATATTCATTTGTGGCACATTTTGTCTATGATGTACTGTAGCTGATGTGATGTTACATCCACATTAAACTGCTGGGGTACAGTCCTCCCAGAATGGATTGTAAAAGAATTGATTGTACACCAGTAGCATTATTATGGGTGTAATGGGGATATGTTTCTAGCCACAAAAAATGAGTTATACATAAAAAAAATCCAAACCATCTCAAAAGTACTATTAACAATGACTGTTTAAACAGAGAGTTTTTAAAAGGTTTTCCTTCTTATTAAGCCCTTTTTTTGATGGACTCAGACATTGAGGTTGACGTAGATAGTGATCCTGGGTGTGTTAGTGATGACAAGATTGAGATACTAGACATATCTGAACTCTATCCCCCTCTCACTCACTCCATGCTCATTCCACTCATTCGGACACTCCTACTCCATATATTCTACACTCATTTACAGACTCTGACAAGTATGCCACACTTTTTACTCACATCAACACTCATCTATGCAATCATTCATAAGCACTTCAGATTTTATTGACAAACACTATTCTCCTATATTCTAAAGGAGTGAGAGGACAGAAATACCTTATTATATTTAGCTACAAACGTTTTGTAGTTATGTGTTGTATTGTTGGTAATAGGATTATTACTGATTATTACATCATGATTATATTGGAAATAGAAAGATTATGCAAAAGAATGGCAATATCTTTATGATTTTTTCTTATAAAATATATGTTTGCTGGTTCTGGAAAGTTTATGAAATTTTGATTCTTGCTTCTTCTTATCTGTTGCTGAAAATGTTGCATTAAGATGATAGCAACATATTTTTTATATATATTTTTTTAAAACTTTGTCTGAGTAACTAAAGATTTATTTTGGAGTAGCTATAGGCTTACATATTTATATATACTATTTATACTTATCATGTTAATCAAACATTTGGGATGCCATTGATATATAGCTTGTGCCAAGTAGATTTTCTGGCTGATAAAAGAAAAAAAAAAGATGATAACTGCTTGCGGCTGGGCCTCACCGGATAGCCACAAGCCAGTGTGCCCAGATTAATCCATGTACAACGGGTGTCCCTCATATGAGACACCTGGAAAAAAAAATTGCTGGGCGTCCCGCTGGTGTGACACTGTATCGGGGCTTGCACTCTAACTCAGCAGCGGGCTGCGGCTGGTGCATGGGCAGAGTCCGGGCCAGCCCTGTGCGCCAATTTTGTATCTGCCCGGAAACTTTTATTTTCAGCTTCAAAATATACCTGCATTAGTGGGTTAAGAGGGTTAATATCTTGTTGATGATTTTGGCTCTATAACAAATTCCTTAACCCAAAGTGCGCAGGCTTTTTTGGTGTCCGCTTGGGCCGCGAAAATGGGGCTTATCTGTATGGGCCAGACATATGCTCCAGGGTTTTTCTCTCTTTGTGCTCACCTCAGTGACTCACTTCCCAGCCACTTGCCAAAATTTGATGAGCATGATTGGTTTGACATCAATTTTTAAAAATTTATGTGGTTTTGTATTTTCATAGAGTGTTTTTGACCATGAATAGAAGAATCAATATTTTAGGGGAGCATAAAAATTTGGAATCATTCAAGCGTGTGTGCACACGCATATGCACGCACATGCGCACATGCATATGCACGCACATGCGCACATGCATAGGCACACACACACAGACACACACGCGCGCGCAAGCACACATGCACACACAAACGCACGTGCACATGAAATTGTAAAAGAGAAAGGAGAGTGAGAGATGAGAGAGAATAGCGAAAAAACAGTTTTTAAAAAAATTTGCAGATTTTGCGGGTTTTCGGCGTGTATCCTCAATTTGTTCTTATGTAAATTATTTCACCCGCGAACTGAGCCCAGGCTGCCATGGCATCTGCAGGGTTGCGACCCGCGGGTTAGGCCCAGCTCCGCCATGGCATCATAGGAGATACCACCCGTGGACAAAGGGTTAAAAAAGACCATTTCCTCCTAGAGAAGTAGTATTTAGAATGGCTATTATTTTAACATGCAAATCAATTTGTCATTTTACGTAACTACTACTTTTATCAATTTTTTCTAAATGCTATGCTCCCCCTAATCCCACAATAGCAGAGTGGCCAACGAGGTGGGAGTCAGGACCGCGAGAACATGTACAGCCTGGTGGATGAGGATGCAGGATTCCAGGAGGTGCGTGTAGCCCTGTGGCATGACTGCACTGGCATGTTCGGCAATGTGTTCCTCGGGGAAGTCAAAATCTCCCTTGGCAGCCTCTCTCCGCCTCAAGAACGCAATGCTTGGTGAGTCATTATAGGTGTTAGCTATTATGGTGTGGATGTTTGTGATTTTGCATTTATGTTAGTGATATTTTGAAGATACATGTTTATATTAGTGATATTTCTATTTTGGGCTGCTTACTGTTTGATTGGAAACTTAGAGGATTTTTTTTTCCAGTAATAGAAAGAATATACAAGGTCAAACTAGAAATTCAGTGCAGTCTATACAAGTCTGGATAAGAGGATTTCATTAGCTAGTGTGTTATTTCATAGTTATAGTGATATTCGAATCTTGGAATTTTCTCTACCTCCACATACCCCAGATATCCCAATCATTTTTCATAATTTTTTCTTATTTTATCGTCCACAGGTACTTTCTCCAGCCGAGAGACTCTGCGGGGAAGCACCACAGGGGGGACCTGGGAACCCTGAGGCTAAACCTTCACTATACCTCCGATTATGTTTTCTCTAGTCAGTCTTACGATTCTCTGCGTAACCTCATCCTACAAAGTGCTGCAGTGGAGGTATGTTATTTTCTTTTAGTAGGGATCCCTTGTATTGGCTTTCATACTTACTTGGAGGGACTTGTGTTTATGTGTAAAGAATGAATATGAATATAACTGTGATGAGGATATAGTTAAATAGTATTTGTTTTTCAAGGGTTTGTTGGTGTAATGTTAAGTTGGCAGAATATTTAGGAACATTATTCTGCCTGCATTTTTAAATATTAGGGTATCATTAAAGTGATAATTAATAATATGGGTAGGTAGGCCCCCTCCCCCATATTCCCATTTAATCCCTGACCCATGAAGTTTAAGTTTCCTTCCTTCCCCCCTCATATAGCCAATCACATCTTCGGTGGCCTGGCTGATGGGGGAGGTGGTGAGCCAGAAGCAGGATGTGGTGCAGCCGCTCACCCGCGTCTTCTTGCATCATGGCCAGGTGGTCCCCTTCATCTCTGCCCTTGCCAAGCATGAGATTTCTAAAATCACGTAAGTTAATTGCAGCCATATGGCTTCTTTTTTTTTTTTTTTTTTTTTTGAGGAGCTTTGGTTTGGAGATAAGGAATAGGTGTGAATGTGTTGAAAGCATGTGGTTGTATGGTGTAGTGACAGCAGGCTACCCCCCTTTGTAGTGTTAGTTACTTCTGGGTGCATTGGAACCAAAGGAGGTATAGGAAATTATACATTTTGTAATTCTTTGCAATTATAATCTAAGATTTTCATGAATATAGCTTTGTAGTGCAAAGTTATATTTAGGAAAGCTCTAGATTCTGATGGCAAACAAACTATGATATGTAATCGGTTAGGGTTGACAAATGCAGCATCACTAAGAAAGACTCCATATTTGGGTGCTGCATCTAGATGTGAGGCCCATTAGTGTGATGTTGCATGTAACAGCCCCTTAGGCAGTGGGAATGGGCTATACCTGGTGAATGATGTTAGCTATGTAAGGATTCTTTTTATGTGTTTTCTTCTTCTTTC
>NC_091564.1:8855186-8875186 GCF_042767895.1 Penaeus vannamei | reverse complement strand
GCATAGTTAAATTTTAACTCCTTTGTTATAGTATAAAATGAGACTATTGCGGAAACAACATTTTCATCTTCTCTCGAGGTTAATGATTAAGTTTAGGTTATGTTATGTGCACTGCAGATGTAAACAAATTTGCGCTAGATTTAGCGGGAATGCAAGATGTTAGCGCCTGGCGATCGCTTCGCCCGCCCTGGCGAACGTTGGGTTTAAAAGTAAGGCCTCCCTCACTCAGGGCTTACCTGGATCTTGAGGTCCAAGGTTTTCGTGTTTGTCATCGTGGATGATTTAAAGAGATTGACACCCCCACGACGGACAAGACGATTGGCTCTTGGTGTAACTGCTTTGGGTGCAGTTGCGCAACACCTACTTTGGGCTAGTGCCTTTAATTACAGCCTTGATGTGCGAGTAATTAAAAGCACGACGCACAGTGGCAGCCAATAGTTTCGCTGCGAAGTGTTCGGCCGAACACATAAGGGCTCACGCCCGTTCGGCAGGGTTCCGACCCCGACCGGCCTTCCCAAATAGAGACTATTGGCTACCCTGTGTGCTTCACCGTTTTTTTATACCAATTCTGCCCTTTCATCGTCCAGTTGAATTAGCTCTGCTAGCCTCCCCTCTACCCATCATCCATCACCCTCGCTATGGCGTAACCCTATGGGTCACGTTATCAAATTAGCGTATTCTGGGTAGCCTATCTCTCCAGAATATCTTCATTATCACTGAGGTGGCAGTCACACACACCTTTAAGGTCCACAATGGCTTCAAGGTGACAGTTGCCAAACCTGAGCACTTGACCCCATTTCTTTCGGCCGAAGGCCAAAGAAAGTTAAAAGATCACGGCTTCTCACCTGTTCCCTCCCCCGAGATGAAGGCTAAATGTACGATCGTGGCCAAAAAGATCGACAAGACGATCCCCCCACGATCGTGCGAGTCCATCTGCCAGGAGGTTTCCGTCAAGAACGGTGTCACTGTTCTCGACGTCTATAAGCCACCCGAGTCGCGAATCGTCAAGATTCGCGTCTTATCCCCCGAGGAAGCCCAGAAACTTCTCTCTCGGGGACTCATGATGTTTAATACATCAGTCCCCACCTACAACTTGGAACCCGAATGCTTTATTAACATAGACCAATGCCTTAACCGCTACAGATTTCACCACAAGAAACACGAATGCACACACCCCCAGAGATGCTCTCGGTGCGCCGGCGACGGTCACTTCTTCGCCAGGTGCACTGAAAGCATCAAATGCTGCAACTGCGAGGGATCGCATGTCGCAGTTAGTGGATCCTGCCCTAAACGGAAGGAAATACTTAAGGCAAAACGAGCTGAGCTCCGCCAAGACACCAACACTGTACCTTCCTATGCAACAACAGCTGCTACACGACCTGCTCAGACCAGTACACCCAGACGACCCACGACTTCCCCTCGGACAATTCTGCCCACACAACCCCCAACAAGCACTCTCACACCGAACACAAACCCAAAAATCCAAGCCATCTTACACGTAAGTCCCATCGCTGCCAAATACAACGCAAAAAGATTCGCAAACATTGTCCCTATCATGCTCCAGAGAAACGGCTTCCCCAGCATTGTTGTCCCTGAGGAAATCTTTGAAGACGAAAACCTTTACATCCCTGAGTACACCACAACAAACACAGAAACCACAGGAAATGAGGTGACAGACACTCACCCAGAGCCTCATTCTTCCTCACAACACCGACACCTCGTTTTGCAACCTCAGCCACAACGAAGACAAAAAGAAACTGCACAGGCACGCCAAACTACAAATACCACTGATCACAAACGCAAACAAACCACACCACCATCCATGCACACAAAAAAAGACAAGAAGGATCCTCCTGCCCCCGAAGCTCGTCGTCGCAGATTGGATGACACCATTCTCGACGACGACAGTAACGACTCCGACATCGATGTCGAGAGCGTTCTCGAGGCCGGGCTTGGGCTCTCGGCTGGAGCCATGCTCCCTGCCAGGGGACCCCTGGGACAGCGCGGAAGCATCGGGAATTGGTCCGCCGATTCCCAGGACTTCCGCGTCGGTTCACAGGACTCCCTGCCTGACCTCGAGGAGCCGTCGATCGCGCATCAATCGCGGAGCCGCTACAGGGCTCAGGTAACACCACGCAAGGTACACCCAGGTAGAATGGGTGTACCTTGAGTGTTTAACTGACGACCGACCGAGCCGACGCGAGTTCTTCCAGCTCGGTGGAGGACCCCGTGTTGGCTAGGTCGATCTAGACGCGCAATCCCACGCACGAGCTGCATCTAAACAAAACAAAAACTCTCTCCTTCACACACAAACATTTTACTCTCACTAACAACAAACACAACTCCAGCTTGTTCTGATGGAATAAAGCACTCAGACGGTTCCCTGTAGTGGGTCGTGACCGATCTATTACACGTCTGAACTCCGCGAGGAAGCCTCTCGCTTCCTCCTTAACATCCTGTGGGGTGAGTTGGCCTGTAGACAGACCAACAAACTCCGTGCTTGACTCACCACTGGCTGGATGGACTCACCCTCCATCCTTCGTTCCGGCAGGAGATCAGGTTTAGGCCGTGATCTCTTTCTTTGGCATGGGACAGGAAATGCAGTTTTCGGGTTTTGCAGCATCACTTTGAAGCCACCTTCTACTCATTCCTTTCCAATTTTCCCCTTCCCCTATCCACTCGTTTTGTTCAGTTTTTCAGTGTTCAGTTTTTGTGTTCTCTTTTTCTGTCTGTTTAGTTTTGTTGTTGTTTGGTTTTTGTTGTCCTGTACCTTTTTAATCTCACTAATAAAGTAATCTCCCCCAGGTACTGCCCTCTCTTATCCCCGTTTTTAAATACCTTCACCTCGTCTCCTGACGCTTGTGACACCACCTCACCCCTCACCCTCACTCATACCATATCCCTGCCATAGCGATGACCCTCATCCTTATACTTACCCTGACATCCCACTGGTTTCGGTTTCCGACACGTGGCGCTTGCTGCTAGTACTCGTGCCAGGACCACAAATCCTTTAGCGTAAGGGTTTGTGCGAGCCGAGGAAAGAAGCGTCACGGCCAGTGGAGTTAACCAAATCGTGGTGAGGCCGCCCGAGCCGCGCCCCTCCGGAAGACCTGCGGCCGAGGGAGAGAAATCTCCTCTCGACCCGGGCAGGAGTGGCCAGCCTCTGTGTGGCCTCACTCGAGCTTCATTCTGCTTCAGCGGTGATGGTTAGCCGAGGGACAGCTCTGGAGCCACGGTCGAGAGGCCGTGGCTCCGAGCATACCGCAGATGGCGCCAAAAACCTGCTAACTTCTCTCCCCTCCCCCTCAGTTAGCCGAGAGGCTCCGTGGTCGCCATAGCGTGGCTCCGCGCCCCGTGGGAAAATTGTGGCGAGGCGAGCCGCGCTCAAGGTCGTGGGGTATTCCCCGCGCCACGAGTCGCGACCTTGCCTCGCCACACGATCCCGCGGGGTGCGGCCGCGCGGTGAACACGCGAGTCTGCCGATGGCGCTGAGCCCCTCGATCCTTTTCCTCTTTCAATAAACCCACTCCACTATTACCCCAAGTTTACCCCGCAGGCTGGGTGAAGCCCCGGCTCCTTCTTCTCCTGAAATTCTTTTCCTCCTCCTTATCCTTCTCCTATCCCCACTCTTCCTTCCCCCCTCTTCTTTACATTTTATGCATTACTCAGAGGTTCGCCTGGCGGAGCTTCGCCAGGCGAACGCCAGCACTGGCGAAGGTTTTAAAACTACGGGCCTAACTTTAACTTTATGGCCCGTACTTTTAAAACCTTTTGCTTTTTCTCGCGTTTCTTTCATTCGCCGAAGCGCTAGATTTAGCAGGAATCCAAGATGTTAGCGCCTGGCGATCCCTTTCGTTCGCCAGGCCTGGCGAACACCTGCCTTGGTTTTAAAAGTAAGGCCTCCCTCACTCAGATGTTCGCCTGGCGAAGCTTCGCCAAGCGAACGCCAGCATTGGCGAAAGGTTTTAAAAGTACTTTATACTTACTATATCAACCTTATACTTTTATACAAAAAATAACTTTATACTTTAACAAAAGAGTTTAAAATTACTATTTTACTATTCCTGATATAAGATATTTACCTGTAGGCCTACAAGGGTATCATTAGAGACGCCTCATTATAGGGCGGTGGAGCACTACAGCTGTTTCTATAGCCAAAAGTAAACATACCGCCATAAAAACACTTCTGGTAACATTTGTGAAAAGAACATTATCCCTACAACCAAAATAACAACCTAAATCTAAATAAGTCATCTCGGGGGTGGGGGGTAGGGGTAGGGGGGTAGGAATACAGCTGATGTCTTGAGCTCTCGACTGGAACATCGAAGGTCTTGAAAAAATACGTATATACGTTATTTCATAATAAATTATGATTTTAAGATATTTTATAATTTCAATGTGATTCCTACATCCAATCATACACAAATATGTTACTAATTTATAATTTGAAAGCAAGAAAATGGTATTCAAACAGCTCTCTTCGCCAGGCTGTTCCAATATGATCTTTCGCCAGCCCTGGCGAACGTTCGCCAGGCATGATTTTAAAAGTACGAAATTCCGGATCGCCCGGCGAAACCTTTCGCCAGCCCTGGCGAAAGGTTTTAAAAGTACGGGCCTTAGTTATAACTAACATATGTAGTATATAGCAGGGGTGTCCAATCAGTCGATCATAAGCCTGTTTTAAGTCAACCACACTACTGTACCTGTTAATAATTCGTCCTCCAGAAGTTGTCATGCAAATAGCTGCTCTAGCATATTCAAGTACACATGATGCTTGGAATGTTATATTTTTATTATAATTATGTTACACTGGTACAGTTACATTTATGGAATATATTTTAATCTTAGGCTCGTAGATCGCATCAGAGTAACTGTAGAAAAAGTAGATCATATCTCATAAAAGGCTGGCCACCCCTGGTATAAAGTATGTGCATTTGCAACTTACATCCTTAAAGATACACTGATTTCTCTAGCCATCCGTTTATCTGAAAATGTATGTAAAAAGGAGAATCATTATCTACCATGAATAAGGACACGTATAGACACAAGGGCGTTTGTGGGTGTACTTGGTGCCCAGGTTGTGGAATTCCGAGTTTTCGATCAATTACTTCTGGCTCGATCCTCCATCCCAGCAGATAATTCTACTTTCCTCTTTTCTTGTGACTCACCATCTTTCCGTCCATATATGGAAATTCTGTCTTTTCAAATCTTGCTGATACGAGTAAGATATGAAAACTTACCATAAGTATATTTTGCTGGCATGCAGAATGTGTTCTGGAATAAAGCTCAGATTTAGGAAACTAAAGCACTAGACACCCAAACCACATAATGTAACCAAGCGTATAACAAATAACAAACCTTCAGATTTCGTCCTTTTCGTTGTCCTCTCTTGTTCAATTTTAGGTTCTCCTGCTTTCTCCCCTCGAGCGAGTCTAATGCCAGTCACAGTCTAAAATGTAGAGTTATGTATCACCACAAGGTCAGATTCAGAACGAATTACTCAAAGCAACAGGCGGCTTTAATCTCCTTGGCAAGTAATTTAAACATGTTATTTCCTAGTATTATCATCCTCACCAATTTTATTTGTTGCTTCTCGGATTTCAAAAAAAGGCAGGGCGCTTTTTCTTTTGTTTTCTTTTTGATAGGCCACAGCATTTTTTTTCTTAAATAGTGGGCCTGCCATTTATTTCCAGGAAAATTAAAGAAAAATGAAAATCCCGAATCTTTTTATTCTAATTTCCCGCCGATATTATGACGTCCGCAAAAGAAGTAGCAAAAAAATCAATACAAATAAATTAGTCTATGATTCATTGTGTATAGTATCGTTTCTCCCCAAGACAAACATAAAATATATTTGGCGGAAATACCTTGCTCTAATGCGTCATGTCTATTGTCTATCGTGAATATTTTTGGATTTTGATTTCCAGTAAAATCTGGTAGAAAGACTTGTTTGTCTGTCTGCATTCAACTCCTCGAAGACTTGTAGTAAGACAGAATTGTACTTCCTTCGGGCGGGGCTGGAACTCAATCCTTTACTTCTGATCTTTGGAAGTTAGGAGGTACACTTGTCTTATTTTGGATTTTTTTTTATTATCATTATTTTTTTTTTCTTCCGCCAACATTTTATTATCACCAGACTTGGCCGCTATTCAAGAAAAAAATTACTGTGGCCTTATTGCATAGAATCTGGGATGAAGATACAGGGCTTACAGAACATTAAACTTATCATTTTTCAGCTTTTCATGGCATGTTTTATGACATGAATCCCTTTTCTTCTATTACTACAATCCCAAATGAAGAACATTGGTTTTGATTGAACTTACGTGTGTTACATTTACTACTATTCTGTAATTCTTGTTTTGTATGATGGCAATCCAAAGTTCAATAAGCCAGCAACATTAAAAGAACAAACAACCTGTACCCCAAAAAGCACAAACCCGTAAATCCACTAAAGTTTCTTGTATTGTGTCCCTTTCCACTGGCGTTTTGTTTTCTTTGGCGTACAAAATTTCAGCTTTACAAAGTAGTTACTAACACCTCTTTTTTATAGTGTATAGTGTAATTACAGGTGGCGTTAGTGATACACTGAATGGCTTCAGTCTTTATTGAATACACGATTTTAAAACTATGGTATGCCTGCGCTCCGTGCTGACGGTAGGCCAGGCCGGGCCTTGGAGAGGCAGCGGCCGCGGTGGCACCGTCACCCCAGATCAAGGTGTGAGCAAGAGTGAGTGAGACTTAGGGTCAGCTTGGATGACCTTATATACCCCTTGGCGGCGTGACTTCTGGGTTCAGCGAGGGCAGGCATCGAACGTGGGTTACCAGCGTGACACGCTGCCACGTGGTGACCATGCGGCCCGTAGATATGAATGCATATGCTTGCAGTATGCTGCATTGCACCCTTTACAAAGAAAACTTCAATCTGCTCTACTGTCTAAATACTCTATAAAGTACTGTACGACTACACAAAACTTAAAGCTTAAAACTATGTTTAGATTAGTTACAGAGTTTAGAGTGGCGGACACCAGCACACAGCAGAACCCTCTATGGCGCCATATTGTTTTGAAAGATAAGAAGCTTCCTGATTGGCTGTCCTCTGTGACTTCCGGCAGCATGTCCCTCTGATAGTGGCAATTATTCCGGATTTGCGAAAGCAAAATCTGTCGTGTTTTTTGTCTGGCTTTATCTTTTTCTTTTTTTAATGCAAAAAAAATGAAGAAACGAATCCAAGAAACAACAAATAAAATTGCAGCTAGAGGCTCATTTTTTAAAAGAACTGTTCCCCAGAACTGGAACAATAATTGATGATCTAGAAATAAACCATGGATTTGGTAAAAGATCATGTATAACACATATAGCCACTGAAAAAATCCAAGCGGTTGGATTTCTTTGCAACTGTTTATTTCATTCTCTATATTCAATCTATCTGTATTGCAACAAACTGACAGTGAAATTGCTACTGTAAGAATGTTCAGTGAATTCAAGTTATGGAGCTGTAAATTTCCCTTTAATAGGCTCTATGATCTAGAGAAATAGTAACACATCTGGAAGTTTACCTTTGGAGTTGGAGGCTTCTTCGCTTCTTTAGTTGACTGTGGCGGTGTTCCTTTTTGTTTTGGAATATCGTGTTTTCTCCCTGGTGAAAAAAAATAATTGAAATAGTTTGTGAATGCACTGTTGCAGTAACCACTCTGTTATGAAATCGGTTCAAACATACCATTGTTGCCAAAGTATAGCCAAGTAATGATATTAGTCAATCATTCGGTATTATACAACAATTACGTTATTATTGCTGTATAATCACCATTTTCAATATTATTACAACGAGAGTCTTGAATTTATTATCATTGATATAATTTCATGGGTTACCTATACTTCCATAGGCATGATCCCTTACCCAACTTCTTCGCAGATTTTGCCGGACATGATGTCCTTCCTTTAGATTTCTGGTGCTTGCTTGACGAGCGTTTGTGCTGCTGTGTTTGCTTATCAAGATCCTTCTTCCGGCTGGACTCTTCGGGATTCTGCCTCGAGCGCTGGCCACTCCTCTGTGGTTGGTGCTCCTTAGGGCCTTGCTGTTCCGGCTCACTGCTGCTGTCCTCACTACTCTCGCCATCTCCATCCTCGTCCTCAGACTCGCTGTCTTGCTCTCTGTTAGGATCGGATTCTTCTTCATCTGTCGTCTGCTCGTCCTCTTCACAATCACTCCCTGCACTTGACTGATCTTCCTCTTCGTCATCTTCACTTCCTTCGCTTGACTGATCATCAGTTTCTTTGCTCAAGCTATCGTCCTCTTCAGAATCGCTCCCTTCGCTTGACTGATTTGCCTCTTCATCATCACTTTCTTCGTTTACCTGATCGTCCTCTTCAGAATCGCTCCCTTCGCTTGACTGATCTTCCTCTTCTTTATCTTCACTCCCTTTACCTGAGTGATTTACGTCATCACCACTTTCTTCGCTTGACTTATTTGCCTCATCTTTACTTCCTTCACTTGACTGAACGTCCTCTTCAGAATCGCTCCCTTCGCTTGACTGATCTTCATCACTTTCTTCACTTGACTGATCTTCATCACTTTCTTCACTTGACTGATCTTCATCACTTTCTTTACTTGACTGATCTTTATCGCTTTCTTCACTTGAATGATCTTCATCACTTTCTTCACTTGAATGATCTTCATCACTTTTTTCACTAGACTGCTCTTCCTCTCTATTACTTTCATCCGATCTCCTGTCAGATTCCTCACTCTGGTCAGAATAGTCATCCAAGTCCTTTGACTGGGATTTTCGTGGTTTGGGTTTTGTTTTCTTTGTATTTCGCTTTGTGCCTCTTGTTTTTTTCCCCTGGTCCATCTGTATTAGTAAGTGATTTATTAAATATTATGACAGGAACTTATGTATATGCAAAGACTAATTTCAGCTAGGTCAACAGTTTAAAATTTTTGGCAGAAGACTAGAGTTAGTTGTATGCACACATACACATATTTATAATAATCAGAAGTATAGCAACTCTAGTATAGATAATGTATAATCATAAAATAAAAGAAAATGGATGATTTTTTAAAAGTACACATGCCTCCACTTTTACCTAGTACACCCTACGTTTTTCAGTGTTGAAGCGGCATTTGTATTCTTGTACACTGAAAATCTATGTATGCTATGTTATCACAAATAAAATAGTCCTGTAGAGTAATGAGGAACTTGCTCTTAACAAATGAATGCATCAGTCACTTCTTTGTTACTCATTTCAAATATATGACATTTACTCATTTTTTATACACTAGTCCTGCCCGCCATAAAACCTCCCAGCTATCCAGAAAAAAAAACCTAACAAATACATATTTGATTCTTTATAGCAAATACTCAACCTGGGACTCCTGCTGGGGTTGCCACTTCGTCGGTGTGACGGGGCGATGTGGATGTGGTACGAGGTGCCTATGACAGACCCAAGCAATACCACTGCTTGTTGGCCTCAGTGAAGAACGCAGGAGCGCACCTTACTAGATTAGAAGTGGATGTCGGCAGAGGGCTTCGCTTCTTTGGAGCATTGTGAACGGGAGTTCCTGGCTGCTGTCTCGGGCGGCTGGAGGGTCCGGCTACTGGAGAGTGGTGTTTCTGCTTCGACCGTCGGTGATGGACAGCTCCTGTACACTATCGCGGGTGCAACTGTCCTCATTTGAGGAGCGGTGGCTCTCACAAAGGCCGATCTCTCGGCCATGTTTGACTACCACTACTAGACACGAAGCTTAACAGCTTTGTCACCATTACAAGTTTATTCCCTTTCTGCGTAAACGTTCCCACCCCTAGTGGGTGGTAATTAAAAAATAATAATAAAAGCCAAAAACAGACTTCTCTGCACCTCTGAGTTTGATTCTCCCTGCCTGGTTAGGGCCTAGGGCTCTTCATTACCTCACCCTAGGCCTCGCTACATTGGTAACCCTGGGAAACGACATGGTTTTGGTGAGCCGAAACCCAGTTCAGGCTCAATAGCATTGGAAAGGCAACCACCAAAGCAGACCAAGTTGTGGCCGTCTTGCCTAAGGAAAGTTTCCTGGTTAGACAGATAGCCAGAAGACACTGAGTACAACACACTGAAGCAAGAGCTGTTGAAGTTTTCTTTTTCACTGTCTGAGAGGCTGCAACAAATCTGCAAAATCCCCAACATGCCACTTAGAAACCATACTCCAAAACAAGTCTGGGTGAGTTTCCACAAAAAAAAAGAGATTTGGCTCCACTCTCTCCCTCGCAACATCAGAGAAAAGCTCCACGACTTGGATGAGGCAGCCAACACAATGATGGAAGCACATTGGCAAGTCTGCCTCAACCAACAGCTTCCATTTTCCCATTGACCAGTAGTGACATCAATGCAGCAACTGCCCGAGGGTCAAACACCAACCGGAGGCCCTTCACCCCATTCCTTGCTACAGACAGCATCTGCTCCTACCACAAGTGGTTCGGCTTTGTCTCGAGAGAGTGCAGGTGGACATCCAAAACAATGTGGAAGGTAGCCACTATGCAATGTGACCACAACCCTGATCAACGCAGTTGACTGCCCCTACACCAGTTTCCACATCCAAGACGAGAGATCCGTCAAGCACTTTCTCGTCAATACAGGGCCTTTCCCTCTCCATATTCCTAGACGAGCTGCCACCAACGATCCACAGAAGCTTGTCGCCACTAATGGAACTCCAATCAACTCCTACAGTTCCATCGCTATACACCTCACTCGGCGCCTTTATCACATGGAGTTTCCTCATCACTGATGTGACCAGGCCCCCTACTCAGCACTGATATCCTCTCACACCATAACCTCCTAGTTGATATGAGAAGATGCCGGCCTATCAACATGAAGACCTTCACTCCACTTCTGGTCAATGCAGTCTTCATTCCAGGTCCTCCTGATGTCAATATGTGCCACTTCACAGGAGATGCCTACAGGGACATATTCAACAATTTCCCTTCAGTCTTTAAGAGAGAGCCTGCTACACCAACCCGGGAGCAGCAGTAAAACATGGAGTGTACCACCACATCAAGATGACGGGACCCTCAGTCCATTCTCATTTCCGTCGCCTGAGGCCAGAGTGCCACAAGCACTGCCAAGCTCGCTTTCACAGATATCGAATGACGAATGGGCGTCTGCACCAAGGCTCCCAGTCCATGGGCATCCCCTTTCCACATGGTCCCGGGAAAATTTAAAAAAAACTTCTTGTGGCGATTACCGGCGACTCAGCCTCATCACCGAGCTGGACCATTACCCCATGCCAAACATCAACGATTTTGACAGCCAGCATAGGCGACGCTCACATATTCTCAAAACTTGATCTTAAGGGATGCTTTCAAGTGCCTGCTCATCCAGATGACGTCCCCAAGACAGCTATGGATGCTATGTTTTCCTCTTCTCCACCTTCGGGCGTCGGCCATAATCACCTCGGCACCGGCGCAGCCACGCTCGGTGTTATTACCTACACACCGAGTCAGCCGGCAGGTAAGCAGGCAGCAGCCGCGTGCCGAGGTCGGCGTCGCTGATTCGCCACGACGCGGGTGATAAGGATGCAGCCATCGGCAGCGGACGACCTGGCCAAGCTACATTTCCCTTTTTGTATATATACCGTGTTTCTCGCCAAAAAATAGGCAGACTTCTCTGAACCTCTGTTAGATTCTTTTGTCTGCTCATGGCCTGGGACTCTTCATTTCCTCTAGGCCATAGGCTCGCTATACCCTAATGGCATCGGATTTCAGTGGCCAATCACAACTGCCGTTTTAGGGGTTCTTAGAGAATCTTGACTAATTACAAACCATAAATGCTCAACAGCTGAGTTATTTGTAAACACAATGCTGTGTCCAGCTATCATGCTTTAAAATTTCTGCCTATTACCAATTTAACTGATAATACTTCAAATAAGTTTTGAAAGCTTACCTGTATTCTTTCTTTGAATGTTCATGATGCCCACCCATCCTACTCAAACAATGGTGATAATAATGTAAGTATTAATATCAAGTTTGTTAACCATAATAAAGATATAGACATATGAAAAAAGACTTTACATCCAATGCAAAGATAGTAATTATGTTGGTTTTTATCCAATACATTGTTTACAAGTACAAAACTTGGGTGATGGAATAAGATACATGCCTATTGACAAAAGCAAAATGCTTATTGACAAATGTTAATAGGTTCATGGACAACTAATAGCTATATCCCGGTAGGGATACTCTCCCCCTGCTTAAGTCATGTCATCTTGACTCATACCAATATAGCCATAGGAGTATCCGGAAGCTATGGCACCGTAATGCGCTTGATTATCTGGCCCCTGATCTCTGGTGCAATGCTCAATGGCAGTGTCCAAGATCAACTTTCATTCTACCTCTGGACCAGCATTAACTTTTAAGCTCAGACCTTAATCCTGCACAGAACTTGCTACTTCATCCCTAAAATCATGTACTGATATGCAATAACATCTTCAAGCTTGGGGTTGGGTTGCCCCCATGCACAGGGTCACTGAAAGGCGGAAATAGCTTCTGCTACACAGTAACTTAAGTTAACGGAAGTCCCCACACCTTTCAGTGCGGTAAGGACAGCCCCCGCAGGATATGCGGCAACATATACCGCATTTCGTAATATTTATTTCCTCCAATCACCCATGATAGAATATAAATATTAAATAAGGTAATCAAAATACCAATGTTTTAGGAGGTTAGTATTTTTTTTGCATAAAATCACCACATATTTTTTTATGTATAAAGTCTTTATTGCATATACTGCACTGCTAAGTTCTAGTACCATACCACACATTTAAGTATCGCAATATTCTTGTTCCTATAAGATTATGTTAAGTCATATTTCCCCTTTTTGGATATAAGTCCTGAAGAAAAAACATGATTGTTAGAGTTCTCTTACACAGATGCCTTCCAAACGCGCTTTCACATATGGCTAAAGATGCTGTGCCAGATTCCAAAATTATCTAAAGAATGTCACTTCAAAAACAAAAGCAACAAACATCACAGATTTTGGTAAAGTATCCTACACAAACATAGTGAAAGGTCTGCGAAATGATAATTTATATTGAACTGTTGATGAGGTAACTGATATAAGTACATCCAAAATATGTGTTATATTATGTAAATATTTCAACAAGGAAACAAAAAGTATAACCCCCATAAAAGTGATAGTTATGGATCAAAAGAAAAGACTTTTCTAGCTTCTCATGAAATTATCTGATCGAAAATAATATTGAAAATCTTGTTAGCTTTGTATCAAAAGGGCTAGTAATGTGATGGGATGCAATGACTAGTTAACTACTCGCAAAATATTACCATCATCAAATGCATACAACACTTTATTCATCTGTATGCATTAAAAAGCAGCCAAAACTTCGATTTACTTTTAAAATACAGTTATTTCTGTCATAGTGGACAAGGAAAGAGTGACTGACCAATTTCACATGGTTTGCGAAATCAAGCCACACAAACGATTGCTAATTGCTCAGACAAAATGGTTTTGACTACGCGTAAAAAGAATATTCACACACTGGGAGCCTCTGTCGTCCTTCAAGGGAAAACGGAGTTCTAAAATTATTTCATATTTTGTTCGTAATAAAATATACGGCCGCTACGTCTCGCTTCACCCTCGCTTTCCTAACACAGAGGTAAATAGAAAAACAATTTTATTCACCTTGGTGTTGATCCCCGTTGCCTGTGATTGCCGTAGTGTCAGTGCGGTGCCAGGGGTGACCTTGCCTCGCTCACAGACGACGAAGAGCTGTCAGAGAAAACCCGGGAATATAAACTAGTCACAAATACCAATAAGAACATACTTTTTTCATGTAGGCTAAGACTCTTTCTTCTCTCTTCCCTCTTCAATCGGTCTCTCCTTCTCTCTCTATCTTAACTCAACGTTTGTATCTCTCTCTTTGGGGCTTATCAAAGTTACCCCAAGATAATACTATTTTTTATCCTACAGAGGTGAATTTACACCGTCTAAGAACTGCCCTCGTGGTGATTTTAAGCCATCATACCATGGATGGCATTTTGAAATGATACTAGTAATAGTTCTTACAGTTATTATTACCATTATTATTATCATCATAGTAAATTATATCTCTAATAATTTTGCTATTATTATTATGGTCATCATTGTTTTGCTGTTCTTCTTATCATTATAATCATTATCAATACAGTCAATGTTGTAATCATGATTATTAGTATTAATGTTAGATGAAAATGATATAATAAATAATAAAAACCAATAACAATTTTGTATTTTGCTGCCACTTGCATTTACCCAAAAGCAAACGCGTTTTATTTCTTGGTTACATTTGGGATTATAGTGGCAATCTTCTTCAATATTATAAAAATATATGAGTTAGCATATGTTCCAGAAAAGAATGCAGAAAGAATACCTGTTATTTTTTCCTCTTCACTTTCAGAACGCATAAAACATTGGCCTCAATTGCCACATCAAGAAAGGGTTTCTTACGAGCAGTCCAATCTATAGTCTGTTGCAGATATTGATAACGGACAGTTAGTATGTTTGGGATAATGTGATAAGATATTAATATCTGGTGATTACATTGGTAAATGAATCATAATCTACACACACACGTGTGCGCGCACAAACACACACACACACACACTATGTACTGTTCAAGAGTATGTGTGTGTGGATGTGCATGTGCGTGCACGTGCATGCATGTATGTATATAAATATACGTATATGCATATATACATATGTTTGTGTGTGTGTTTCTGTGTGTACATCCACAGTAAAATATACACAGTCAGATGAACAGAATAAACCTGATTAAAAAAAAAAAAAAAAAATGGAATTAAACTCGCATCTTCTACTTATATACAAAATATAGATATAACAAACCACATAACAAAATCTTATCAACTAAAATCAGAAAGATAAGAAGACTTACAGTCAGACCTCTTCACTTGACCCTATATTCCAAATCGTCTTTTGTGAAAGTGGAAAAGCAAAATACTGGCCATACTATGTTAATTATGGCATTAATTATAGGTAGTTAATTATGATGATGATGATATCTACGGTCTAGATTTGCTTATTCAGTAAATAGTTAGAATACTAGTGATTATTGTTATTGATATTATTGTGATGCGTACAATTAACACACACACACACACACACACACACACACACACACACACACACACAATATATATATATATATATATATATATATGTATATATATAATGTGTATATATAATATATATATATTTTAATATATATATATATATATATATATATATATATATATTATATATATAATTTGTATATATATAATTTATATATAAAAATATATATATATATATATATATATATATATATATATATATATATATATGTATATATATATATATATATATATATATATATGTATATATAAAATGTGTGTATATATAATACATACATATATATATATGTTTTTATATATATATATATATATTATATATATATATATATATATATACAGATGTGTGTGTGTATATATATATATGTATATATATATATATATATATATATATATATATATATATATATTTATATATATACAGATGTGTGTGTTTTTATATTTTTATATATATATATATATATATATATATATATATATATATATATATATATATATATATAATACACACCAGGGCATGTGGACATGCTCTGGCCCTGTACCAACTCCTACCCCTAAGCACCCTGGGGTTCATGAGAGGCTCGGGGGGGGTGAGCCTTGCCAGTCCCCCTCCCCCCAGATAAAAAACCATCGCCAGTGTCAAATATATCTGGTAATGCTGGGAGGAGGGGAACTGCTCCTCCCATCCAGCAAGAGAGGCGGGCAGTGGATCCCGCTGGGAGGGCGACTTCCTGGACGCAGGACGGGAGCGAGTACTCGTCCTGCCTGCATTCTGGTAGATGCCAGCCCGGAGTGAAGCTTACGGCGGAAAGCCTCGTCGGCGGGGGTAAACCTCAGGTGGGGAGTTAGGGTGAGGGCTTGGAACGTCCGTTCTTTGTATCAGGATGATCGGGTGCCTCTGCTGTCGAGGGAACGGGGGAGGCTGACGGTGGAGGTGGCTGCTCTCTGAGGTGAGAAGACCTGGCAGCGGCACGATCAGTGTAGGTGGCTACACCTACTACTGGTCAGGCCGCAGTGACGGGAGTACTCCAGGGAGTAGCAATGGCCATCTCCAGCAGACTCCAGCTCTCGGTGATTTCTGGGTCCTGGTACTCCAGCCGATGAGCGTATAATAGTAATGAGACTGAAGCTAGCATTTGGCTTCATGTCTCTTATTGCTGTGTACACTCCTACTGATGTTCGTAAACTTGAGTTAAAAGAGATGTTCTATGCCAAACTAGCGCCTGTGTCAGACAGGTGGCCCCGATGAGATATTCGTGTTGTCCTGGGTGACTTCAATGTGATATCTGGCTGTGATCGAGCTGGCTATGAGATATCTCGGTCCCCATGGTTCGGGAGCTGATACCGGCAGCGAGAATAGCCTCCTTTTCTGGGACTTTGCTAGGTCCCAGAAATTAAGGATTTCTGGCTCCTGGTACCAGCGCCCAGACCCACATAGCTGGACATGGTACAGCGATGCAGCCAAGGAGATAGACCACATACTCGTTAGCACTCGTTGGAGGATCCTCCAGAATTGCAGGGTGTATAGGAGTGCCGAGTTCTGTGGTACTGACCATAGGTTGGTTGTGGCTACCCTCTGAGTCCACTTCAAAACTCCCCAGCAGACCAATGATCACCCCAGGGTGTTTAACTTGGACAGGCTAAGGGAGGGGGAATGTGCCCAAAGGTTTGCTGAGGCAGTCTCTGGTCGTTTCACAGCGCTCAACAATCTGACAGACCTTGTACTTCTGTGGGACATGAAACACTTGATGCAGCTCAAGAGACGATTGGTGAACGCCCAAGAGCAAGACGAAATTTCATCTCACAGGAGACACTAGATTCCACAGATGCTTGTCGTGTGGTTCGTCTGACAGGGGATCGGGATTTGCACCATTCCCAGGTGCACAGAACTCGGTCACTGTTAAGAAGGGACAAGGAACATTTTATTTGGAGTCTTGTAGAGGAGGTAGAAGGCCATTACTTAGTAAATGACCGTCCTGCATACCAAGCCCTGAGAAAGCTGAACTCCAAGCCCTCTTCACAGATGACAACAGTTCGCTCAGTAAGTGGTCAGATCATCTCAGATCCTGTTGTGGTGCGGGAACGTTGGTTTTGAGCAGTTGTACCAGGTTCACCCTCCAACAGTTAACTTATATGCGGGTAGTGTCGAGATTCCGTTGCCGGACCCACCCATCAGTGATGATGCCCCTCTCTAACCGTAGTTAGGGGGGGGCGATCTCCAAGCTGAAGAGTGGTAAAGCAACTCATATATGCGGCATCCCAGCTGAACTGTTAAAGGCTGGTGGTGAACCTATGGCGCGGGGGTTGCATGTTGTCCTGGCTGCCATCTGGCGGTCTGGTACCGTTCCCCCTGACCTGTTGAGGGGGGTGGTCATCCCTCTCTGGAAGTGGAAGGGGGACCGATGGGACTGCAGCAACCATTGAGGCATCACACTGCTCTGTATACCAGGCAAGGTTCTCGCCCACATCCTTCTGAGACGTATCAGAGATCACTTACTGAGGCATCAGAGACTGGAGCAATCTGGATTCACTCCTGGTAAGTCAACAATAGACTGTATCCCAGCGCTTCGAGTTATTGTAGAGCGTCGTCGTGAGTTCGGACGTGGGCTACTTGCAGCCTACATCGACCTCAAGAAGGTATTCAATACGGTGCATCTTGAATCACTCTGGGAGATCTTGAGACTGAGAGGAATTCCAACAAGGATTATTGGACTTATAGCAAGTCTGTATACTGGTACTGAAAGTGCTGTAAAGTGTGGTGGGGGCCTGTCAAGCCTCTTTCCTGTTGGTTCAGGAGTGAGGCAAGGCTGTGTCCTTGCACCAATGCTTTTCAACACTTGCATGAACTGGATAATGGGCAGAGCTACTGTTCAAAGTCATTGTGGAGCAACTCTGGGCAATATCAAGGTTACCGACCTTGACATTGCTGATGATGTTGCCATTCTATCTGAGACTTTGGAATCCTTAGTGGTGGCTCTTGATGCGTTTAGTAATGAAGCGAAGCCCTTGGGTCTAGAGGTCTCCTGGACCAAGACCAAGGTCCAGGACTTTGGGGACTTGCTAGGAGAACCTGTTCAGTCGGTACATGCTTCCGGCGAGGACATTGAAGTCACAGAGAGCTTTACATACCTTGGTAGTGCAGTTCATAACTCTGGGCTGTCAGACCAGGAAGTCAGCAGACAGGATTGGCCTAGCAGTAGGGTTCATGAATTCTCTCGATGAGAGTATTTGAAGATGCCGGTACCTGTGCAGTAGGACCAAGCTTCATGTCTTCAAGGCCCTGATAGCCCCAGTTTTGCTATACGGTAGTGAAACCTGGACACTATCCTGTACCTTGGAGTCACGACTTGATGCCTTTTGTAATAGGTCCTTGCGCCGGATCATGGGGTACTGTTGGCAGTATATGTGTCCAACCAACGGTTATACCGTGAGACTGGCACAGGACCTATTACCTGCACAATCTGTGATCGCCAACTCAGGTTTTACGGCCACCTGGCTCGCTTCCCTCAGGATGATCCCGTCCACCAGGTTGTCTCTCTGGGTGGAGGAAGCTTGTGGGACGACCTAGGAGGTCGTGGCTTGGGCAGATCGATCAAACCTGTCGGGAAGAGCTCGAGAGGGGCCGGGCCCCTGCCGGGCAACTTGGCATGAGGGATCCCAAAAGGTGGAAGCAGGTGGGCGCGGCTACGCGCCCCCGCCGGCGCCAGCTCCGGATGATGATGATGATGACGATATATATATATATATATATATATATATATATATATATATATATATATATATATATGTATATATATATATGTATATATACATATATATATATGTGTGTGTGTGTGTGTGTGTGTGTGTGTGTGTGTGTGTGTGTGTGTGTGTGTGTGTGTTTTAATATATATATATATATATATATATATATATATATATATATATATATATATATATATATTTTGGTATATATATCTGGTAATGAGTAAGAGTGGAGTCGTTCTTTTGATCAGTGTCATTATGTGCTAAAATTACGTGCCCAAAAGTGATCTGTGATAGTGCTACACAGGAGAGAAAAAATCGTGAATGTATAGCGCATATAATCCAACCAAAATAGAAATAATAATTCATCTGATAACCTCACAAGTTTATAAAATGTATTATCGGACCATCCGTACGCGGACTTTTTTAAACCAACAGGAGTGCCAGAAAGTGTCAACTAGGAATACTAGGATTCATTACAGTGTTAGAGAAGCTCATAAGTTCATCGAGAGTGCCTTAATATTCAGAATCAGTGAAAAGAAAATAATAATAATCTCCCCCCATGAAAAGTATACCAAAATACGAAAGCATTAGGAAATGATAAGCAACACCTGTGCCACAGGTCGCCGAGTAACAGTGCCAACCGCGCGGGCATTACAGTTTACACTCAAGTAAATTTGCAAGGGAACAAGTCAACGGCCAGTATGTAAGTACAGTACATCACAAAATCAGGTAGGTTTAAAAATGGTTCCCATGAAGCGTAAAGCATCATCTGCCATTCGACAGAAGAAACGCCTGATAAATCAAGTAATAATAAAGCGTAATTCAAGCTTTAGCCCCCTTTAGATGAGCGCCAGACGCCGACCCCATGACCTGCAGTCAGCCGAGGCCGCACCCCTTTAGGCTTAACAACAGCTAAGGAACGCGACACCGCTACGAAAAATTGCCAGATACAAAATCACCCTTATAACTCCCTTTATCCAAAACCCTATCCTTACCCACTTCAATATCATCCTAAATCCTCCCACAACACCCGCATCCTTCCCTCAATTCCTATGCTGCAACACTACTTTTTAAGGACATTATAATGCATGGCTCATTATA
>NC_091564.1:8847907-8849686 GCF_042767895.1 Penaeus vannamei | reverse complement strand
TATCGCCCTGTCTTTCTGTCTCTCGCTATCTTTCTTCCCCACTTTCCTCTATGTCTGTCGCTGTCTCTCTTTCTGTGTCCAACAAACACACACACTCCTCTCTCACCCTTGAAACTTGGGGCGGAACAGGTTCTCGAAAGGAATACACTGACGGCAACAAATTAAGGGACTATAATTTCTCGGAATCAGTCTGAGAATCAGTCTGACTGTTCCTTGTGTATACATGTGTGTGTGTGTGTGTGTGTGTACAACAGATCAGCTGGTCTGACGCTCCATTTCTGTTCCTTCCCATTTTAGGAATTCCTCCTTTTCTCTCTTCTCCATCCTGATATATCATGCGAGGCCCAGCAGGAAAATGAAGACACTGTTAATCACAATCACTGAATTGCGTCTTGGCTTGAAAGCCTTGAAAATGCTTCAACGTGGGTTTAAAGATATGAAATTTTACGTATGACCCGCGAGCCAAAGATCAGAGTGACTAAGGGCGAACAGATCATCGCCCTCGCCAACGCAATCGAAGGTCAAACAGAAGGGCATCCTAGAACTAGAAGGACCAATCAACGCGAACCCATCGCGCCCGGGAAAGGCTTTCGACTGGCCTTCCCCAAAGAAACGTCAACACCAGATAAAGTGGACGAAGGAAGTCAGCCAGTTGCCGTCCCTCCAAGAGCCCGTTAGACATGGTGCAGGGAAATGGCGATCCTCGCGCTACGTCTGCGTCCGACGGGACCAACAACACTACGTGGACCAGATGATGAACGGCGCTGTCGCAGGGATTTCCCTCGAGAGTAAAGACGACTCTCAGCCCGGAACTAGAGGAGACGGGGAACACCTGGTTACCAGGTTTCCGAGGAAGGCCCCTGTGGATGACACAATGCACCTTCCGGGCGTTTTTAAAGCTCAGAGAATCTACAAGGAAGGACAACCATTGAACAGGATCATTATTGTATGGAGCGGAGGACGGCCGTTTGTGGCCTGCTACACGTGCCAGGGTTACGGTCACGCAGCTGAATATTGCAGGAAAGAATCAGCTTGTGCTGTCTGTGCAGAAGCTCACAAGACAAAGGATTATCATGCAAGAAACAACGAGTAGGACAACGACAACGAAGACGCCGTCACCATTGTGAAGAGCACGGTGCGTCAGGTGCGCGCCGCGACCGTCCCATTAGCGCGGAGTGGCGATGCCCAGCGCAGCTACAGCCCACCTGGTGCCGTGTGACGTCACCAACCCACAGTAATTCTCGCACTCATTACTACAACATCTGGGTCGGTCCAAAGAAAGCCTAAAAGAACAATAACGCGCAACTCAAAAAAAAAAAAAAAAAAAAAAAAAAAACGAAGTGGGTCAGTGACCCCACACTAACAAGGGAACAAAAGCGAGTTCAGGAGCTTCTTGATATCTACAGGCAGAACAGTACCCGTGACAATCTCATACAATGCCTTAGGGCGAACAGAAATCTGCGGGAATTAAAAGCTCAAGTTAGAAAATGATCACGTTGAACAGTTCATACAAAGCATTAACAATACCACTTCAATGCCTGAGGTCCGGAAGAAAATTAATCGACTTTCAGGCAAACCGACTAATACTCCATAGTTTCCTAGTCCTCTTGCACAGGCAGATATGCCCCTTAGTCAATGGGCTGGAGCGTCCAAATTGAGCTCACTTCCCACAAATATTCAGAATCACTTTTAGTCTAGAATTGCATGGAAATTTGCTCTAGAGATTGGATGTTCTGATTCCGACTTTTCAGACTTTGCTTATAGCTGGCGTAGGTCACC